>NC_135428.1:9387551-9987551 GCF_051991245.1 Festucalex cinctus | reverse complement strand
GTAGCTAACTATCTATCTTGGTGAGTTCTGCTGACCTACATTCACACAGTTACCAACCCCTAAAAAATGCTACTGAAGCCACACATGTTGACAGATGTCTGGAGAGTCAGAATACAAGCGCGTTACACACGCCACTGCAAGACTGCAATATTTACGGAGTTGCTCAGTGGTAGGATGCTATGGTAGGATGCTATGTTGTGTCAGATTAGAGCTGATATGGACAAAAAACAACAACAACCAAACAAATGTGTGCTGAGTTGCGCACTGAGCATGACTGTTGGGAAAGCAAGTTCAACAAACAGAAAAGCCAGCTGTTATTGTACACCAAGCTAAATATATAACAATACTGCAAGCTCAAACACTCAGCATTGCATGAGGTTTTTTTTTTTGTTAACACACCGTAGCTTTCATTTAAGGGAGCACACTTAAGAGTAGATTTCTTTTAAACAAGTGTGTTACTGAACCCAGTAGAGACTGAGCAGTGTCGATGTATTCTACAACAGGACTGAGATGCAAAACAGATACGAGTGGGGCTGGGTGGGTGCTAGGGTTACCCGATTCAGGTCGACAGGAAATCAGTGCGGCCCGATGTGAAAAATCCTCCTCACTCTGGTGAAAATGCAATGTGCTGTCGTTGGACTCGAATTTGCATAGCAAATATCGGAGAGGCGGGAAGGAACAGCAGGATGCATCAAATAATTATTTGAGGTGGTACCAGACTTTTGACTGATCGGGATAATGACTTAACATACGCACGGAAGTGGGAAGTAACGTTCTAAATTTACTCCATTTCATTTGCATAAGTTACTTTTTACATGTGTGCATGTGTGCCTTTAAGGGGCGTGGATAAGTGTGTGACAAAGTGGTTAGTTGAAGTAGAATGTGAGCAATCTTCCACGCACTCTACTTTTTTTTCATCTTGGAAATGTGACTGTACATAAATAAATAAATAAATAAATAAATAAATAAATAAATAAATACATAAATTATAGTAATATTATTAATATAAAAATAAAATTCAAGCCACTCAAAAAAACTCTTATGCCAGGGCACTCATAAGTCAATGCCCCACCACTATACTGTAATATTCTTACAGAAACTTTCATATTATTAGACATAATTTGTATTAGTATTTGTCTATAAAAATTAGGGATGGGCGAGTAAGCCCTACCGATACCAAGATTTGATATTGCACCAATACCCAGCCTTACTTAACTCATTTGCTCCCAAAAACGTATAAATACGTTCTATTTTAAATGTTTTAAGTCTCCCAAAGATGTATTTGTACGTTTTTATTTATTATTTATTTATTTATTTATTTATTGATTGATTTTTTGTTTTATGCTAGAGCATACAGAAGGCTTTGATGCAGCCTCTCAAATGCAAAGAATGGTTGAAGAAATGGTAGTGATTACAAAAAGTGGCCAGCAGGTGTCAGCACTGTATAAGCGATCAACCAGGGCCATGTTGCAACAAGCTCTATTACTCAGAATTCTTAACAGATTTGTGAATAACGATGAAACTTTTATTCTACTGCTAATTGCTGCAAAACGGAAAAATATACAAATATACTCTTATTTTTTTTCGTGACTCTAATCTCTCTTTTGATAGGTTCCATGTTTTTATAGCAATAGAAGACAATAGTCTGTGGGCCTTGAAAAATCCGTCAAAATCCAGTAAAACAACTAGGAGCGAAGGGGATTGTTTCTGTGAAAATGGCTGGGAGTGAATGTGTTAAGGTACCGGTATTTGCGAAAGAAGCTAATATCGATAAATATCGGCCACCCTCTTGTGGCTGTTTCATGGTCAGGAACTACAAATTAGAAATGAGAAGAATATAAAACTACCATTAATTTCAAACCATATTCTGAAAAAAAAATGCTACATATAGTTATTTCTTTAAAATGTTTTTTCATTGTTTTGCTTGGGAAGTTTTATGTATTGGTAGGCTACTTGCCAGTATCGATATACTCAGGTCTTGTGCTATCGAACATCCCTAATTAACTTTTTTCTTTCTTTTTTTTTAAGTACAGAGAAAGAAAAATGCAGATCCTGGGTAGTCAGTGATTGTATATACATAGGAAAAATCAAATATGGTGCATCTTCGCATGGAATAAAATGAATTTGCTAGAACAATCTCACATTTCACTGACAGTCGCCCACGCCTGTCATCTGTTTGACATGCGATTGTGTTCCCGCGTTTTCTATATATAAAGGAAGAAACTAATTGGATGAATTGGATGTTGAAAACCCACTGCACGCCTCCTTGAGTGGCCCGCCCTGCTGAACTGACACCACATGGAGGCAGCTGCTGCTTCCTATGGAGGCGTGCATGTAAGGAGGCAGCTTTTGAATTCTGAACAGAGACCTCCCTGTATTTAATCAAGTTTCTCCAATTTTACAAGAGGGAGAAAAAACACGAGTGGTAATTTCTCCCACCTCTATCTTGGTTGCTAGTCTTTTCCCTATAGATCACAAGCCCCCGCTCTGTCAATAATAAATAGGCTTCCAGCGGCATCTGAGGGAGCCTGCATGCAGCACCTTCAAACCTCACTTTTAGGCCAAATGAAGACGAGCCGCGAACATGTGCATTGGCTCCTGCTCACGCTGGTGGCCGCAGCCTTGATGCAAATCATCACCCAGCTTCCACCGTGCATTGCATGTCTTCCGGCATGCAATTAATACGCGACCTCAACCTTCTTGTTTGTGCTCGTTTTCGGGGGCACCGCACGCTCTTAACACTGCTAAGAAAACACCTGCCTTGAATTAGATCGCGTCTATTTTTTTAACGAGTTTTCAAGCATGCATGGCGACATCTCATGGTGGGGAAAAAAGTGTAAATAATTGGAGGAATTGAAATAACCCGCAACAATAACAACTCATGGTGACATTGAAAAGACACATACAAATAACCAGTCGGCGTTTTAGCTGCGTTCAAGCTCATTAAGAAGCTTCATTTTACGCCTTGAGTGTGGGAGGTGCGCGGTGTCGTTACCTGTGCCTCAGCCGGCGATCCGACACACAAGCGAAGGGTTGCTTTTTGTATTCCCGGCCGGCCGAAGACAGCACCGAAGAAGAAGAAGGGAAAAAAATCCCGCATCAAGGTGAGATAAAAAGCATAATCAGGAAAAGAAGCGTTATTAATCTTCAGAGTGGGGGTATTCGTGGTGGTCTTATCTGCTGTATGCGTGCAGAAAGGCGAGAGCAAGGGAAGCCCCGAGCCGCTCCGTGCAGACAAAGATGCTTCCTCTCCTCCGCAGCATCCTCCTCCTCCTCATCCTCAGCATCGGGGGCCGCCTCTCCCCTGACACTTGATGCTAACAGTTGGCGAGGTAGCTCGGCCGGGTTGAGGGCGCGGTCAGTAGTCGCGGACCAATGGAGCTTCCCAACACACCAACGAGCAGCGTTGCCATGGAGGGTCTCGATGAGCGTTCGAGCACTTGGTGTGCGAAGTGCGCGGGTTTATCCTCCATTCTAGCACAAGTTGGGGGTCGTCTGATAAGAAAAAAATGCTTTTCTTGAAGGGAGGTCCTAACCCTGTAACTGCAAACTCGGTGGTGCTGAAGTACGAGCAGACACGTCAAGATAGAGCAGTCTTTTATAATGGCGTGGATTTTTGTTCAAATGTTTGTAGTTTTGGATATAGGGATTAGGATTACACTATACCCTAAGGAACGAAACACTGCCACAAATAGCAAAGGGGGGAAAAGTGAGTATTATTTACAACTAAATAGAACACAAACTGCAATCCCAAAACACTTTGATTAGACTTAGATTTAATTGAAAAACAATACAACTCACGCTTAACTCCTCCCTGACATTCACTCTAAAAAGAGAATTGTTGAACCAGTTTAAGATTACAAATTGAATTGTTGACTTAATATATTCACTTTGTATTAATTTAATTCAATATATTAAGTGTAATGAACTAATGATTAATTAAACTTTATATTCACTTTGGATTAATTTAACGGTGCATTGTGCCGTTTAAAAAGGTAATGTTAAAGCTTTTTCTTCATCATGCATAATGCCCAGATGTGTACGAAGACCCCTTACTGTTTTACTCTAACTGCAACTATCAGCTTTTATCTTCCCTTCGTGCGGACCCCCACACTCCAAGTTTCTTTAGGGAGGGGAGTGGTGGAATTTTTCTTACCTCATTCGAAGTCACGTCTTCGTTTGTCAACTGTGGCGGTCGCTATAAGATCGTGCATGTACTCGCCATGAATAAGCCTGACACAGATGTTGCAGTTAGACTTTGGGCCAGAGGTGGCAGTGGTGAGTAAAAGTGGCAAATTAGATCCTGTAATTCAATCGTGTGTTAATAATTGAAGCAGCTTTTGTAAGTTGGTCAACAAGTCAATTTGTAATAGTAAATTGGCTCAACAAATGTGGGTACAAATATTTCAGTCTTACTCAAAATGTGCCGAGTGATTTCCTTGACACCAACTACAAATTTATTTGGCTTTGGCGCCATTTTGTGGCATCGGAGTGTCAGAACTATAACTGCAAATAGGTGAGTTTTCACTGAATGCATTCACACGTATTTTTGAGTCTTCAATGAATATTTTTTGGAGCATGGGAAAAAGAGTGAGTACCTGGAGAAAATCCACACAAGACTATAGGGAAAATATGCAAACCTCAAGATCAAATTTAAATTGCAGCAGGTAAATATTTAAGTAAATACTGTTCAATTTGCATCGAGAAGTGATTTGAAAATCTGCTCCAAGTTAAAAAAAAAGAAAAGAAAAAAAGTCAATTTCTGCACAAACATTCCTCCAAAATGAAAAGAAGAAACCAGCTGCAGCTAACGTGAAGTAGACTCTTGTAGTGGGCCACAGGCGGCAGGCTGGCTTTGAGTTTGACACCCGTGATTTAGCTTTCAATCAACATGCATGATTTTGGAATGTGGGTGGAAGCCGGACTACCTGGAGAAAACCCACGCAAACCCCGGCGGAGAAGATGCAAACTCCTAACGCTGAATCTCAGTCAGACGTGCTAACAAGTAAGCCATACTGCCCTAAGAGGATATTCATTTAACGATATTTATTATTGCGGTTGTAGTTTGCAGTGGTTTAAAAGTGCCCTGCAGCAGACTGAGAGCTATTTTTTTTTTTTAAGATTGTTTATATGGTTTAAGCAAAATGATCCAACACCGCTGCAAACTCCAACCACAATAATAAACACGTTGTTAAACGCATACTTTTCTGAAAGTGACAATCAAAACAAAGCCTTGAGCCGTGCGTTTTCGTTTATGTGGGCTTATCTGTTGACTTGTGCGCAGCATCCTGATTTTGCTTCCATTTTGTATCGTCATTTATTTATTTTTAGAAAAACACATTAAATAATAAGCAGTATAAAAGTTGTTCTGGTTTTTAAGAGGATAACCGTCTGTGTGTTAAGCCAGTCAATATCTGCAATGTAAACTCATCCTGTTGATCCAGATTGTGCAGTTGGCAGCAATTTAAATTTAACTTGGATAATCCCATTGCAAAAAAGTTGAGACACATTTCTGTCAAATCTCATCAGATCGGCTTGCTATACAGTAAATTGTGCTTATGTAGGATTATATGACGTGCCTTGGATCCGGATGAAAGAGTGCAAAGTGATACAATGGTATACATCCTCGTAGCTATTGAGACCTTGCAACTGTTCATCATCGATTTCACAAGTGCGGTAAAAGCATTAACCTTCAACTAGTTGGCACCTGGTCTCTTTGAGTGCTCTTTTTATGTCATAAAGACGTGACTAACAATTCTGCTCTCATATTGACTTTTATTACATTGTATTCGGGGTACCAAATGACGTTTCCAATGAGTTTATATGTAAATGCCAGCAGGTAGGAAGGTTGCACAAGTTAATGTGTACTTGGAAGGAAGCCACTTCAAAAGTAATTATGAAGTCTGCTATAGTGGAAACGCTCTGTTAAATCCCATCCATCCCCATCAGGCTTAAGTATTACGCATTTCCCGACTGGAGTGCATGAGAAGATGCATCAGATTTGCACAAAATTGCCAATGGAAACACAAACTAGGTCTGAAAAGAACACGGATTGACGAAGGACTGGAAATGACGCAAGCTCAAGAACACAATAAAGAACCTCGCAACGTTAGAAATTTCAGATTGAGATATTTTTGTTGGAGAATATTTTACCTTTTAAGTGACAGCGCAACCGCCTAAAGCATCCCGAGGTGTGCTTTTAAGGGCCCGAGCCTTTCCTGCGAGAGATAAAGTCAAAGCTATCTCGCATTTGAGGATGACGTATGAATTATGAATGTGCTCAAATGTATTTTTCTTTTCTTTTTTTTCTTTAAAAAAAAAAAAATAAAAAATTCAGCCTGAGTGCGTAAATGGGGGGGGGGACACTTTTGCTGTCAGATCTAAAAATGCAGACTTAAAAAACAAAAAAACAAACTACATTTGTGATACGTAATAATATAGAGTCCTTTTGTTATGCAATTAAACGAACATTGTTTTCTTGTGGTGTGTATTTTTCCATAGACTTTGTGCAGTTCTCTTTATTTCCATTTCTAAGAAAATATGTAAAATGATCACAAACTCTCAAGCTTCAAAACGGATTAAACCATCAAAGACTTTCTTATTTTGCTAGATTAGAATCATCACAAACACATGGCAGGTTGAAAAGTTCAAAAGCATTAAGCACACAGACGACATCCCGTGTTTATGTGGATATATTTCACTGGTACTTACGGCTTAGCAAATGTTACGTTTAATGCTGGATTTTTATCGTTTGCCCCGTGAAAGAGTAGCACTTTTTGGTCGTCCATCACTCTAATATGCTCATGGTGGCCGAGCGAACGCATTAGTATCAGTCTGATGGTCAAGACGTGACAGCTACCGTTAAAACTTTGAAATTCGGGTTTCCCAGTTGATGAATTTGAACAACTTAACATCAGTTTAGGATGCCGCACACGCCCGCTAACCCTATGAAAATACAACACATACAATGTCATTGTCAGTCATAATGAGAACGAGCGCGGTATTTCAAATCAAAGCACCACCTTGCCCAACATTGCATCCTTTCACAACATCAGATATATTTTAAATGAAACTGGCCAGGCAGAACTATCATACGCTGAACCCTCAGCAAAAAGTACAGATAATGCAAGCCTGTGTTTTACTTCCGTGCACATAATTACGATTGTGCTCAGTCAATCAGCAGTTATCCTGTTTTGCCTCCCTTTGGGATGTGATCTTTCTCAGCCTCATAAAAGCCGGAAAGTTACATTCCCTCGCTACCTCTTCGTGTTGTGATGGTAAAGAATAAAAAAGAAGCTGTGGCTGTATGAGCTTTCTAAATACATTGGTTGATCTTTTGGAATTTGATTTAGTCCCACTTGTGGTGACTACATCTTGAAGCCCAGGAGTCGCAGTGGATTTTTCTTATTGGTGTATTTAATACAGGGGACTAGTTGGCTTCCTAACCAAGTTGCACAAATCACAGCAGAATGTAAACAAGGATACTATAACACAGCAAGGTGGACAGTGAATGGCAGGACAGCCTTTTTTTACTAGTTTGGCCTTTGTCAGCTCTAGTTGGACATTCAGTAACACTTATGTAGTTGCACAGAAACTCTGACTAGTCACTCATTTTCAGTAACATCTTACCCAGTCAAAAATGGATTCTCCTCACAAATGAGTTAATTGTGACCTATTTCCTGCACTACTTAATTAGTGAGAGATGAAACACCCACTAGCTAACTATAGTAAAAGACAAAATACTGATAAGTTAACTAGCAAACGCCTCTTCAAGTCTTAATGTTTAACTACTGAGTCTCAAAGGTTTACTAGTTAACTAGTGATGCCCCAAGTATCCACTAGTTACATGAATGAGAAATTTTGACTTTACTAGTTCAACTATTGAGGTCCAAAATGTTCACTAGTAGAACTAGTGGATGTTAACCTGCTCACTAGTCAACTTGTTATACAAAAAGAACTAATGAGGGGGTGGGGCAGACGTTTGCATCCAGGGTTCCTATTGGCTCGACAGTTAAAATACATCAATCAGGATTCTGATTTCGTCATTGTGCCACCTACTTAGTTTGCATGTTTTACACTAGTTGACAAGTTGTCCTGAAGAACTGCAGTTTTGTTAACTAGAGGCTGCCTATTATGGGTTACATTCTGACTAGTTAATGCAGAAACTCATACTAATTCCCTCCTTACAATGTATTTTGGCCTTACAAGCTAATTAGTAAGACTCAAAATGTTAACTAGTTAACTAGTAAATGCAGATATCCACTAGTTACACTAGTTGGGCTCATTTTGACCTCACGTGTTAGTGAAACACGTTTCCTTACAAGTAAAGTTTGGGTTCAGAGTGAGTCATTAGTACACTAGTGACACTGATTTTCATATTATATTTTGTCTCACTTGTCAGGCTCAATACTGAACTTGCACAGACTTTAAGTGAGCACGTTTGACCATGGCTGATTACATTGATACATCTGCGGGACAGATTGCCACTCGGAGATTTTGCTCGCCGACATTGCGCCTTTCTTAATAATCAGCTGGTCAGAGTTACTTTTTAAAATTTAACTTGCTATTGTGCCTTACTGTTGTTGTTGAGGGAATTGCAATTGAAATATACTCTTGTAAAAAAATACATACCTAACTGGGGAAAAGCATCCTTTATCTGTAATGGATGATTCTTTTAATAGTCGTCCTTCAACAAAACAGTGCAAGTGTCAGACGTGCGCTGTAAAGTTCCACCCAAGCCAAGTTGAGCACTCCGTGTTCATTTACATTCAAACAAAAAGTGAGCAGCATCAAGTTGAAACAGCAGAAACGGGCCTTGTTACTTCATGTCCACTGGCAGGCACTTCCAAGCTTTGCTCTTACAAACAAACATCCTGTAGCCAAAAAAACACAGATAGACTACAGCCAGGAGAACATAATGTGAACATAATGAGCATAATGACTGAAGGGAACGGTCGACGCCGATGTTTAACAAAGGCTTGTCGACGGAGTGAATGTTTCCCGACAGAGAGCGCAGACGAATTGTTTTGTGGCGGATTCGTAATTGTGATTAAAAACTGTCCAGACTGACCTGATTTGATGTCGTGACAGTCGGTACATTTACCTGGAGTGGAGGTGCATATGTCCACTGCTTGTCTTTGTGTCCTTTCTGCGGGAAACTGCAGATTGACCACCAGGTGACAGTGTTTCGTTAGCCCTGATCACAGTACACCCACCACAATGACATCACTTGACATGACTTAATCAGTGGAGTTTAATCGCATTCTTGGTTGCAAACCTTTGCTAGGAAAAACCAGGAAGGAGATGATTAGTATTCTTTGCCCACAGTGCAACTTTAACCTGACACATCAGCTGTAATGCAATTAAATTGCATTGCAGGAATATTCATTTCAAAGAACAAATGTCATCAAGTCAATGAGTTGAAAAGATGACACATCACAAGGATGGGAGAAAAGGTGTTGAAATTTAGCTTGGTTAATATTTAAAATAAATTGCATTTGAATAGAGGTGTGTAGAGTTTTTTTTACTTTAAGTAAAAAATGTTAGCATCGGCATTTGACCCAAGTTGTATGGATGCTGAAAAATAGGTAGTAAAATGTAAAATGCACTGCTACACAGGATTCCATTTTTTTTTCTTTGTACGCGATACCATAAAGCGCACCTGCTGGATGCAAAATATTTAAAATGAACAAGAAGCTGCATTCTTCAAGTGAAGTAAACATATGCGACGTAGGCCGAGTACGCCTCTGCAGATGTAACATGTTATTATGCGAGACAGCTTTCAGATTCATTTACGATATGTGGGAGCAGAGAGCTTTTCATAGAATCTGGTTGAGAAAGGTGTTGATTCATTTCAGAGTGTGGGGCCGGGCTATATTGAATGGATGTCCCTAATATTTTGACCTGTTTATATGAGGTGATGATGACTATTAGAAATACCAATTGGATGATAAGGGATGCAAATAAAAAAAAGTGTCAAGTCATGTGAAAATTAAGTCTTATTTCTTATAGTTAACGTCAGTAATGCATTCATTTTCTAATTAATTTGTCCCAAGAAAAGAAGTGGTAAAAGTCGGAATATGTTTCATTAAAAGGTCATGTATCCCTTGTGAGCAATAGCATATCGGTCACTTGCACCCTTAGTCCTTAATTACCAAAGCAGAAATGGTATTTAGCTTCCTTTAAAAAAAAAAAAAAAAAAAAGAAAGAAAGAAAGAAATCTAGCAAAAACAGTGACGTTTATCATAACGTATTGGAAACTTTTATCAACTTTGTTGAGCTAATAACAGTGATTAACATAGTTAATTGTAAATTTTATAAACAAATGAGGCCATTTGTTTCATAATGAACCAAGTCAAATCACCACAGACAGACGTCAATGGACATTATTGTTGCCGTCCTCATTCAATGGCTCAATTTGACCAATTTATAGAGCAAAAGGTTCCGCTTTATAAATATACGCTATGTGTCTATCAGGCCGGAAACAAGAGTGTGGTCTATAAATGCTTGATGCACTATTTGACAGAACAGCCAGTAGACATGTAGGAACATAATTTGCTCATCATAATGGACAAATCAGGGACACGCCAGCTTCAATCTCTGTCATCTGTTATGTGACGGTTCCTCCGTTGCAGGGGTCATTGGGTATTGCAGGGATGTTAATGTAACAGTGTGGAGGGGATTATTAAACCACATAAAATATCCTGACAGCCTTCGCTATTTGAAAACATTGATGATTTGACTCACTTTTTTTTTTTTCTTTTTACAGCGCGGCGCTTGGCAACAACATCCCTCTTTTGTCATTCTCATGTCGAGTCCAGTGTGCAAATGGTTGGAAAGACGTGTTAATTTTACCCCCTGTACTTTTACTGTCAACTTGTAATGAAAGCGCGTTGAAATCCATTCCGTGTTGACACTAAAATAACAAGCCAAACCAATTTCAAAGCCGCCTCGCAGCTCGCTGACAACAGCGTCTTCCGACGCGGTGCTTGCAATACACGAGTGTTGTCTGCTGGCTCGAGCTGACATTAACGAGATATGCCTTTCAAATATCATGGCCTTTGGGACTGGGTCACAGTTACTATTTATAGAAGGTCAGGACTTTACGATAGTTTGGCTTGCGAGTGCAATAACTCAAAATAGAGTAGGCTTTAGTAGCTCTGCTGTGGATGATTTGGAGTCTGATATGGCTGCGGGCTGTTGAATAAATGTGATCTATACACAAACCCTGAATCACCGCTTCGCAACGACTTGTTACAGTACTACTGAGACGATAGCAAGACAATGCAAAGCACGGTCAGTCATATCTGAGCTTGTAACGTTTGTCTGCAATGCAGATGGCTCCACACCATCCGCCGTTTTGTAAATATAGCATCACCTATCAATGTGATAATTGGCGGCCTTTTGCTGTGCTTTGCTTCAGCAGAAAATACGTTGGTTGGGATTTAATATACCATCTGCTAACTTGGACATTCCTGCCAATGATGAGAGGGAAAATGAGTTAGCCACTATAGCTGCCAGACATCCTCATCACCAGCATGTCTCCCCGCTGGAACACCTTTGAAAAGTTTACCCAAGCTCGGGAGGTAACAATGTGGCTAATGACAAGCAGAACTGCAAACAAATGATTTTCAGCTGGCATTATTACCTATGGCTCGATCATTGAGGGTAGGGATGGACGAGTATCGATGTTGGCTCGCTCACGAGCCGATGCCACCATCAGCCGTCATCTTGTGGCTGTGCAGTCGTCAGAAACTAGAAATTACAAATTAGAAGGATAGATGATTGTCATTACTTTATTTTAAGCAAAAATGCTCAGTCTATTTATCTATCTATTTATAGAGTTTCAACATTTGTGCGTTAATTATGAGTTAATTCATTAATTAGATAGCTTTTAATATGAAAAGAAAACTGCACTGAGCTGTTACTAACGACTTACAAATGCAATTATGTCATCTAGTGGCACACATTTTTTTTTTTTTTAGTAGTACAGTACACCTTTTTAATTTAAACTCAATTTTAGGATTTATGATGTAATTTGATGCATCAATGACTAAAAGATACAGCCATATTTCTTACGTTAACATTATTTTTTTTCCACTTTTATGCGAACAAGATTATGAAAAACTATTTTATTGTACATTTAGAACAGATAACATTTCAGATTAATCATGACCTAACTATTGAAGTTATGCGATTAATTCCGGTTAAAAAAAATGTATTGGTCTGGGGGAAAAAAGAAAAAAAAAAGAAAAAAAGAAAAAAAAAAGTGGTATCCAACATCTGTAATTTCGGGTGAGCATTGCAGCATAAAAAGATTTTCATTTGCAAACATGTTTCCCCCCCCCCCCCCCCAGTAAACAATAGTGACCATGTTTTGCTTCCTCGTAACTCAACCCTAAATTATGTTGTATCTAATTTGATGTCTGTTTTTTTTTATTTTTTTTTAATCACATGCCTTGAAGGTTTTATAACCACCTATCTCACACCTTGTGTAATATTTATGTTTATGCACAGCCATATGTAAAAATTTGTGTCAGGGCATTTTTTCATGTTTATCAGCACTTGTTCTTTTTATAGCTTTAAGGTTCTTGACTATGTGGAAAAAGCACTGCAGTAATAATTGTTAATACGACCTCAGGATACATTTGATGAGTCAATGATGAGTTCTGATTCATTTGTCATCATCCTTGAAAATGCCTGTTAGTGAGGCCTATGATTTAAAAGTTACTCAGCTGCTCCACCCTCGACCAAATCTACACACTTAGCCCCACCCTCTTTGTAATATTTATAGTAGCGCCTTTAAAAAGCTGAACCCGACCCTGCTTTGTGCTGCCTCTCTATCTGTGTGTCTGGGCCTGGTGGCGCTTGCCTTAACGTGAAACGTTCTCCCAGAGGTCTCGGCTAGCAAACCCTGAGCCGCCATGTCCAAACCGTTGTCCGACCATGACAGGAGGAAGCAGATCTCTGTGCGGGGCCTGGCCGGCGTCGATAATGTCGCCGAGCTGAAGCAGAATTTCAACAGGCACCTCCACTTCACGCTGGCCAAAGACAGGAATGTGGCCACCAGAAGGGATTACTACTTTGCTCTCGCCCACACCGTGCGCGACCACTTGATCGGCAGGTGGATCAGAACCCAGCAGCACTACTATGAGAAAGATCCCAAAGTAAGTTGATGTGCAGATAACTGAGTCATGTGACCTGCCTTGAATGCACCCATTTAGAAGTGACAAAAAACAAACATTTTTTTTTTAGGTTCAATTCTGTTTAAATCCTCCTGTTAACGACAGCCATTTTTCATTGCATACAAGCAAAAGGTTTCTCATTCCTCAGCTGTATTGGATCAGCCTGGGTACAATCTAATGCCAGGGCATGACATTTAAACTTCACAAGGGCTTCTTAGCAGTCTGCTGCTAAGCTTCCATTCTTACGGCGCGCTGAAACATTAAACCTCTCCGTGACCTTCTGCTCCTACTCCGCCTCGCCATAAAGCACACTGCCTCTGCTTGTCTCACATGAGCACATGCCTCCAAGGGCACTGGATTTCATATCTACGCCCCCGTACAGGTGCACGGCGTGCACCTACAGAAGGAACCTGGACTTACAATAGTGCGCTGACACATACATAATTGCAAATAGTGATTTGGCGGACAAGTGAAAGCAGTATCAATTACATTTACATGAAGGGAAAATTGCTCTTTGCTATTTAATGTATCACTCTGCAGAATAAAGGGGATTTTTTTTCCCCTTCCCTTTTGTTACATCCAAGAGAGTCATTGTTCTGTCACTTAAGTGCCTTTTGTGTTCACCCAAGCAGGGTGACATTTACTTGAAGAGTGGAATACATTTTTAGAACAGGTTTAATCCAGCGTCGGTAGGATGCAACCTCACACTGAACCGCCCGACCCTCCCGACTGTATCGACCTTGCTCGCTGCAGTAGACTGAAAGGTCAAAGGTGAATTCCTTGAAAAGAAACCTTGAGCAGAGATGTGAGCTCATGTACTGCAACGCGGCTGTGACAGCCTCTTGATTTATTGATGATATTTATAAGTATCAGTTAAAAAGGTAACTAGGACAATTAGACTACCGAGAGCTGAAGAAATAGACAAAATCAAAGACGGTTAAGATGTGTAACAACAAATCCGATCAAATAACTGAACCCTGGCTGTCATAAGTCTCAATCACGAGCATTTAATTTTATGATACACAAGTGGGTGAAGCACTTCTATCACTCCAGAGTTGAACTCCACAAGGAAAGAATATCACTCCCAGGCTGACCTTTACAACGACCTCCACAGGAGCTATTTTTGCCAAACCAAAATGTTGCCGTTATGTAATACAGAATGCAATTTGTCCCCTAGTCCCTTCCCTTCCACCGTCTGCTTTTGCTCTTCAGTGGGCTTCCGCCTTCTCAATTTCAGAAGAAGGGGGAAAATAAACAAACGCCTAAATGGCAAAGGCTAAACGCCAAACAGGCCCAGGTGGAAGATTACTCATGCATGCAATGTGATCGCAATGGGTATTTTGGGGGGGGGATGCTGTACATTAAATATGATAGGAGATTGGCTTTTAGGTTTCGATGATGTAAAATGATGTACGGCATTCGCAGAGTCACCTTTTCACTGATTTTTTCCCCCCATTATTTCTATAAGAAATGTGCTTATTTGTGGTATTTTTGCACAATTCCCCCGCTTAGTTGTGATGTCTTTAATGGCAGTTATAAAATTAGTAAACACACGTATTTTGATGTATCCATTTTTTTTTCCAAGTGCCAATAATACACTGCTCAATGTAGAAATTTGCCCCAAAATATCTTTACAATAGGCTTTTTATTTGACCATTTGTAGCTCAAACATCTTTTAATTAGCACATTAACACCTTAGCTATTCACAATGGGCACTCCTTCAAGCCTCTGGCCAATAGTTTTTACACTAGATTCGGTTTCAAATTTCCCGCCCTCAGTCTACGGATGTGACATCATGCACGCATTATGTACGTGGAAAAAGTAAATGTGCATTTTCATTTTTCGGCCCCACGTGGCACTAGCGATTCAAAATTCAATTTCCTGCATTGAGCAGCTTTAAGCAATAATTCTGAAAATTAGGCAATATACGCAGTAAACAATGCAAAAACTAAAGCACAAAAACGTCTTTTTTTTTTTTAACCTTGTACATTTCGTAAACTATTCAAGCAAAATATCAATCAATGAATTGTCAATAAAGAGAAAAACTGAGGCACTCAAAGGGTTTGCACGTAGAAGGCCTTTACTTCAACATGGCCAGCTGATTAAAAAAATGTAAACAATTTTTTAATCAACTTTCACGTGCAAACCCTTTGAGTGCCTCAGTTTTTCTCTCTTTTTTGGAAATTCTTTGCGGATCCAGCACATCCTAGAAGCGCTCCTGCTTGCTCTGATCGAATGAATTGTCAATAATATTGATATCTAAAAAAATAGAGCCAGTTAAAAGAAATTGATGTAATTTTGAGACTCAACCCAAAACTACCCAGAAACCATTGAAACATTATTGGCAATGATTTAGCTTTTTTTTTGTGTGTCTGCTTTTTTCATTTGTGGTTGGGCCCGACTCCACTGTATTTATTCTCCACACTGGCCCCATCTAGTGGTAAGCAAAAGAATCACTGTTCAAGTATAGTTCAGTTGTATTTAACTTTTCAATACATTGGCATTTAATCTAAGACATTTAACTGAATCATTACAGTTTTTTTTTCATTTTCCTATAGTTAAGCACAGTGTTAATGTTCAGACTGCATAATGTTACAGCGGTATAAAATAATATTCAATATACTCTTCTGTCTTGTTTTTAAAGGCTATTACACTACTGTTCAATACATTTAAATATTGGTCATGATGGTGGTACTTGGAGAGCAAAGTGGGTGGGGTTTTTTTTGGCGCTCCTTGGTGTAAAATGTTTTATAACTGCTGATATATGCACACTATTGGGTTATTTTTCACAGCGTCTGTACTACATTTCGCTGGAGTTCTACATGGGCCGCACCCTCCAGAACACCATGGTGAACCTCGCGCTGGAAAACGCCTGTGATGAAGCCACATACCAGGTGAAAGCAAGAGGCTATCTTTTTAAGTCCGCTTCTTAATGTTAAAACGGTTTCTTAATATTAAGTGTTTGCGTGCGCTCTGAAATCTTTAGTTGGGTCTGGACATGGAGGAACTGGAGGACATGGAGGAAGACGCTGGTTTGGGAAATGGTGGACTTGGTCGACTAGCCGGTGTGTTTGAGCTCATTTGAATTATTCAAATCTTTACTACACCCGTTCGCGTTCTTGGATTTGCGCAGCTTGTTGAAGAATGATCATTTTCGTCATATGCTCTGTGTTGACTTCCAGCCTGTTTCCTGGACTCCATGGCGTCCCTTGGCCTGGCTGCCTATGGTTACGGTATCCGCTATGAATTCGGCATCTTCAACCAGAAAATAATGAACGGCTGGCAGGTTCGTAACATCAGCAATCTCCCTCTTTCCTTACAAAACATGTACAGAATATTCTTGGGTCTTATTTGAGAACAGATGTGGGTTTAGGCAACCTAATGGCATAAAGTGAATAATATCCATAATTATGTGCTATCATTATCTTGTCTTGATTGTCCTTGTCGTTTCCCGGGTCTGACTCAGCTTCGAACGTACTCACCTAATGAGTGTTTTTCACTCGCAATGTCATGATGAAGGTTGAAGAGGCTGATGATTGGCTGCGCTATGGCAACGCCTGGGAGAAGGCACGTCCTGAGTACATGCGCCCTGTGCACTTCTACGGCAGGACCGAGCATCACTCCGACGGTGTCAAATGGGTTGACACTCAGGTGAAAAAAAAAAAACAAGATATTTATAGGAGCTATCAGGAGTCAAATGTAAGAAACTGAAAGGTCTCTCTCCTCCTGTAATTTGTTGGCAGGTAGTTTTGGCTCTGCCATATGACACCCCAGTCCCTGGCTACAGAAACAACGTAGTCAACACCATGAGGCTGTGGTCTGCAAAGGCGCCATGCGAATTTAATCTTAAAGACTGTATGGGTCTTGCTGACAGTTTACGGTTTTGCAAAGCTTTTGTAAATTCATTTTCGCTTACTTTGCAGTCAATGTCGGTGGCTACATTCAGGCTGTGTTGGATCGTAACCTGGCTGAGAACATCTCCCGTGTGCTGTATCCCAATGACAATGTAAGTAAGGAGGACTAATTAGATTTTTTTTAATCTGCAAAATTATACAGCCGACATGCGACATTACTCCTATTCAGGTACGTATCTGAATCTTAAAAGATGGATTTCCATAATCTGGACCTCGAGGACCTGAGGGTCTTCGTCTTCAGCTGCTTTTGAAATCAGACATAAGACCTGACCACCATGCGTCGCCTCCCTACAGGCTCCAGATGGAGGATTTGCTTGATAACCCTAAAGCTTTAGCTATAAACCGTGTCATGGTAATTTATGTCTGACCCAATATTTAGGCACCGTTTTGGATCTAATTTTAGCCAGCACGTACTGCTGTTATGTTGTCTATTTCTATCTACAAAATGGAGTGATGAAAATGAGTCAGTCTACTGGGATACATTCAGCTTTTATCTCTCTTTTTTTTTTTTTTTTTTTTAAATTAAATGTGGACATGATCCTAATTTCTTTGTAAACTGCAAAGCCATACACTTTAGGATTGTCTTTTTTTTTTTTTTTAAAGGTCATGTTTAAGTTCACTCAAAAATATTACTTTTGTTACTTCAACAAAAAATATTACGTCAGTCTAGCAATAACTAAAGTTTTAACTAAAATCTGTTGAATTTGTTGACCTATTATTCATTATGCTAAGTTCATCGTTCAATATTTACTGGGGATGTTTGATACCACCTTTTTTCAGACTGATACCAGTGCACGTACTTGTGACTCAACTCTAGTAGTAGTCACAGATACTGATACAAATTATTGATACCACTTTTGATACATAAATATTCACCAAAAAACAATGACATATAATTTTAAAGAAAGACGTATATGTCAAAACGTAGAAGTTTTCCTTTAAATTGTATGAAATGAATGGTAATTTTCTATTCCTGTCATTCTTAGTTCCCGATTGTAAAACGGCCACAAGATGTGAAATAAGGCCTGGTATCGGTACTCGCTGATCCTTACCTCATACAGTATAAACTGACCATTTTTTAAATTTTATAGTACTGTAGAGACATTTGGATGCGGCTCTATTTCTAATGTATAGTCCCCGATCATAAAGCGGCCACAAGAGGGCGGGTCACAAGTACCAATACCTTGAAATACGACCAGGTATTGGCCCGAAATGATACCTGGTATTGGTACTCATCCATCACTAACAATCACATAAACATATGGCAAATGCTCAATTTAGGTGATCCTGACACTAGTAAATACAAAATGCACATTTGCACAATGCAGGCCGATGTACATACTGTATAACAATACAAAGCCATAAGCGCTAAGATCCTATTTTCTAATGATGTGTCAAGGTTTAATGGACAAAAACATACTTAAGTGTATCTCTTCTCAGTTCTTTGAGGGCAAGGAGCTGCGTCTGAAGCAGGAATACTTTGTGGTGTCTGCCACCCTGCAAGACATCATTCGCCGTTTCAAGGTCTCCAAGTTTGGCTCCAGGGAGATTGCTCGCACAGATTTCAGCAAACTGCCTGACAAGGTGAAGGGAGAGAGGAAAAAAAAAAAGAAATAACAAAATAGTGTCTGTCAAATTGAAACACCCAACCCAATGTCTCTGTGCTTCACTTAAAATTGCCTCTGTCAGTGTGTTTAAAGCATTGTTGCAGGGTGATTATCGTATCAGAATAGTGGAGCGCCACTGAGAACTACCTGAGTGTTTTTTTGTTTTTTTTTACCGGCTACTGACACCTAACAAAATTTTGTTTATTCAGGTTGCCATCCAGTTGAACGACACTCACCCAGCTATGGCTATTCCTGAGCTGATGAGGGTTCTGCTTGATGAAGAGAAACTGTCATGGGATTATGTCAGTTGGCCTATTTTATTCACTAGCTATACTTACAAAAACACCTTCTACACATCAAAATAAGTCAAATCTATCCTTACGTGCAGGCGTGGGATGTGTGCGTGCGTACGTGTGCCTACACCAATCACACCGTCCTCCCAGAGGCTCTGGAGAGGTGGCCAGTGGACCTGTTTGCCCATCTGTTGCCCCGCCACTTGGAAATTGTCTACGAGATCAACCGTCGCCACCTGGAGGTTGGTACTGTAAATTGCAACATGCTGTGCACAGATTGTTTCTATCCTACTAAATTTAGCTGAGCAATACTACATTGTAGCTTATATGCATGCTCATTGATAAGTTCACGACGGGAGGTTGTCATGTGCATCCATTCCTTTTCCAGTGCACATCTGATTGGAAATGAAAATGACTCAAATTACAAAAAAAAACTAAAATAAATAAATAAATAAATAAAGGCAAATAAGTAAACTATGCAGGCCTGGGGGTCTATGTTTTTGCAAATTAGAATGCAAAATAAAGAATCATTTCCTGTCTCTGTTTCACATGGCTTGATTCCCCAGTTCAGCCCTTTTGGGGGGGGGGGGGGGGGGGGGGGGGGGGGTGCAGGTCTCGGGTTTCTACACTCCGGTGAACGTGACGGATTCTTTCGCCCTCGAAGCCACCAAACTAAACACCGTGCCCATTTCCCATCAGCCACAAATATTCCAAATATCATAGCTCTAAGACAAAATTGTTCAGACGCACAATTTCAGGAGGAAATAACAAGGTTTGAGACCTGCCTCAGTCTCCAGTGCGCAGCCGTCCTTTCTGTCAGTCCGGTTTCACTGCCGAGCTGTAGACAGTCGCTTGGGGACTTTTGTGCCAAAGCGTGAATTAAAGTTGAAAAGTGAAATGGAATTTGCTTTCATTCATGGCTGCGACGTTTACAGCATGACTAAGTAAAGTTGTTTACTATTAGTAGTGCGTGATACTGCAAATTTTGGTATCAATCCGAAACCAATTAAATACAGGGCCAATATCGCCCATACAGATAGATACTTTTTGAAAATTATATAATTATTTTTTTAAATGAAAGTCGCTGTATTATTGAAATCCTTATTCACAATCAAATTTCAACCTTTAAGTGTTTTTGTGTTGTTCCCTTTTGAAACAAAAGACAAAATGAGGACTAATAGAAAACACTATCAATATTTTCCCCCCAGAAACATTCCAACCATAACAAAATATTTTTTAATGTTCTTAAAGTGCACAAAGTGATCGTAGAAAAAGAACGTTAAACAAATACTTGATCATATACTGTTCAGAAACTACCAATACAAAAAAAATAGCTAAAATTCTGCCTTCATCACTTCTTTTTCAACCTAAGTAAACAAGATGTTGAAGATTATCATGCAACAACAAATATAAAACATAAAACAACATACAAAACACAATCTTTTTCAAGTACAATACTGTATGTGTTCAGGCAATCTACTACAAAGATGAGACTATTTGATCCACTATCGATACTGATTTGGTATCGATAATATCGACGATTTTGATCAATCCGCCTACCACTATTTACTACTAAATGATAAAGTTATTCTACAAATTAGTGTCATTCCTTCTTTTATTTGTCAGAACGTTGCTGCAAGGTTCCCCGGTGACAACGACCGCCTGGGCCGCATGTCCCTCATTGAAGAAGGAGGACAGAAGAGGATCAACATGGCCCATTTGTGCATCGTGGGGTCGCACGCGGTCAATGGCGTGGCCCAGATCCACTCAGACATCCTCAAAGCCACCGTGTACGTTCGCCGCCGTCCGCGAGCCTTTGGCCGTGAGCCGCTTTATTATTTGTGTGTCCCGATTTATGTCTGCCCCGCAGCTTCAAGGACTTCTATGAAATGGAGCCGCATAAGTTCCAGAACAAGACTAACGGCATCACCCCTCGCCGCTGGCTGGTGATGTGTAACCCTGGCCTGGCTGAGGTCATTGCCGAGGTTAGCCGTGTTTTCAAACACACCTCACACAGACATCCCACTGTGCTTTGTGTGTGGAAAAAACGCTCACGCACACACATTTTCCATTCTTGTCTAATCAAGAGAATCGGAGAGGACTTCATCCGTGACCTGGACCAGCTGCAGCGTCTGCGCAAGTTTGTGAACGACGAGGCTTTCATCCGTGATGTTGCCAAAGTGAAGCAGGTGAAGTCGAGTTCATCTTTTTTGAGTCTGCACCACTGTTTGTTCCCTTGGGCTCAATATGCAAACCTCTATTATGTGGTTTTTACAGCCTCGGCATCAGTAGGGGTGCCTATCATTAAGAGGACTCAGCTTTTTCCTGATACTTTTTGTTACAGAAGTGTTTTTCTCAATTTGACTCAAGGAAATACAACAACTATCACAACAACAACTACCAGGCGAGCTAAAGTCAATCTTGTTATTTCTCAGGAAAATAAACTCAAGTTTTCCGTGCACTTGGAGGAGCACTATAAGGTTAAGATCAATCCGAGCTCCATGTTTGACATTCAAGTCAAGAGAATCCACGAATACAAGAGGCAGCTGCTCAACTGTCTTCACATCATCACCTATTATAACCGTAAGCTCCGACATTCATTTGAATTCACGTTACAATATTGATTATTAGTGCTTAATTCTCCTCATATTGCTGCCAGGAATCAAGAGAGAGCCCAACAAGCAGTGGACACCGAGAACCATTATGATTGGAGGAAAGGTATGTGCTTTAAAACTGACCAAAACTTCCAGAATTCCAGTCGCAACACACAGACACATCCACGTCAAAATTTAGCAGTAATATATTTAATAATAGCATATATTTGTGGAGACTGCGGTCAAGTTGTATTTTAGAATTTTAAAAATGTGCAGAATTTCACTAGTTACTCATGTTAAAAGATTAGATAATAGCTCTTAATATGAAAAGAAAAATGCACTGAGCTGTCACAGTCTTACAAATGCAATGATGCCATCTAGTGACAGAAAAATGACCTCAACACAAATCAATATCTAACTTGTTTTTTGTATAGTAGTGTTCATCAATCAATTCTATGAATTATTCTGAAATTACTGTATCAGCCATTTTTCTAGTACACTCTAAAAACAGTTTGGTCAAAAGTAGCCCAGTTATGGATCAAAATGGGCTGATCCACTTTATGGGTCAATTTGACCCAACTTTCCGGGATTGTTTTAAAATTTCTTGACTCAAATTAGAGGATCGTTCCATTTTTGACCCACAGTTGGGTTATTTTTAACCCAACTGTTTTTAGAGTGTATAACTTTTTTTTTCCCCAACATAACAAGAGTATGAAATTTAGGAAAAACAAAAAAATATTTTATTGTACATTTAGAGCAGATATCCATCCATCCATTTTCTTGACCGCTTATTCCTCACAAGGGTCGCGGGGGGTGCTGGAGCCTATCTCAGCTGGTTTTGGGCAGTAGGCAGGGGACACCCTGGACTGGTTGCCAGCCAATCGCAGGGCATAGAGCAGATACAAAACAGTTAACTATTGAAGTAATGCGATTAATTATGTTTAAAAAAAATTAATCGCCCGACACCCCTAATCTTAGTTAAATACCCACCTAAAGATCTTCCATAGTAAATATAGTTTTAAGAAAGTTAACTTCCCAAACAGTTGAAAAATCAGGTAGAAGAGGTCAACAAGAGAATGAAATGTATTGTGCGCGACTTTGAGGCCCCATTGTCAGCGGGTCTCGTTTGCAGCTGTTAAACACAGCTAGTAGCGTGACATGTCATTTGTTGCAGGCCGCTCCTGGCTACCACACTGCCAAGATGATTATTCGTCTGATCACAGCTATCGGCGAAGTGGTCAACAATGATCCTGTGGTGGGAGACCGGCTCAAAGTCATCTTTTTGGAGAACTACAGAGTCACACTTGCTGAGAAAGGTATTTCACGCCCCCTTTGATCTGGACCGGTTTCCTTGCGCACCTCGCTGTTCCCTTGGCCCCCAGCAGATGGAGGAAAAATTGTTGTGAATGTTTTGTAAAAGGATTAAAACATAAAATAATGTACCTGCATTTATTTACGTTTAAAACATAGGGAAAACACTAACCTATTCTAATTTATATCAATTATGCTACGAACGTGAACTCAAATGCATTTGACACACTTTTTCTAGAGTCCTTGACCGCTTACCTTTGTCATCTTTCAGCCATCCCAGCTGCTGACCTCTCCGAGCAGATCTCTACAGCGGGCACCGAGGCCTCAGGCACCGGCAACATGAAGTTCATGCTGAACGGCGCGCTGACCATCGGAACCATGGATGGAGCCAATGTGGAGATGGCTGAGGAGGCGGGCGAGGGCAACCTCTTCATCTTTGGCATGAGGGTGGACGACGTTGATGAAATGGACAGGAAAGGGTAAGGTGCCCAGCTTCCATCTGGCCAAATCATAAAATCATAAATTGACATCATGAACTACAATAATTACACTTAATAACATTCATTATGAGATGTACTGGATAGAATATGTTGGCTTTAAAAGATTATGATTCTCAATCAGGGCAATATTGCTATAGCTCTTGTAATGGGTTTTGGAATATGCATCCCCATAAATGCACACTTCATTTCATGACAAATACAATAAACATCTTGAAATGGTTTTCACTTGGACTAAACAAAGCAACATCTCTGCACATTGCGGGTACTTGCACTTTGAGCAATCGCTACATCATTATCCTCACTGTACAATCTCTCAAGTAGTGAGAATATTCTAGACATCGACAAATCTTAAATGAACCTGTTACTATGGAAATACGGTACATGTGATATTACGTCAAGGTTTTATTTTTCTGCGACTCTGCCTGTAGATACCATGCTCACGAGTACTACAATCGCCTGCCGGAGCTGAAACAAGCCATCGACCAGATTGCCGGAGGCTTTTTCAGCCCAAAGCAGCCTGACTTGTTCAAAGAAATCATCAACATGCTGATGCATCATGACAGGTAAAAGCATCTCATGTAAAAAAAAAAAAACAGCCATAAAAGTAGCAACACGCACAGCTATAAATTTGCATGTCGGTAGAATTACCACAGAGACTAATCATGTACCTGCTGATTTTTCATCATCGAGTTAATTGTGTTATTTTCTGCGCAGATTTAAGGTCTTCGCTGATTATGAAGACTATATTAAATGCCAGGAGAAAGTCAATGCGCTTTATAAGGTCTGTACATAGCAATACGCCATGATCGGAATTACAATTGGTATTCAATTCATATATAGACATCTTATTAATCACTGCTCGTACGATTATCCTCAACCCAGAACCCCAAGGAATGGACCAAGAAGGTGATCTACAACATTGCTGGAAGTGGCAAGTTCTCCAGTGACCGCACCATTGCCCAGTACGCCCGTGAGATCTGGGGGATGGAGCCTACACTGGAGAAACTCCCCAACCCTGATAAACTACACTAAACTGTCCACATGACAGCAGCATCAACATTATCATAAACATGAACTTGTCTTAACTTCCAGGCTAGATGCTTTGTCAGGCGGCGAAAGTCCATCCAAAAAGTTCAGCCACAGTTCCAAATGAAATTCTACTTGCATCAATTCACAGTGGCACAAACAAAACCCATAGCGACACTTTTCATGTCATTTGCATATATACACAAAACCACAGCTTGCAGCCAGGTTCAAGGGGTGCAGAGATTGCAAATTAGCTGCTGTGAAGCTGATCAAGGAGCTTTGTGGTGGGCTTTGTGACCTGACTGGTGTTTTTTTTTGTTGTTTTTTTGTGCAAAAGTCCCAACGGCACTCACGACTGAAACTCATTCTAAATAAAATATGTCAAAAATAGCACAACAGTCTGGGTGACTATTTTTTGTTATCGCCGTTGAACTGTTGCCCAAAAGCAGACTGATAACCTCATTAGGGATGATATTTACCATCAGGTTGGGGTTACAATGTCAGGGCTGAGGATGTCTACTTGGATTTCACAGTAACAAATGTGCTGGGAAAAAAAAAGAATTTCAAATAGGAAATCTAGAACATGTGTGCATTAGTTTACATTTTAATCAGCATTGCAGACGGTGCCTATCTTCGGAACTGTGTTTTCAGGTGACGCAAAAATGATCTCTATTCTCGGTGCTGATAAATGCATACATGTTTGTTTACCAAATGCCCTACATTAAGCTGATATGATCAGTCCAGAGTGTTTGGAATGGGTATCATACAGGATTTTTCCCCGATTGTTACTAACGCAACCTTCTCTCCCTTTTTTTTTTTCTTGATCGAAATTGAGCCATGATTGGCCGCTACCTGAGCAACTGTGATATCATTTTCAGTCAACAGAAAGTAGCAAAATGGCCCCTGAGATGCATAATAATATTAATAACAATAGGTGGATTTTGCTACAAACAATAATGATCATAATGCCGTGTAAATCAGATAGCGGGTGAGTTATTAAGAAACGATACAAGTGAAATGGAACAAAAGTCCTAAAAGTGACATGATCTGAGGGTTTGATTAGTGATTAGCACATCTTCTGACTGACTTTCATACGGCTCTCCTGTGTGGAGTTCATGCCGCATATCAAAAACATACTTGGAAGGACTCTAAACTGTTCTCCGGAGTGGATGTGTGTGTAAATGGTTGTCTGCATGTGCCCTGGGATACACTCCAGCACACAGGTGAACCTTGTGAGGAGATGCGGTATAATACAAGATACTCAAAGAATACTTTTAGAAGGTTGGAAGTCAGAAAAAACAAAAAACAACAACAACAACAACAACAACAACAAAAAAAACAGTGATCTTGCCTGGTCTAGCCTAGTGCAGCTTGGGCCACAGTCCTGCAGAAGACTGGACCTTGGACTGGTGGGCAGCAACTTTATTTCCTGTGAAGACAGGGTACAAACATACGTTAATGCTAACTGTTATTGCGGGATTTTCTGATAACATGTTTATGTTGCAGTGATGTAGTCACACCCATGAACTTTACTCCATAAGAACTATTCACAAGCAGCAGCAGGAGGTCCTTTTTCGAAAACAGGAGTAATTCACCTTGTCAAGAAAACACAATTTCAATGATTCTTTAGATAGGCCTTATCTGTCCTATCAAGGCAAGGACTGACATAAA
The DNA here is from genome assembly GCF_051991245.1 of Festucalex cinctus. Lineage (NCBI taxonomy): Eukaryota > Metazoa > Chordata > Actinopteri > Syngnathiformes > Syngnathidae > Festucalex > Festucalex cinctus. The sequence continues at coordinate 9,961,451 of NC_135428.1, read as the reverse complement.
GTGATGATCAAGCGTTTAAACTATAAACATAAGAAACATCTCCCTGCCGATGTAATAAAATGAATTACTGTAAATAAGACAACTAGGTTTTACTGTCACAGAAGTTTGGAATCAAAGGAGGCTCACGGTGGGTAAATCATAGCTTACAGAAGTCATTTTAATTGTATAGCGAATTGTGAAATCATAGCTCGAAAAGTTGCCTGAGACCAAGACCGATTGTCTTTGTGGTTTAAAAAAAATAAATACATTTTCACAGACCCAGCTCCTTTAGTTACAGTTAACATGTGGTACAAGGAATCAATCATCAAATTTATGATAGCATATCGGAGACTGCACACTATATGTCAGTGTTTAAACAGCAAGAAAGTGAAGCATACTAGAAGCATATCATACTTTTTCAGCCACTTGCAAAATTCTCAGAACGGTTTGAGTCAGTTTGGACAAAATGCTTGATATTATAAAGAATGCTTGGCAACAAAAGCACACTTCTCTGAGCATGTGCGTTAACGGCACGTGTTTTTATTTTCCTTCTCTAACAGCGTGTAGGCATTTCACAACAATGTGAACAGTCTGTAAATCATTGGTATATAAACTGTACTAGAAAACGTGATAAAAAAAAAATGCTGTAATTTATTTGATAACAATCTGCTTCTGTTTTATTAGGGAGAACTACAAAACAGTCCGGGTACATACATTTGCATATTTGAAAGGACATTTCACATCCACATTGGAGGCTGCATTTGTTTTTTTCTGCAGCTTCTTGCAACGCTCAGAACATTTCCATTATGAGCTCATTTACATGGTTCAAACTTGTGGTACATGAAAAACAGTGTGTATTGTATTTGGCTTAGGTTGAAGACAAGTGGTCAAAGTTAAATGATCTTACTTGTGCTAACAGCATTTGTAACTAGTAACAGAGTGAGGAGCTCAAGGCAATGGGAAAATAAGTAATGTGTTACTACTGTCAATGTTTTGACAGTCACGTTTGACCACTGCAATAAAACGGAAGACAGCATGTCTTCTTTGTGATGCGTATCTGATTTTACAAGTTTAAAGTCCAAACTAGCATTTAAATACATGATGAATGCTGAAATTAAAAGAAAATATCCAATTTGCTTATTTTTAAGGCCATATTAAACTAGCCTACTCTGCACTGCCGAGTCTGCTCCTTCATGCATAAACAAATTATTTAGCGGTCTCGTGCCATCAAAATCAATTTCTCACATTTATGGATAAAATGGTTTAAAAGGAGCCAATGTCATAGATTAAGTTTAACATGTGTGTGGGGTGTGTGTGTTTTAATATATGACAAAGTGTACGACTATTAAAATCAAATTATTTTTCTCATTCAATTTTAAATGAATGAGCAACAAGCTCATTCATATCAGAGCATAGCTTATTTACATTTCAAATACTGATAAGAAGAATACAACCGTCACCAACTAGAAGATCTTTTGCAGGTGTAATGAAATTGCTAATGAAATTCTGGTGTGAGGTCTGTAGCTCTACATGCAAAATTTTGGGATTCAAAAGCCACCCAAAAAGAATTTAAAGGACAACTCTGTTCTGGATGTGACTCGCACAGCTGAATCAATGTATTTCTTTTTTGTTTTTTTTTTGTTTTGCTTTGACGCACCTGCAGCTTCATTCAAGCTGACACCTCACGCTGATCATTACACAAGTGCATGCATTCCTCAAAACTATTCAGCAGGACAAAAACAGCAGAGGTTTGAGTTAGTACTCCAATAATGGCAAGATGACAGTTATCAGATTATATATTTGCCATGCAAAGGCACGAGATTTTCCACACATACACTTTGTTGGATGGTCAGTATGTCTGTTTCAAATTCCAAGTGTCCCATTTTCCAAATGTTATGTCTGATTCTGATTACAGTATCAAACAAATGTGGCTCGATGTGCAGATTTTTGGGAATGCTATTGTTCCATTGGAGGAAGCAATAACAAATGAAAAACAAAAAAATTAACGCATTTAAAGACTTCAACCCATTAATGAGCAGAGGGGAGTGGAAAATGAGTCGGTATCTGCCCACTTTTGCTCCCTTGCCTGACCAGACTTTGATCCTATTCAGCAAAGACTGCATTCAAGCTCTGCGTTAAGTGAGTAGGCTGCTAATACCTCAATAGCACTTCCAAAAATCCAAAGTTCAGAAAAAGCGCTGGAATTTCAGAGCAGATTTGCATGAACATGCAACCACAACGTTACCGACTTCCTTTTCGTTTTTTGCTCTTTTTTGAAGCGTTTGATTTGAGTTGATGCGCTTGTGCGATCTCGAGGGAGATTTGAAGTAAAGGCGTTGTAGGCTGAAAGCTATCATTCATCTCATTCGGCAGGTAAGTCCTTCCTGCATATAGTGAAAAGGTCAAGCACAATCCGCTCAATCTCCCACTTTTCAGATTGAGGTTTAATTTTTACTTCAGGAAATATTGGGGGAAAAAAAAAGATTATGATAAACAAGCTGCTGATGTCATATGCAAGGTATTAACTAACATTCGTAACTGTCATTCTCCCCTATTATATAGTGGATATCAAAATTTTACACATCATTGTTAAAAAAAAAATAAAAAAAAAGTGACCAAGATAAATCATTTCAAAACTTTTTATCCAGTTTATGTGAGCTATAGATCATGCACAGTTGAAAATGAAATGTAATGCAAAAACTGTTAAAAATGGCTAGTATTTGGAACAGTTCATAATGCCACCTCGACTAAGACACCAATCTCAGGTTAAGTAAAACAATGCCAAAGTATGGAGCTGCCATGCTTCACTTTAGATTTGGTGTCTTTTGGTGCTGAGCAGTGTTGTGTTTGCTCCAAACGAATCATTTGGGGCATTTGGGAGATTTCAAATGTGTTCTTTATTTTCCTCGTAAAGATAAGGCTCTCATCTTGCAACCCAGACATATAAAGATTCAGAATATGGGAGATTGCTGTCACATGTACTAAGCAGCCAATAATTTATGCAGCTTCTTTTGGCAGCCACTTTTCTACTCGCCTTTTCATCAATTTTGAGGAACGTCCAGTTCTTGGTATGATATTGTTGTGCCATATTTTCTCCACTTAATGATGACTGTCTTCAGGGTGTTCCGTGGTGTATTAAATCCTTGGGGAATTATTTTGTACAATTTTACTGATTGGTTAACTTTGAACAAAGAGATCCCTCTGATACTGTCTAAGCTCCAAAAATGTCTGGAAAAGCCTACTAGAACATCTTTTTAGCGGATGTCATTAATATTTGTCAACTGTGGGCTTGTAAACCCCTTTGAGACTCTTGGGATCAAGAGCTATATCAAAGAAATTGACTTGACTTTTGAAATTATTTATCTTGGTCTCATTTTTATTGTTGTTTATTTTTAATATCCACTATATGGTAGAACCAGCACTATTGCAGACATTGGCATATCAATTGCGCCACTTTTTAAACTATCATTTTATTTTTGCAATCTAAAATCCAAAATTATCCAAAATATTTCAGTTTGTTTTTTTTGGCTTGATACCTGACTAAATTATCGCTTTGTTAGCCTACAATTGAACAACCGCGTGCAGAGCGGTTTGCGGTCAGATAAACCCAACAAATTAAATATTTAAATCAAATTCAGTCTTGTGGGCTATTTTTCCATTCCGTATGATTGATCTGAGCCAAAAATTTGAATTAAATTTGAATTCATAATGAAAGCCAACAGATTCGTTTCCATGTCACAAATAACCTTTGTTCCCAATTCAACTTTCTCTGTGGCAGAAAAAAAAAGAAACTGTCATTTTGTTTGTATAAGGAAAAACACTGTACATGATACGCATTTAAAACAATTAATGCAACAAAATAACTGTCCATGTTTATTTTCCTACAGGTGTTGAGGGGAATGTTGAGCACGACCACATTAGCAATGTCTTTGGAACTTAACTACTAGAACTACTGGTGCCATTAACCATCTTGTGGAGATCCAAAACAAAACAAAACAAAACAAACAAACAAAAAAACTCATCCTAAAAATGGCATTTGGTGACCTTCTCGAGCAGGTGGGAAGCACAGGCCGCTTCCAGATCGTGCACGTAACCCTGCTCTGTATTCCAGTTCTAATGATGGCCAGCCACAACCTGCTGCAGAATTTTGTGGCGGCCGTGCCTCCTCACTACTGCAGTGCACATGCAAACATCTCTCAGCTAAAGCTCAGCCCACAAGAAATCTTGACGGTCACCGTGCCTTTGGACCAAACCGGCGAGCATCAGAGCTGTCGGCGTTACGCTGCTCCACAGTGGCACCTCCTGGACAATAACGGCACTTTAAAACAGGAGGGACTTGAAGAATATGATTTGGATGCAAGTCTCCAGGAATGCACTGATGGGTGGTCCTATAATATGACTGGGATGACCTCCTCAATCATAGCGGAGGTAAGGCTAGGCTCAGTGTCTTGACTGGATTTCTAATCTCGGATTTCTAATCTGTTCAATTGTGTGTTCAGTGGGATTTGGTGTGTGATCTGCGCTCTTTGAAGCAAATGGGCCAAACGGTCTACATGGGGGGTGTTCTTGTGGGATCCCTTGTCTTGGGAAGTCTTGCAGACAAGTAAAAACTGTCTTCAAATGAGGACACTTAACACTCTTTTTCTGACAGTTCACATTTGTCTTTTCAATGAAATAAAAGTCATTTCTTATATAAGAAACATGCATCTTGAGGGAGCTTCAGTAACTCTGCTATACGCTCAGGTTTGGACGGCGCATCCTATTGATCATTTCTCACCTGCTGATGGCAGTGGCCGGGACGGGTGCCGCTTTCTCCACATCCTTCCCCATGTTCTGCGTGTGCCGCTTCGGTTGCGGAATGGCGCTCTCAGGCCTGGGCCTCAACACCTTCTCTCTCAGTAAGCAATTCAATTTGGCTGGGGGGAAAAAATCACAAGGCTAAATGAGCATGTTGCATCTAAACTGAATACTTTATTTTAGTTGTAGAGTGGATCCCGACCCGTGTGCGGACCGGGGTGGGCACTATCACAGGTTACTGTTACACGGTGGGACAGTTACTGCTGGCGGCCATCGCTTACTTCATTCGAGACTGGAGGTGGCTGACCTTAGCTGTGTCTTCACCCTTCTATGTCTTCTTCATCTCCTCATGGTGAGAAGTTGAGCTGATAACAATCCTGCAAAGATTCAGTAAGCAGAAGACAAACAGAAGCAGAAGGCATAATTCACAGAGGGCACAACATCCATTTTTAGTATTATTAGTAAAAAAAAAAAAAATATATATATATATATATATATATATATATATATATATATATATATATATATATATATTTTGTTATTTATGATTATTTAGCTACACTGTGTGAGCTTAAATCTGTGAACATTAACACTGCATTAATTAAGAAAAATATAAAACTGTTAAATCAAAGTGTATTGCACATGAAATCAAAAAGAGCTAAAATATTAAATGTATTGTACTTAAGTTTAATATGACTTAAATGTACCTAAAAATATGTACTGTAATGAATAAAAAAAATAAAAATAAAAAAGTTGAAGCCATTGTAAAATTATTCATAGCTTATTCAATTCAGTGATTCTTTCATTTACCACTGGAGGGAGCCCAAATACTAATATATGTACCACACTTAAACCTGTCATTTAGTAAACAAGACATACCATGTTTAGTTCTTAAAACAATTCTAGTAGAAAAAAAATGAGTTTCTAAAATGTCCTTTCCTGTTCTCAATATTCAAATTAAATTGGTGATTATTTTTTCCCATAGACAATTATAGTCTATTGCCCACCATTGACACTTAAACCATAGATCATGATTGACAGTGTCAATCAAAATTGAGAACAGTTATCTTTGTGTAAGGCATTTTTTTGTAATTTTTTTTGCATACTTAATCTGTTGGACCCATATTATGCAGCTTTAGCAAATGATGTGAATATAATTTGGTTGTAAACGAATACACTCTCATACAGGTGGTTTCATGAATCTTCAAGATGGTTGGTCCTGAGCCAAAACTATGACCAAGCCATCAAAAACCTTAAAAGTGTCGCTAAAATGAACGGACGTCACGAGGAAGGAGACAAAATTGACATTAAAGTAAGGGTCCTAACTTCACCATTTTCTTCTGTTGGATATAGAAACTTGAGATTGAGTGATGATGACTTTCTCTTTGCATAAAGATGGTGCAAGAGTCCATGAAGAAAGAGATGTCGTGCTCACAGGGCTCCTACACTGTCTTCGATCTGTTCCGCACTCCCACCATGCGCTCAATGACAATCTGCCTCAGTGCGGTCTGGTGAGCAAACACTCACACGCACTTAAAATGACTTCTCAATAAATTGAAGCACTTTACTCACCTTGAAAGTGAAACTCCCATTTTAAGAACCCTTTTTGTGTTTTCTTGCACAGGCTATCAACAAGCTTTGCCTACTATGGGCTAGCCATGGACCTTCAGAAGTTTGGGGTGGACTTGTACTTAATCCAAGTCATCTTTGGGGCTGTGGACATTCCCGCCAAGGTCGTCATAACTGTGACAATGAGTTTTATCGGACGACGTCCGTCCCAAAGTGGTGCACTTATTGTTGCTGGAATCACAGTACTGATCAACCTCATGGTGCCTTATGGTATGACATAACACATTGTATGCTTGCAAGTTGCTTGTCAACAAACCATTAAGGTCATGTGACGTTAAGCAGTTAGTAAACTGTTGTTAAGTAGTGGGCATTCAAAGAAACGTGTTTGATAACTAAAATACAAATTCAATGACTAATTTTACTTAATTAAAACCGTCGTGAGTACCGATACCTTGAAATAAATTGGCCCGATGCCTGGTATCGCCCATCTGTAATTAAAAATAAAGGTAACTAGAGCAAACTGATTATCCGAAGTATGTAAGTTGAGGTGGGTTCAGTTGGATATGCTAACCACACCACCATGAAGAACATCATCAACATTTGCTTGAGATAAAATTATGTTAATTTAGGCCAAAAAGGCACTGCAGTGCCTACTACATGATTTTTTTTTTTTTTTTTTTTTTTTTACTCACATACCTCACGTTCACATTTACTCTCAAGTTTGATTGATGAATTAAGTGTGCCCTCTGCTGGTTACTGATGAAAATAATACATCATTTAATAACAAAGTGGTACAACTAAGCTGAAAGCAAACAAAAAAAAATAATAAAGCATATCAAGAATATAAATTAAAAAAATAAAAATAATAGTTGCACGAACAATGAACATAGTAAGTCATATTTACATTCCCTCATCCGCAGACCACCAGACGCTGCGCACCTCTCTGGCTGTCGTGGGTAAAGGCTGCCTCGCTGCTTCCTTCAACTGCTGTTACCTTTACTCTGGAGAGCTTTTCCCCACCATAATTCGGTAAGTCAAAGTGAGTTTCAATCAAACGCTAGTCTGCTGAAAGGAAAAAAAAAAAAAAGTTGTTTATGTTGTTGCACATGTACACAGGAACATAAGCTCATTAAGACAATCGGAACCTCAGCTGAGCACTTTTCTCCTCAACTATTTGAGCAGCATAATCGGACTGACAAGCCACTCTGAATGATTACATAATGCCTCAAATGACATTAAGTCTTATAGTGAAAGTAAAATAGCTCTCATTTGAGTTTCCTAAGGAGGACAAGTAGGCCTACTATAGAAATATGGCTGGAAATTATTTACAATATCCAGCGACATACATTGCAGCCTGTGTTTAACCAACTAAAGGTCAGTGGCCAAGTGAGGAGTTAATATTTACTACAGGATGTGACCCAGACTATGTTGGAATTAGGTCGTGTGAACCCAATGAGCTTACATTCTAACATACTGTTCTCCCACACAATCAGCATAATGTTAACTTTGTACCTCAGTCAGAATGGAATGGGCTGGGTATCGATGATGGCTCGCGTCGGAGCGATGGTGGCCCCCATGGTGCTTCTGAGCGGTGACTACATGCCTTGGTTGCCGGGTTTGATCTACGGAGGCGCTCCCATCATTAGCGGAGTGGCTGCCATATTCCTCCCGGAAACGCTTGGGTCGCCGCTTCCTGACACAATACAAGATGTGGAAGACAGGTAAAAGGGAAATATCATGTTAACAATGAATACATCTAGTTGCAGAGTGAATTAAAAGAAAACATTGATCCATGTATGAATTGTCTGTATCAATACAGGGGCTCTGGTAGAGTCTCCAAAATGCCACCAAAGGAAGCAGCTGCTCTAAAAGACACGCAGTCGAATCTCTTGAAGCAGGTCATCTGATTGCATCAAATTTGTACAACTTCTGTGTTAATGGAAATTGAGTGAGTACTGCTGTTTCTGCAGTGATATTACTTTATGATGGGGACCGATGCTAGTTATACACAGGTCAATAGTGAAGAAAAAAAAAAACAACTAGTTGAACTGCAGCATTGAGGATTTCAGTGATGTTGGGGAATCATTTTTTTTGTATTGAAAATCACCTAAAGGAAGTTCTTCATATATATATATATATATATATATATATATATATATATATATATATACACACAGCAACTTTTCAGCCTATATGGGTGTAGTCTGTTTTTATTTGAGCACACTGTACTGTGCATTGAATATATTACTCCTTGCGTTAGAGTTAATGGTTACTTGCAGGCTAAAACAACAGTATGTCGGACATACAAGCTAATTTATAGACCCAAAATTTGGACAATAAAAAGTTTTCTCTAATTCCACCATATACTCACAAAAAGTGAGTATATGAAAAGATTAGAAACTCGACTATTGTTGCTCAGGTGAACTTCATTCGACCTTACCCTGAATTTTGCCGTTAAGCTCCTTGTTAGAGGACAGTAAGGTGGGCAAAAAGTTCTGAAACGTTGACAGTTGGACATGAACTTTCATGCTTATTATCTAGCCCCAAAAGCAAACAGGGACGGTAACGTTAGCCACAGTTGCTAACGCTAAATAACACCTGTCCGTCAGGTGGCTGGAGGACTTCGCGCTACATATTCTTAATATAAGTCCCCATTTTAGTTACATTTTAAAACCTGACAGAACTCGGTTGAGTTAATAAAAATACCAACCTAGGTAAAATAATATCCAGGAAACGTCTAACGCCTTACTTGTGGTTGGAAATGATTATACTCATTCGAAGGTGTTTCTTCCATTTAATTAATCAAACATGTTGTTCGCAGCAGGTTCACATGTTGATGCATTGTAACAGCGACATCCAGCGGATGTCTGTGATATTGCAGCAACAAGTCAAAACATTGAACCAAAGTACATTGCCTGTGCGTAGTCCTTCATGTCCTCTTTTTTCTTTTTCTTTTTTTCTTCTTAGGTCGTGTTATCCATAATACATTATTTCACCACCAGTTATAATTTTACTGATGTTGTCTACTTGCTAGACTGGCCTTTTACTTCTATTAAACTTTTGTCTCACCAGTGAAGGGCTGTGCATTTTGGTACATGGGACTTATTTAATACCAACACTATAATGTAAAAAATAAATAAATAAAAAATGCAGATAGATAGACATATGTACCAGATGTGAACGTTTTGCTCAGACCAACCGATCAGAGGACGCAAAAAATGCCTCCGGACCAAAATGTATAAGAGCACAATTGGCTTTCGCCATACTAAAATATTCATCTAAACAAGCAAGTTCGATAACTTTAGAATGATGCATTCTTGCAATTTATTCACATAGCACATGTAAATAAATACACTATTTTCTATCATAAATGTGTTTGCTTGATTCACTTGTATGGTTTGATCATCTTTGCATTTACTGCAATATTATTGGGCTCCTATCCACCAATGCTGTGATGTGCTCGTCTGGAAATTGGCATTGCCACCTAGTGGTAAATTTTCACCAATGCTAAAATGCTTAGTAAACTGAAAAAGTACAGTATAGAATGCAGTATTTATTGCCAGATAAAACACACCTGTCTGAATAATATAAAGTTCTGGATGATTTTAAATTGGTTTAGTTTATTTTCTGTCCCCCCAAAAAAATAAAGTATAACATGCGTGTGAACTACCAATCATTATATTATACTGCCCTCAAAAATGTAAGTTTGTACACATTCATATGATTATGTGCATCCAAGCAAGGTGCAGAGCAGACACTTCTGCAGAAATAACTACATCATAAAATGATATGAATAAAGATTTATTTTCCTCATATGAACAGGTGGAATCTTTTCATTTTATTTTACAATCTATGACAATCTCGCATTGTTTCTTTTATTTCTAGCATATTCCAGGAATGACATGTGAGGTGGGGGGCAAGGGGTGGGGGGGGGGTTGTATTTTTATTGCTGAATGTTAAATGAAATACACTTTCACTGACTGGAATAGAATTGTCTGCTGCTTTTTCTTTTTTTTCTCCTTTTTTTAAAACCATGCACCCATCTAACCTTGACCACAAGGACATGCAGAGGAAAGGAGTTTCAAGCCGGCGGGGTGCGAGGTCAGGTGGAAGTGGGTCTTAAAAAATGAAAAGAGAGGAGACTGTAGCAGGGCATGCCTGGTAGGACCTCAACATGGTGAGTTTTGGCAAAGTGGGGCGATCGTAAAATCACCTGCAAGTGACATGTGACCAAAGACCATTCTCCATAAAAAAAAAGACCACTGTGCAATTACCACATACCAATCACAAGTGCAGATCTATCATTATGTATTTTGAATATCAACAGTGACAAAACTCAAGATTTTCGAATTTTCTGGGGGCTCGAATATATTTGATTCCTTGCATCAGGCTGAATTTGATATGACTAAATCTGTCGATAAGACAAAGCGGTAGGTACACAGTACTATCGGAGGAGACACTATTTGGATGCTACTTGACGTTACTGGAAGTGTGCATGTAAAAGTGAAAGCGCTCTAAACCGAGTGATAAAATAAGTATGTGCACAACAAACTCGATAAGATGGCTTTTTTTTTTAAACAAAGAAAAAATAACTGTTAAATATGCATATGCTGTATATCGTGTTGTTCATTCTACACTACAGGCATCACGCACACATCGCACGGTCACCTCTTAGAAAATGATGTCATCAAACAGCAAAATAGAAAGTTTGCATATTTTTGCATTGTATGAGCTATTCCACTTGTGTCATCTCGTTTACTTCCCTCCTACTTGACTCTCTGCGCATGTTGAGGGTACGAGTGAGGTGTAAATGGGGGGAGAAATGTGGAAATCCTGAGACACTGTGTGGCCTCTCGCAGAGACCACAAAAACCAGAATGGACACAGAAGGATGATGAAGTATTTTTCAGTAGGGAGGGGGGATACGGGTTGAGTGAAAACAGATGCAATCTTTTGGTTTCACCAACCACCTCTGATGGCAGGGGTCACCCTGTGCCAAGCGGCTCAGTATTTGTGAGGCTCGTAAAAGGCGAAAATGAGGAGAGCCTGCAACAAAAGGTGGGAAGGGGGTGGGGCTTCATGGGGCAGGCTGGTAGGAGGGGAAACACATCAAGCAATGACCTGCATAACTTAACACAACCTACCGCAGCTTCACCTGCGTCTACTCTGTGGGTGATTTGGGTGGCGGGTGTGGGGGCACAGCTGTGTATTTCTGATGCGCACTGACAAACCCTCAGGGTCGATGCCACCATAATAACAACCATTGGAAATCGTAACGATACATGCAAGCGGGGTGACATGCGCACACACTTGATCCACACACACGCGAATCAGATGGCAAAAAAAAAAGAAAAAGAAAAAAGATAATGGTATTCATTCTATTGGATCCCAAATGAAAAACCCTACAGGTGAGTTACATTGATGTAAACATACACAAGTGGTTTATATTGCGTGATTATGGAAGGACGTTCCAGTGGGGTGCGACTCCTCAAAGGATGCAACTCGGAAAGAAAAGAAAAATTTCAACCAGAGAAAGAAAAACAAAAACAAAACAGAACATTAATGTGTATAAAAAAATGAGGCGTCCGTATAAGAAAGGCTACAAAAACCTCCACTGGCCCTCTGGCATCGGCAAACAGCAAAAGGCACCACAATATTACTCTATTTTTTTCTTTTTCTTTTTTTTTTAACGTTGTGAAAAAACTGGCACATCTTTTTATGCTGTAAATCAAAATGTACATATAAATAGAGTTTTCCCTATAAAAAAGTCTTTGCTGTTAACTAGTAGACAACTTTTGCTAAAATGAAAATAAATATTTCATTTGTTTAGAATATCTGTCAGTTATATAAAATAAAAATATTTCTTATAGATGCAGGTCTATACTATATTGACTTTGTTGTTGGTTCATGGTTCACTCGCTAATGGGGTGTCGCGTCCGCTTTGGAGCGGGAGTGTGTAAGTCTTGTTTGCACGTTGCCGTGCGCACTGTGCCGCCCCGACGACTGAGGAGTCCGACTGTCTGCCGGCCTGTAGATGGTGGAGGGCTCGGCGTTCATGTTCTGCATACTGAGGAAGGGCGTGCTTTCGCCGTCCTCCTCCGACTCGCTTCCTGTTAGGCAGCTCCGGGAGCCGTAGTCCCGCGAGGCCTCGTATCCGCGCGGGGCCACGTGGCCGTTCAGTCTGGATCTCCTCCAGCGCCGGCTATCGGCCGCGCCGGATCTCTTTGGTTGCTCCCTAGAGGAGAGATACTCCTGGGTGGTCTCATAGTCTTCGTCGTCCACCAGCCGGTAGGGGCTGGAGGGCAGGCTGCCCCTGCTGTCGTTGGGGTAGGTGCGCCGCTGCTGCCGGTAGGCCTCCTGGCACTGGGCGTCGTGGAGGGGCACTTGGTAGCGGCGCAGCAGAGGCTGGTTGTCTTCCAGGGGGTACGGGTTGTGGACGGCGGGTGGGAGGGACATGGCGTGGCTGGCGTTGGGCGAGGTGATCTGGAAGGTAGGCACCTGCGGGGGCAATGAGTAATGGAAATCCTCTGGCGAGAGGCGGGCTGGTGTCGTTAGGGCTGACACGTATCTGTCGGGAAGGAGAAAAGAGAAACGGAACTGTCATCTGGGTCTCTCTGTGTGTTATGTAACAAATATATAAGAACATGAGTTGAATTTCCCCTTAAATTACGAGTATAATTGACGACTATTACTCATGGGTGTGAATGTTTTATGTCTATATTTATCAGCCCTGTGACTGACAGGCACTCAGTCCAGTCTCTCACCATGGTTCATCTATGGATGTATTCACACACTCTAAAAACAGGTGGGTCAAAAATAACCCAATTATGGGTCAAAAATGGACAGATCTTCTACTTAGGTTGTTTTGACCCAACTTTGAGTCAAAACTTGGGTAATTTTGTATAAAACAACCCAGAAAGTTAGGTCAGATCCTCAACTTGGGTCAGTTTGACCCATCTTTGAGTCCTTTTCTATCAAACAACCCAACTTATTTTGTCAACACAGAAAATTGGGTCAGATCCTTTGCTTGGGTTAATTTTACCCAACTTTGGGTAAACCCCCCCCCCCGTTATTTTATACAAAACAACCCAGAAAGTTGGCTCAGATCCTCGACTTGGGTCAATTTGACCTAACTGACTGGGTTGAAAAATAATTTTGTATAAAACAACACAAAAATTGGGTCAGATCCTCTGCTTGAGTTAATTTTACCCAACTTTGGGTCAAAAACTCGAAACATTTTGTATAAAATAACCCAGAAAGTTGGGTTAGATCCTCTACTTGGGAAGTTTTGACCCACCTTTGGGTCAAAAGTTGAGTCATTTTGTCTCAAACAACCCAGAAAGTTGGGTCAGATCCTCTGTTGGGTTTAATTTGACCCAACTTTGGGGCACAATTTGAGCCATTTTGTATAAAATAACCCATAAATTTGGGTCAAATCCTCTACTTGGGTCAATTTGAACCAACGTTGGGTCAGAAATTGGGCAATTTTGTATAAAACATCCCCATGAAATTGGGTCATATCCCCTACTTGGCTTAATTTGAACCAATTTTCTGGGTTTTGCACACACAAAAAAGGATCATTTTGTATATAACAACCAAGTTGGGTCAGATCCTCTACTTAAGTTAATTTTACTCAACTTTGGGTGAAAAACTGGGTAAAATTGTATGAAACAATGATGAAATAGGGTCAAATTGACCCATTTTTGATCCATAACTGGGTTACTTTTGACCCACATATTTTTAGAGTGCAGACATAATATTTCTTGTTGGTTGGTTAAATGACAGCTGTTTAAGTCGCATAAAACAGCTGTGATCCAGATGTGTTAACACCATCATCATTTTCTGGTGTTCCCCAAGGGTCAATTAAAGGTCCACTTCTTTTTTTCATTAAGTCTTTTAATATATATTTTAGTGTGATGCTGACTGTTTGCAGATGTTTTTTTTCATTCTTTGGAAATAATTATGTTATTGACATTGGTACTTCAAAAATTCCAACGTAACAATAAGAATACTGAAGTGTGGTATAAAAAAAATAAAAAAAAATAAATTGCTTCAAGTGGTGTTTGTATTGCACTTTCAGTTTAGATCGAAAAAACAAAACAACATTATGAGACAGGCAAGTCACGTCAACTGACTGAACTCACATCTTCCACATCCCCAGGCTTTGAAGCTACATGCCCATTACAATGACCCAGTGACCTACTTTTAAGCACTGTTAAAACAAAATATTTGAGATACTTGTTTGTGGAAAGTACAAATGTTTTTAACAGTGCAAAGGCATTTTTTATATACAGCTCTTGCATTGAATCTTGACAGATGCAGGTCTGCCTAATCTTATGCTCCACCAATACACCCACACAACACATTTGAGAGACAACTTGGCAGTAGTTGCATTTCGCTGATGGCGCAGGGCTGTGGATCTTTGAAGCGTGATGAGCCTTTAGGAAGCTTCTATACACTAAGGCCAAGTGAGCCTGAGAGATTTCCACAGTAGTGCTGATTTTGCTGATGCAGAAGCTGTTGCCATAACGGACGAGGCCCACGCTATTTGTTACTGGACTCTGCGGGGATGTCGGTTATGTAATCAGCAATCCCAGGCCTGATTCATGCACACATACTTGATGTAGGCTGGTCCCGTTGACGCTCAACAGTAGACAGCTCAAGAAGTCAAACACAAAATGCAAGACATGACTTGTCAGGTTTGATGACGACAATTTATAAGGACGCTTGTTTTTGTGCTTTAGACTGCTATTCATGCACATGGTGTGTTTGTTTGACAGTTGTTTGGCAACCCAGAAGGTAAAGTCACACATGTGGAAATGACCAAATACATTACCACGTGACACATGTCTCACTTTTTGCCTCCAAAAATGAGCCACATGGGCTTCAATCCCACCTGTCGCTATGTGGAGAGTCTCCCAGGGAGTCAAATGAGTCCCCATATTGGAGGGTCGGCCGATGGGGGTCATTGTAAGCACAGTGTGCAGCCCGCCGGGCCCTTGCCTCCATGCATGCGGGACTGCTGCATTTACTGGTCCCCACTGATGATGACATCATCCCCGGCGAGTCAGAGAGGACACTGTCCGAATGTTCCAGGCTCCACGTCCGTTCCTCGGGTCTGAAACAAACGCAAACGGCGTCAAGCACACGTGGAGACGTTTCTCGAACCTTTTGGCACTGACGCACGCTCACCTGTGAGTTGATGAATGGGCGCGTGTGGAAGAATTGTGAGATCTGGAAGAGGTGTGGCTGGCAGGGAAAGATCCTTCTGTCGCAGGCCGTATGACTCGTTCAGTTGCTGGGATGTTCTTTGATATGTACTGGATCAAAATCAAGCTGAATTGTTGAAACATGCCATTTGCACAGAAGTATACATAAACTGGCCATTTTACTTTTTTTGTTTTAATACTGCAATTGACTGAGGACCAGTTCAGGATGTACACTTTCTCTTGCTCAAAGTCAGTGAATGCATATTAGGCATGGGCCGATTATCGGTTTGACCGTTTACTGTGGTTTTAAAAAGTCAAGGTGTCAATAACCACCATTACTGTCTCTCACCAATAATGAGCTTCTCTTTTATTTTTTGAGTGGACTTTTTTGAGTGGATTTTTGATTGTCCTTTAGAAAAAAAAGAAAAGAAAAAAAAAACAGTGCCAGCGGGTACCAGTTAGCCCCAAGGACGACATGAGTAGTCCACAAAGAATTAAAACAGAAGGCAATTGTTAACATTTATTTATCTATTTAAACTTAACATGTTTCTTATTTCTTAATATACCGAAAATCTAAAAATAAAAAACTGTGTTCAATGGAAAACAAAATGCTGTTTTTATTTACCCAAATATTAAAAAAACAAAACAAAAAACAAAAAACAGTGCCAGCGGGTACTAGTTAGCCCCACTGACGACATGAGTAGTACTAAGAATTAAAACATAAGATGATTGTTACCATTTATTTATTTATTTATTCATTGAAACTTTCTTAATTTTTAATGTAACAAAAATCTAGAAATAAAAAACTGTGTTCAATGGAAAACAAAAAGCCGTTTTTATTTAAAAAAAAAAAAAAAAAAGTAAATTTTAGGGCTGCAATATTAATACCACGATCCTGTGATATTTTTTGCTCATGGTTATCATACCATCAGATTATAATATCTGCCCATGCCTAATATTGATATGTAGTTCCAGCTATTTCTATTTTTCCCTTATGTAATACCTACAACAAGTTGGGGATATTCGGCTTTTGGCTAAAATTTCAGGATGAACCTAAAATGCACTATAACCTTTGAAGGTGAACTGCCCAACTGTTCACTCTTTCAGTACTTATTATATAACTTGCTGTTCTAAAAGGGAGCTGCATGGGAAAATCAAATGAAATTCTACTGAGGTGTGAAGGTTTTATTTTTGATAAGCTGGTGCTACATTTCAGCAGGTGAGAACGCATGCATTTGCAAACGTGATGTATTAAAATGTTTCACTCATATTCAGCATCAGCTTCTGTTTATCATCTTCAAATGTGATATTTTAATAGGATTCAAACGTGGAGTGGTATAAAGGGTTTGGATGCAATATCATTCATTTCCCTAATAGAGAGCGTGAACATAAAAACTGAAGAAACATTTCTTCCGAAAACTCACATCCACCATGGGGATTTCCTCTGGTCCTGGTCCTGGGTGATTGGGTCCGTTAGCTAGGTTCCGATTGGGGTGTTCTGGACACATGTTCTGTCTCAGATGATTGTGCATCTTCTTTCTTTGTTTCCTGTTGAGAAAGTCTCGGTCACTTATCGCACTAAACGCAACATATTTCATCAGGATTTTGTGATGCATTTTACAGCACAACTTACTTGGTTTTACAGTAGGCAACCACACAAACGATGCCCACCACCAACAGAGCCACACAAATACCCGTGATTGTCAGGACTCTCTTCTGGTAGAGTTCTTCTGCCTCTGTCCACGCCACGCAATCAAAACAAACACAGTGACACAGATCAGAGAGGGAGAAGACAGCCAGCGTCTTCATCAGCTGCTTCCTAATTTACACACTGCATATCTACTGTATGAACTTTATAATGTTTCTTACAGGTCATGACTATTCAAGTGTTACATCATCACATAGACAACATTAAAACATGGGAGCTTTTCCAGAGAAGAGTTTGTGTGAGTTTGAGGGTTGGACCTCACCCCCTCCTCAGGGGGAAGGATAAATAATATAATAAATGTTACATTTGTGCGATTCCTATAGATGTTTTCAAGCCAATTGACGTCATTTATGTTTTCCATATAATACATATATCAGTTTTAGTGTTTGTGGCAAACTGGATGATTTCAGTGATGATTAAATGAAATGTTGGCTTAGCCTCTTCACGCCAGAATTCTGTAGGATGTCATGCACAAAGTAAGATAATATAAATGATAGTGTGTCCCAAAAGATGTTTGTACTATTTTTTTTTAAACCGTAATTGCATGACTTCAATAGTTAACTCGCGATTAATCGCAAATTTTATATCTGTTATAAAAGTACAATAAAACGTTTTTTTTTTCGAAGTTTCATACTCTTGTTCATGTAAAAGTGCAAAAAAGGTAAACTATTAGAAACATGGCTGCATCTTTTAGTCAGATAGATTCATTTCATAATAATTCATAGAATGGAGTTCAAATTAAAAAGATGTACTATACTGCACAAAAAACAAGTTTGATATTGATTTGTTTGTGTTGAGGTCATTTTTCTGCCACTAGATGGCATAATTGCATTTGTAAGACGGTGACAGTATTTGTTTTCAATCTAATCTTTAACATGAAGTAGCTTGTAGAATTCTGTACAATTTTGAAATTGTAAAATACAACTTGACCCCAGTTTCCAAAAAATATAAACTTTATTATAAACTCATTCGCTCCCAGCCATTTTCACAAAAGCAAACCTGTTCGCTCCCGTCTGTTTTACTGGATTTTGACTGATTTTGCAAGGCCCACAGAATATTGTTTCTATTGCTATAAAAACATGGAACCTATCAAAAGTCTCTTCTTTCATCAAGAAAAATATATATTTCTATCTGTTTCAGTTTTGTAGCAATTAGCATTAGAATATAGCTAAGTTTAATCAATTTTCACAAATCTATTTAAAATTGTGAGTAATTGAGCTTTTTTTTTTCAACATGGCCCTGGTTGATCTCCTTTGCTCTGCTGCCACCTGCCGGCCGTTTGTGTAATAACTACAATTTCTGCAACTGTTCTTTACAGTTGAGAGGCTGCATCAAAGACTTCTGTGTGCTCTAGCATAAAAAAAACAACAACAACAACTTATAAATACATTTTTGGGACACTTAAAAAAAAAACCAAAAAAACATTTATAAGTTATTGAGAGCAAATTAGTTAAATTTAATGCTGCTAAATTAAAGGAAATTTAAATTAACTCCAAATTAACAGACTAATTTTCACACCCCGAGTTTATACACTTTCAGGACAAATTATAATTACCAATGGAAATCTGACTATGCACTCAACACAGCATGTCACAGTAGCGTTTTGTGCATGTGTCAATTTGAACGCGATAAAAAGCTCAACGTTTCCCGCTCAATTCCCACGAGAACGCAGCCTCATGGTGCGTAAATTCCCTTGCTAGTGTTCATTTTCACCCTCAAAGCACTGAAGTACTTCTCTGGAAAAGCGTGATGAAAATGAGAGCTGTCAAAAAGCGGGACAGAAATAGCAGCAAACAGAAGCAAATCATGACCGTGGGCTCTAAATATAGCACTGCATGCTCATATCAACAACCACGCCTTGAAAGATTAATCAAACAGCGCAGACTTCTTATACTTCATAGGCAAATTTCAAGTGAGGCAAGACACAGGTACTAAATCTCTAGAAGTAATCGAAAGGGAAGGCAAATGCAAAGCAAAAGCAGGCTAGAGTTGAAAGGCATCTGGAAGCTACAAGCATGATGTATATCATGCTTGTTAAAAGATGGAACGATGAAACAAAAGAAGGAATAGGCGCCGATGTGAGTCAGACGTTCGACTCGAGGTGCAGGTGATGACATCCATGTTAATCATGTTTGATGGAGAATCAGTTGCAGGGTTTCGACACTCAAACGAGTGACGTTTCACCCAGTGGGGGAGACTGATTGGTTAATTGAGGGAGCGGCATGATTCACAGGTCACACCACGGATGGAACGGATGCATGTCAAAATGAAATCTTTTTGTTTTTTGTTTTTAGTATCTATGCAGGACTGAGAATCAAAATGGATTGTTCCATACCCATAAATTCAATCCCAAGATGATCTGCCATGGCAGAAAGTTGACAGTTGGAAGAAAAACAACAAAAAGAGAAACAAAAGAGCAGATTATGAAAGAGGCACCTGCTAACATATAGTGGGGCAAACAGACACAATAAAGTGAACACTAATTTGACTTATGTCAGACATTGTTAGCAACATTTCACAATGGGGCGTCAAACACGCAGCATGCACACACACAGACACAAGCCTATTGCTTTTTTATCCTATCATCTAAAACCCCAAAATTTTCTTTATAATCTGTCATATGTGTCCCCCAAAGTCTAAACATGCCATTCTGATTAATATGGTATTTGTGGAATATGAGTTATGCAGCAAAATCCACCAGTTTTTAATCCATCTCAGTAGCGGCCATTTTGCCACTTGCTGTTGACCGAAAACGACATCACTAAGCCTTGTGGCAAAATGGCTGCCCCCTGGGATGGACAAAGGCAGGTAGATTTTTCTTCTTCATTCATATCCCACAAACTTAATTGAAAATGCCGTGTTTAGATAGTGAGGGTGCATAGAGCAAATTAGTGCAAAGTCATTTTTGACTTGACTTCCTCTTTCATGATGAGTGATACATTTGAGTTGATTAAATTCAAAATATCTAATAAGTAAATATTAAAAAAGCAATAATGTGTTGATTTAAGTTCCTTTGTGGTATGTCTAAACATGACATTCTGATTAATATGCATCTTTTAAATATAGATCTCAGGTGGCGCCCATTTTGCCACTTGCTGTTGACTGAAAATGACATCACAGTTGCTCAGAGTACAGGTAACAAACAATCACAGTTCAGCTTCAGAAAACGGGTGAGCAGTGATTGGTCATTGCCTGACTTTGACATTATGATGTCATTTTCATATTCAACAAACAGAATATTAATCAGGATAATGTGTTTATACTAGTGGGGCTGCATAGGACATTATTACAAAGAAAAATTTTGGATTGACTTCCCCTCTAAATGTATAATAGTACCGTATTTTCCGCACTATAAGGCGCACCTAAAAGCCTTCAATTTTTTCAAAATCTGACCATGCGCCTTATAATCCAGTGCGCCTTATATATGGATCAATATTGCGCCGTAACAGGTCTCGCTGTCAAGACGCTATCGGTGACCCTCCACGATCGGTTACTCGATGCGCAGAAGATCCCGCCATCTTGGATCGCTAGCTAATACTAATACTTTACCTCAGAGAAAATAATAAAACAGCTGTTTATTCATTTTGGGAGTAAATGGAGTTGTCAGAAAGCTGGTTTGTAATCTATAAATAAAGTTTGACTGACCTATCTGACTGTTTTGTTGACGTTCCCTTTAGCGCAGCACCATCTAATGGATGCATAACGTAACCCCAGCCTCTACTGTAGCGCCATATATGGAAAAAGTTTTAAAATATGTCATTCATAGAAGGTGCGCCTTATAATGCGGTGCGCCTTATAGTGCGGAAAATACGGTAATATTACTTGCTAGCTTTAAAAAAATAATACAAATGCAACAATTTTTGTGTTTCCAAACACACCCATGCAATGAAGAGACAGGTTGAAGCAAGCGCATCACGACATAACTGAAACAATCACCGTGAATCGGAATAAATACAGTTATGTCAAGGGCTGTAACACCAACCAACCGAGTTTATATCTCTGGCAGCTCGCTCGCATTAACTTAGCGTGGAAGCAAGCCCCAGCTGTTGTTAGGACAACACGCTCTTGCTAAGCCAAGAGGAGACAAAGTCATCCTCCTGCTCTATGGGCTCCAGTATCTCCTGGGGATGGGTGGCGCCCCTGCAGGAAGCAGGTCTTTAAGTGCGGAATGGATGTGCGTGCGCGCATGTGCCTGTGTTTGCCTGTTGGCTGTGCGCGCGCCAGGAGAAAATGTGATTTATTGTCATAATTGAGAGTGGAAAATGTGAAATATCAACAGTGTCTTAAAGTTCACTTGGAAGGCTAATCGCTACATCCATCATGTTTGAATGTGACTTTCCAAGAGTCGGATTTTTAGCGTGGATCAGCATGTTTGAAGAACCACAGGTTAATAGTCATCTTTTAAATAATATTGATTAAATGGTGGCTTTTCTTTGTGAGCTCACATTGTATAAATGAGGAAGGTAGTGTACTATTAATGCAGAAGGATACCGACTATTTTTCTTGCAGCTTCATTATAATAAATTTCCAAAAAGGGCTCTCTCAAGCTCTAAAAAAAAAAAAAAAAAAAAAAAAAAAAAAAAAAAAAAAAGTTGGAATGTGTTCATGCAGCTGGATGAGAACCAGAGATAAATTCTGTCCTTGATACCGTCGCACAGCTGCAGCAAAGTTAAATTGAATGCAGAGAGCTGCTTTCTCCCACACACCACGTTTTCCTCTGCCAAAAATATGAGCACGTTAGGCACACTACTACATTTACCCTAAGATGAGAACGAACTTGGAGAAGAACCAAACAAATGGTCACTTTCGAGCACCTTGGAAAGCAACGACAAACTGCGATGTCAGTGAATTGAAGCCACATGGGCATGTGAGGACATGACATTGACAAATGTACAGTAAAATAGCAGCTGATCCTTTTTTTTTTTTTCGTAATCCAAGACATAAACTCTTGGCTTTGTTACGAACTGCAGTGAAAAGCAGCAATACAGTCTTAAATCTTCTGATACGCACATGACTTAATTCGATAGCGCAAATATTTTTTCCAGCAGTCAAATTTAATGGCTTGTAATGAGAAGACCGCATTGGTAAGTCACTCTTTTGGAGCACGTGGACTAGATATATTTAAAATTCAAGAATATTCTATTTATAAATATGCTACTTTGATTGATTGGATGGTACACCTTGGACTAGTTGCCAGCCAATCACAAGCTACAGAGACAAAATATTCACAACTCCAATGGACAATCTAAGAGGCTTAAGTAATCTAACATACATTTTTGGACTAAGGGAGGAAGCAGGAGTAACCAGACAAAACCGAGAACTCTATACAGACAACCTCGGAACTTTGAGGCAGACATGCTAACCACTAGTTCAACGTGCTGCCCTATAATGAGTAATCTAACATTAATTCACTCGATAAACATTTGGGTCAAAGATGGACTGACACACTTTATGGGTCAATTTGACACAACTTTTTGTGTTGTTTTATACAAAATGACTTTTTTTTCTTTTTTTTTTATTAAACCCAAAGTTTGGTCAAATTGACCCAAGTAGACAACCTTACCCATCCTTCTGGGTTCATCCATCCATCCATTTTCTTGACCGCTTATTCCTTACAAGGGTCGCGGAGGGTGCTGGAGCCTATCTCAGCTGGCTCTGGGCAGTAGGCGGGGTACACCCTGGACTGGTTTCCAGCCAATCGCAGGGCACCCTTCTGGGTTGTTTTATACCAAATCCAATTTCTGACCCAAAGTTGGGTCAAATGAGTTGTTTTATACAGAATGACCCATTTACCGGTATTTGTTTTTTGGATGCAACAACAACAACAAAAATGTTGGGTCCAAGTGACACAAGTTGTTTTACAGAAATAGACCCAATTTTTGACCCAAAGGCAGGTCAAACTGATCCAAGTAGACGATCTGACCAAACTTTCTGGGTTGTTTTATACAAAATGACCCAAGTTTTCACTCAAAGTTGGGTCAAATTGACCCTAGTATAGCGGATCAGTCCATTTACGACCCACAGTTGGGTTATTTCTGGCCCAACTGTTTTTACAGTGTGTGATTCTACTTTGTAAAACGTTGCTACCGTTGTTGTGATCACTGGCTCTCAGTGAGGTCGATCCGCCCTGACTGTGCTGCTTGTAACTCTTGAGTCTAAAATTTCCGACTTCCCAGTTTTCCGGAATGCAGGACAAGTATCCAAACCTTTGAAGCAAAATCTAGCAAAAAGTACTCCGACACACATCTGAAGTTTTAAATTAACTTTTTTGACAGATATATTCAGCGCTATAGTTAACCCTGGGCTTGCAAACTGTTATATGGCATGTGAGGACATCTGAGGGAGCAGTTATTGTCTGTGTAAAATGTAAAATGTTCTAAAGTGCAAGTTAAAAGTTGTAGGCTTATGTAAACACGACCTTCTACTGCTTTACATCAAGCCAGTTTAGAGGATTTACTTCTATCTAAAGATTTCATAACATTTTGGAAATCAGAAATTGGAGTTTTGACTTTCTGTTCAGTAATCCGACCGTCATGAGGGATTACTCTCAACAGTCCGAACCACCATCAGGTTTATGTTTCCAGTTTTGCCTGATAGCAGTCACATCATGTCAAAGCGAATTGTTTCTTATTTTGAAAAGGTTGTGGGGGAACCATGACAGAACCGATCTGGATAGAAATCACAGACTGAGATTTTTAGGGACAATTTTGTTGAACTGAAATTTACATTAAAGACTATATAGCAGTACTATACCCTCCTGACTACCAGCAATTCAAATTTGTCCTCTGTAGTGGACCTTTTTAAACCTGAATATCTCCCACCCAGTGCATACGATTGAATTAACTCAGTTTGTGTTCTATAGAGGACATTCAGAGCTTTCCAATGATACCAAACGTGTAGGGGTGGGGCTTTGCTGTCTTTGTTCGCATCATAAAAGAAAATGGCTTCCCTCAGTGCAAGCACTTTTTAGGGAAGAGGCAAAGTAAGTGTATAACACTTTTTATTGAGCAAATTTAGGATTTAAATGTTGTTAGCTTGTTTTCTATAAGACTCTTAAGAACACATTAAAGTATTGTTTGAATTATTTAACTATATTTGAGCCGAGCATTTAAGTTTTAAAAAAATGTCCTCTGTAGTGGACACATCATAGCTTAACTTTTTTTTCAAAAATTTCTTTTGCAGTATTCCAGTTACTTCACAAAGATTGGGGAATATAAAAAATAAACATGATTGGACAATATTTTTTTTTCCTGGTATCAGGAGGATATATCAAATTTATTTACTTGAACGGTACTAGGTAAAGCACCGACAGAACTCTTAAGAAGTAACTTAAAACATTGGATAGAGTTGAGTGGAGTGTCATATTGATGTCTGTTCATGGAAGATTGAATGGTGCCATTATGAATATAAAATAAAATTCATTCCTCTATCTGAACCTTTTTCCTTTTGTCCTATTTACTATTCATATTAAAATGACTTTAATATAGTACTTTTTGTCAAGACTTTTGTGTTTTATGATGCTAGTTAAAAGGGAAGTCAACCCAAAAATTCTTTACAATATGTTCTATACAATCCCGCTCCTCTAAACACTGTATTCTGATTCATATTGTGTTTGTGGATGAATTAATTAATTAAAATCCACCCGCCTTCATCCATCTTTGCCACATGTCGACTGAAAATGACATGACAGTTGCTCAGGGCTCAGAAAACAATTGATCGCAGCTCAGCTTGCGAACATCACATGACCAAAATCAGAGAACAGGTGTGCCGTGATTGGTCATTACCTGAGCCCAGTTGACAGTAAGTGGCAAAATGGCTGTTTTGTTGCTTAATTCACATTACACAAACATAATATCAATCAGAATGCCGTGTTTAGACTAGTGGGGGTTCATACACTATATTATTGTAAAAATATCTTAATACTGACAGTCTGAACTTAAATCAACAACAATGACGACAACAACAACAAAACGCAGTTCCAACCAAGCATTACAGTTCAGTGCAGTTCAGAAAAGTAAATTTAGTTTGTATTTCCTGTAGCTGTGTTCTTACTCTGTATTTTGAACATGTAAGCCACTCTGTGATTCCTTTACTGTGATAAATGACATGAAAGGAATTAGATACGATGCGGTGGATTTCCAAATCATTCCTGTTCTAGTTGACAGTTTTTTTGTCTACTAATCAGTAGGGATGTAACGATATCCAAACATCACGATATTATCACGATATGAAGGTCACGATACGATAATTATCATGATATTGGGGGGTGTTGGCGATATTTAAAAAAGGTCACAATATTGTAAAAAAATACAAATAAATAAAGAGCTCATACTAAAAAAAGCACAAAATTATGCTTTTGTACACATTCTCTAATAACAATATTGAGGTGCTTACTTGTTAACGCACGCACACATTGTGGTCCTCCGCACATTGACTCGCTTCACAATCATTTTACGTTCCCTTTCATCTGACAATTATCACAGATTTTAAACATAGAAGGCCAAAACATCCCTAATGAAAATTAAATGGCACTAATAAACTAGCCACCAGAGGGTGCTAGAACTGCACAAATGGAAATCAACCAGACTTTTTTAACAGATGTTTTCACTTTAAATATTGTGAACATGACG
This sequence comes from Festucalex cinctus, assembly GCF_051991245.1. NCBI lineage: Eukaryota > Metazoa > Chordata > Actinopteri > Syngnathiformes > Syngnathidae > Festucalex > Festucalex cinctus. The sequence continues at coordinate 9,935,560 of NC_135428.1, read as the reverse complement.
ACGATGACATTGTGGCAGTTTTAATATCACGATATCACGATTTTGCCCTTATCGTTACATCCCTACTAATCAGCACATGCAGTAGTTTTGGCTCCATTTCAAAGCCATTCGTACCCCAACGGGTACATGTGAATTATTAGAAACAAATGAAGATGCCACCTAAGCCAAACTAAACCGAACTGTAGTGCTTGGTGGAAATGGGGCTAAACATGCACATGATTGGCACGCAAGCAAGTAGCATGTTGCTAGTTGTTATATTTAGCTGACGTCACAAAAGCCTACATCGACACGTCGCCCACAAACTCGCAGTATTAGCGGTTATTCTGATATGCACATGCAACACACAGCACACAATACGAAGGTCTATGAGTCTAGACAGGCAAAACATGACTATTATAAGGAAACTAACATCTAGTCTACACATGCACATGACTCGAGAAGAGTCTGACAGAAGAGGAAGTTGACATACGGTAGAAACGTGCCATAACGTAGGTTTGACACCGATCACCAGTAAAGTCATTTGGACACCTGAAAGCCACAAAAAGAGGGAGGAAGAGGAAGGGTGGTGGATGAGCAAGAGTGCGCAAGAATGAAGGTGTGGTGGGGGAGAGAAGGGGAGAGAGAGAGAGAGAGAGAGAGAGGCAGAGAATTAGACCAACAGCTCGACTAATGGACAGCAGAGCCCGAGCGTTCCCATGGGTGACACCACTGTGCACGGCCCGGTGCGCGTTGACCTGAGAAGGGGGGAGGGGGGAGGAAGGAGAGGAGACAGAAGAAGAGGACCGCGTGTTGGTGGGTGCGCGGAGGAGTAGCGGGAGGAGGGTGTTTCGGCGGGAGTCCACAGAGGTAATCCAGTGACAACTGTGTCTCTGTTCTCAGCTGCTCATATCAAGTGAACATACTTTTGAAAGGATTGGGCCTGTGCAACCGCAGAGGTTCAGAATTTGAGCATCGCGGGCCAAAGTATCCATCAGGACATCTGGGAAGGAGCACACAAGCGTTACGGGCAGGAAAACACAGCGAGGTGAACTTGGACGTGTGGAAAAATATAGACAGTAAATTAACACATACTTACTGTACAACCATTACATCAGTTTAGAATGTAAAATGTTAATGAATGTTGACTTAACTCTTTTTCTGCCACACGTTATTAAAAAAACAACCCCCAATGCCAGCGGCTTTCGAGCATTTTAACTCATTTTTCGAAGCAAACAGAATATTGTGTTCTTTTGCTACATAAACAACATGGGTACCACATGAAAGATCGCATTCCATTCTTTCATTAGAAAAAAAAGTATGTTTCTACCTTATTCCGTTCTTTAGTAATCACTATTTGAAAATGGGTCATTTGAGTGACATTGAGCGAAAATTGAAAAGAAAAGAAACATTTTCTCCACAACAGTGACTTTGATACGAATATTTTTTGTTTAGTGACGCTCCGTCAAATTAGGTTTAATGTTACAAAGGCTTTGATCATTCACGTCAGCCTTGAAAACTTTCTATTTCATCAGATTGCGTCATGTTTCATTGTAATTCGCAGCTCTAGTTAGGGCCGGAGCAGCTACCGCTGCCATCTGCTGGCCGTAGTTAGTGGGTGTTTTTGATTTCACAACTCTTTGACCCGGCTGCACTGCACTTGGACGTTGCACTGACCACTATATATTCACACACACACACACACACACAAAAAAAAATGTAGTTGACGTCACTTAACGTTTATGGCGCCATACATCGTGATTTTACTAAACGTTATTAAACGTTTTTGGCAGTCAAAGAGTTAAAGGTTCTCTCAAATGTGTCAGGCACAGTAAAAACATTAGCTAACATCAAAACAGAAATTATCTTTAGAATGTTAAGTCAACATTACTCCAATTGTGTAAATGAAATAAAAGAAGCACAACTAGGAAGCTCCTTTAAATGAATAAATATCAACCATGACATTAAAATGACACAAGTCAAAGTTTAAACATTTTACATCTGTCAACTCAATGAGTGTATTAGCATTTGGTTCCCTTGGATCCAGAAGGAAATCTGGACCTGGATGATATTTGACTTCCTTTTAGTACAAGCACAACATATAACACCTGACGTGAAGCAATTTGACAGAAATTTCAAGGCGGGATTTCCCAGGTTAGTTGCCAAATTCATGATACATTCCCTTACCTTGACGAAAAATTGCAAAATGTCATTCAAAATATATTACATAGGACTACAATTAGTTTTTAAAAACTATTGTCACCGTTATATATTATTGTATGTGGATTTATAATAATAATAAATAAATGCAAATAAATAAATAAATGTGTTGAAGAATCTGAAAAAAGACAATGTTAATTTACAAATACAATTCTCAACAAAATATTGTCGTCATCATTCTGATAACTTTTTCCAAAGTCATCAGTGTGTGCCATAATAAGAAAAAAATGTAAACAAATAAATGCATGGAAGAAACAACCAGGTTCATTTACAAATAAAATTCTCAACAGTAAGTTGCACATTAATAAGAAATTATCAGCACCTTCTTGGCGGATGTAAATAAATCAATCATATTCTATCAAATTATTATACGAAAGGTGATGCAGGCTTGTCCTAAATCGCTCTTAAAAATGTAAGCCCACTCTCTTTTTGGCCTAAAGGGCAGAGAGAGAAAAGAGAGATCATTGCAACGCTTTGGAGCTAATCAATACATCAATTGGAAGCCTGTGCGGCAAAACGTAATGAGGGCTAATGCCTATTACTCTCTGGATATCAGTTTGGGGCTTAAAGGTTGAGTTGTGTGATAAATTCTAAACGCTCAAGAAAAATATTGAAACATGGAAACGTTTCCAAAGAAAGTGTTGAACACCGTTTACACGCAAAAAAGTGCAGTTTTTTTTTACATTCAGATGTATGTTATAATAACTCCACACTTCATCATCACCAGCACGTCTGTTTGGCCCGAGCCATATTTCCTCATTAAAGTCCCGTTAGGATGAGCAGTTGCTCTTTTAGGAGCACCAACATTCCGCTTGGATTCACAACGAGAGCGGCGGTCCAACAAAAGGTCACTGGCGAGCGATTTACCGGTTTCACACAACGCCTCCCGGGAGAAACATCATGTTCAACATTTAATTATTCACCCTGACTGATGAGATGACGGGAAGTTGGCGTCGAAACGGCAGGACTGGAACTACATAATCTCATAAATATCGGCGTTCAGTGCAGCTGCGTACTCTATTATCACACTTTGATTGTAACAGCAAACACATTGTCTTTCACAAAAGAGGGTATAAATATGATGGGGAGATTTACTGTGTTTAGCAAAAAAAGTCTCAACACTAGTATAAATAAACACTAGTGTTGTCAAACAATTAAAATATTTTCACTAATTAATTGCACAATTTTCCATAGTAAACCGCAATTAGCCCGTAGGCAGTATTGTGACCCGTTTTGGGCTTTTGTTGGTTCTGACCAAGCCATTTCAAAATAAGATAAGGCCTACAGGTTAATCACATCACATCTGTCTACTTGTTCTTCTTTTTTTTTTTCAAAGCTTGTAACAGATATTTACTTGAATAAAATCCTGGAATTATTATAAAATCATCAAATTAGTATTTATTTTCAATTTAAAGATATATATATATATATATATATATATATATATATATATATATATATATATATATATATATATATATATATATATATATATACATTAGGGCTGGGAATCTGACTGTCTCACGATTCAATTCGATTACGATTTTTGGGTCTACGATTCGATTCAGAATCGATTTTCAATTCTCGATTCAAACGATTTTCGATTCAAAATTATTTGATTGACAAATGAGTTCTGCTTCAATTTACAGATATGCACAACATTGTCATGAGCTACTCCAGTCTGACAAAATGACAAATAGAGACATGAAAGTGTCTTTTTTTTATTTTTTTTATTTTTATTAAGTTTATTAATTTTGTATTGTAAGTGCCTTTTTCCACAAAACAGCATGTGGGCTACAACTGCCTTTTCCCCTTCTTCTTCATTTCTAATTTAAATAAAATCTATTTTTGGATATTAATATCGATTCGATTCGATTAATAAATGAGAATCTCGATTCTTTTATGAATCGATTTTTTTGGCACGCCCCTAATACACACACACACACACACACATACACATATATATATATATATATATATATATATATATATATATATATATATATATATATATATATATATATATACATGTAGGTGAAAACAAGTAAACCAATGGTTGCTCATGGGTCATGTCTTAACCTTTGCTCCCCTTTGAAAAAGTTTGTCCACACGAGTGAATGAGTGGGGCATAAACGCAGGCCGAGCTGTCGGCACCACTTGTTTATCCGGTGAGTAATACCCACTGATGCCTGGCCTATATTGAATGAGATGGCTGTGGGGGCAACAAATCCCCCGCGGGCCTTCACTGCATTATCCAACTCTTCTGGAGCCATGCCCCGGGGCCGTGAGTGAATTAGCTACAGCAATTGAGTTATTGCTGCCTCCAATTTGTACATAGCGTATTGAACGGCTGTTGCGGCCATATCCGCATTGCTCGTCCAGCGCTCGTCCTCGCGGGGGCCAAATGGGCGCTGAAGCTGCGCCAGCGTTGCTGCTCCTGCATCGCACCGGTCTAAAGTAGTCGTGATATAGTGACATGTGGTGCAACGGAGCATGCAACTCGATATTTAACTGCCATGACAAGAGGGAGTGCAGAGTTTGTGTTGCAAGTTCAAGAATGGATTTTATTAGCTGGAACGGATTACTCCAGAGCTTGGATTGGATATTGAGTGGACTAACAAAAAAAAAAAAAACAATGGAATCCTTCAAGCAGTGTTTCCCAAAATTTACTGAGCCAAGGCAACATTTTTATTTTTAATTGTGGTTTAATTTAAATTGATCTGCCTGCCATTATATGGAGCTGGCATAGATAGACGACCAAGACATATATATATAAAACTATTAAAATAGTAATTTTAGGTCAGTTAAGTGAAATTGGACAATTTCCTATAGCATCCCAGACAATCTCTCATTTTGTACTAGGGTACCACAATACCAAGCTTATTATAGTTTATAAAAACTAACAAACGAAAAAAACAAACACCTTACACATTATTTAAAAAAATAATCAAATAAAATAAAAATGAAAATGCTTTAAAATAAACTATACTTGACATTTATAAAACTAACTAAAACTAACAATAATTATCGCAAAAATATCTTTTGTTTTAGTTGTCATCATACATGCAGATTGACCGATTATCGGCCAGGACGATTAAAACAACGACACCGATATTCATCAAAATACCGAAAAAAAATCTGACAGCCAATAAAAGTAAACTTAAGTGTTTTATCCACAAGTAACTATTTATTTAAATTTTAAGTTAACTTTATAAGAGATCCTGCTTACTAGATTTATTTACTGTAGAAAATGATTGGGAGCTTTGCTAGTTTTCATGTAGCTTTTAAAGACAAACAACCCCTGAACTTCTTGTAAGAATAAAACAAAAAAAAGTCAACATGCAAATCTGAGTTCTTCAGTAAATGTGCTTATTTTTCAAGATAATAAAAATAGGAAAGTAGCAAAGTTGCTCGAAAAACTAATTCAAACTAATTGAATTAAAAAAAAGTCTAAATAAAATAAAATTACAAAAAGCAAAACAAAAAGGAAGTTTGTTTTTTTTTTTTTTTTTTTTTTTTTTTGTACAAAGTCTTTTCATATAAAACTTTAAAGAGGTATCTGTTAAGCATCTGTTGACCCTGGAACGCATTATTTCCTCAGCAAAATGAGTTTATAAGTCGGAATTGCGGCTTGTGTTCCACCTCAAAGGCTCCACTGTTTTTGTGCGTAACGACTCTCAGTTGTGACACTAAAACCTCAATGTTAAATAAAAAACAAGTTGTTTTTATGATAATGTCAACTGGCTCCTTTCCGACAAGCACAATTTAGCCACGGTGTCACGACCTCCTTTGCCAAGGACCTTCAGTGTAAGCAACGACTCTATTTACCTCATTGGGGGCCCCTAATAGGCATAAATATTTGCTCCCGAGCAGAACGGTGACTCATGACATTTTGAAAAGGGCTTTTAACGCGCAGTCCTCCCGCCGTACACTAAACGCGACTTAAAAGGATGAGCGCGCCGACGCCGCGCTCCATTATGAGAGCGCTGCAATACACAACAGGTGGGCAGCATTTTCCTCGGACGGCTTGCCGCTGCTGGAAAGAAAGAACAACAGGAATCAAACGCTCGCGACAAAACAAACCATAACAGAAACAGCGGGGAAAGGCAGATTCTTGCCGTGATGAAGAATATTAGAAACGCTGTCACGAAAAGCCGGACTGGTGGACACAACAATAAAGCCAAAGAAGCAGATGGAAAAAGTGATAACTTACTTGCAAGAAAGCCGGTTTATACCATGTATGAAGTAACAGTCGCCGCCATTCACACAGAAGGCCTTCTCTGTGTCATTGCATCTTCTGGCGTGGCCTGAGCCTGGAGATAGCGTTGTGGTTACTGCGGAGAAAAGACAAACACGATTGAAATTATTAGCATAACAGTTAGCGCTCCTTTCCTCGCAATCTGGAGGAAGAGGAGGCTCGTTTATCGGCAATTTCTGGCATGAATCGGGCACGCTTTTCTTTCCTCACAGGATCCTCCCGTGTTTCCACGAGGGCTCTACAACAGTTCCCCCATCCACGAGTGTAATTGTGTCTCTCAGCAGTGTTGACACTATCTCGAGAAGTTGTACGAGCAAGGATAAATATTTCCCTGACATAGCGTAGGAGTTGTTTATGCGCTGACTCAGATCCTTGGAATGGCCCGAAATGTCATGTATCTGCACTTAATCCCCCCTGGCTGAACAGACAGAATACGCTTGGAGGTGAAGGCTGCTAATCAGGCCGAGAGCTGCGTCGTTTGAAGGCAGAAGGGAGTGCTTGAGAGAGGAAGAGGAGGATGAAGAGCGGCAGGATCGGGCACGAGAGAGGCGCGCGGCGTTACGACACGTGACGGCGGCTGTTTACCTGCTATCGGGTGCCGTTAGCACCGGAGCGGATTGCGACGGTTTTGTCGGATGGACGCGGAGAGTTTCCGACCGCGGGTTCTGTTCAAGGACAATAAATCAAATTCAACAGCTGGAAAGAGCGTTTGGAGTCGGTTCAGTTGGGCCTGCGATGTGCGCTCGTTGCCATCAGGATGAGATGTCACAAGATCGCATTTGTTACACGCGGAAAGTCGCATCAGCGCTTTTCTCGGCTTGCGGAAGAGCCGAGAGGCCCGAGACACAGGTTTCTTCCAACTACACAAAACACTACACGTATAACGATATTTCCACCAAATCAATCAAAAGTCTCCTTCCCTATTCTAGGCGTAATACCAAGACAAACCTGTGGAAGGCAGCATGGTGCCACAGGGTATTATTACTGCTGGAAATTACAAAAAAAAAAGGAGTAAAGAAGGCGGTAGACTCTGTAAACTGTTCTGTAAACACACAACAAGGGCCTGACCGATGAATCGGCCGATATTAGCGCTTCTAAAATTTCCCCAAAAAATTTGGTTAATTTTTTGGTAAGTTTTTATTTTTTTTATTTTATTATTATTATTATTTTTTATTATTATTGTTTTACACAGTAACACATTTCAACATTAGACAAAGATAACACCCCATAAAAATCAGCAAAAATAAATACAAAAAATACAAAAAATCAGCCGATTTTTGCCAGTTTTTCTCTCTGTTGTAAAGTTAAACAAATGTTTGTAAAATACTCAAATGTTCTGCCTGTAATTCCTAATTTTCGTCTGAAAAATATCAGAATCTGAATCGGCTTCCTAATTCGTTATTGTCCAGTTTCATGTCACAAGGATTCTGTGACTCCGTCAAACTCGCTGTTGACCATACGCATAACGATGGTCAATAATCAACATTTATGAGATTCAACACTGACTTATTAAAGCAGATATGGGAGGGATATTTTTGACACATCAGAGAAACAGAGTCTCCAATTCAGATTGATTATCAGATGTCTTTAGTTAGCTGCATTACGTATAAACTACAAAACTGATTTAACCATGAAAACTATAGAGCACATTGTCAAAAATAATAACAATAAAAAAAATACATTTAAGCAATAGTAAATCTAAATACAAAGGATTAACAATCATATTTTCAATAATTTTCAATAGTACAGAAAATCCTGTTTGTTTTTTTTAGTTCATACCCTGTTTCCCTTTTCAAGTAGGCATAAACAGAAATGAATGTTACCATGCTCATGGGGGAGGGGGCAGTGGGTGGGGCACATGTAGTCGACCAGCTAATGACAACTACCTCATCGTCGCTCACACCTGACCTCTGACTGGAGCACTGGCTTGTAAAACGGCTCATAAAAAGATCAGTCAGGAACCTGAAAACATTGTAAAAACAACCCGACGCTTAATAGAAAATTGCGCAAAAGATGCAACCAATAAAAGGTCGCGACAACTCGTAACGTGACGTCCAATGGGCCGCCTTGATCTGGGCCAGCGGGGTGGGAAACATTCTAGATGGAGATATAATTACCAATCCACCTGGTGTACATGGGGGTGGGTTCTTGGAAAAAACAGTGACCCGGAAAAAAACCCACACAGGGAGACAGAGAACATGCAAACTTCACACAGTAAGGATCAAGGCTTGGGTTTGAACCCTGGTCGTGTTCTGCTGTCAAATGTTATCTGGCCTCAAGGCAAAGTGAGCCTACTTCACTGTATGTCCCTAGATATCGCCCATTTATCCTTCAAACAAAATTGTTCATGTTTTTTTTTTTTTTACTTTTTTTAAACAACTTTTTTTTTTTTTTTTCCCCGATTCTGATTGGCCATATACCTAAGTCGGTAGGTAAAAATCTAATCTGCAATATAGAGAGAAGAATTAGTGGCACTCAGAGTTTAAAGCAAACATGGTGAAGCAACATAAAGCAAACATGGTGAAGCAACATTTAGCTGTTATGCTGCACACTCATGGAGTACGCTGCCAAGTCAATTCAATTCAAGTGTAAAATGTGTTTAAGTCGTATGATCGCTGTTGTATATTTTAACACAAAAATTTTAAACCAACAAACCACGACATTTTGTCAAATGAAAGTCTGCTAGCTTAATGCTAACGTGAAACACCATTGACTGACTAGCCAAAATTAGCACTGATGTTACAGTAATAATAAGCAATACATATAAACATAGGGTACAGGTACAATAGAAAAACGATTGCTTAAAAATCTGCAATAGAGCGGCGCCGCAAACGATAAATCGCCATATAGGAACATCGATGTATTTGTTTTGTCAGTTAACGAACCATTGGCAAAGTCGACAGCGCCACACGTGACAACTTTCAGTCATTTTTCTTCATCAACACATGACCTCATTGATCCTCCCTGAGGGAGATTTTTGTGTTACACAACCTCACATAAAAACACATTTAAAAACAAAAGAAACATTTGCCAGGCTAATGCGTCACACCGAACAGAAGTCATTGACGTGTGCTGAACTTTTTGTCTCATTCCCAAATATGACAAGTGATGACACCGTAAGAATTATGGGTAATATTTGCCATGAATGAACACATCACTCAGTGGCCGCCCCTTCCACCTCTTACCTGAGGCACATTGATTGCTACGAGGGTAAAATTAATCGCATTCCGCTCGCTAGCGCCGAAAATATGACTTCCTGACATATTTGGATGATGACGGTAGGTTGGCATGTACATCAATAGAAGCTAACAAAACGTTTTGTCTTGCAAAAAACCTCACAACCACACATTTGCGGGGTAGATAAGAGTGGCGAGGGGGTAACTTGTTTGGTGGTGCCACCCAGAATACCACATTGTCGCGGAACAATTGTCATTTTTGATCTGTTTAATTAAAAAAAATTAAAAAATGATCAACGATGTAGAAAACAGATTCATATCAATATGCAACACTTTCATCAAGTCAGTTGTAGTGTTTACATAGCACCAATGCACAACCAAACTTATCATATATCATCATAGTACTTCCGATGTACTATATGCTGTACATCGGAAAACCAAATGAACTCCACGTGAGCAAGCACTTGGCGAATTGTAAGAAACCTTGAACCGAACCCTAGCTTGGAGATAATGAAAGAAAACAGCATAGAAGGGTTGAACAACTTGGGGAGGGGAATAAGAACAATGGTCATCTATCAACTCTGCTTAATCTATCCTCCCTTTAGTCTTTCCTCTGTTCTCTTGAGGGTTCCCTAATCTGTTGGAATTTAGATGTTGCTGGGGTTGGGGAAAGATTCTGGTTTTGTAACCGTGTATGGTACGGGTAGGTGGTTTCTTGTCGGTGGTTGGGTCATCTTTCTTTCCTTTGATCTTTCCTCTGGTCTCCTGACAATTTCACGACTCTGGCGGGACTCTGAAGTATCCAGTTAACCCCTTCAGACCCACAGATGTTTGCAGTGGACATGACATGTGCGTGCCTAAACCAATAAAATGCATAATTTGGATGATGTCAACACTTCTGGTTCATGACTGGATCTTAACGAACCAATCACAATCGCAAGTTGATTTGCATGATGTTAAAAATGTTGCATATAAGCTAATAGGTTTACAACAAGTTACAGCCATATTATCCTGGTGTCATCTCTAACAACTAAAAACATCAGATCCCCCCCCCCCCCCCCCGACCCCCTCACCACCATAGAAAAAAAAAAAAAAAAAAAAAAAAAATCCATGTTGTTCTTATGTGGGAATAGACTCAAAATCAGCAAAAAACAAAAAAAAACTAAGTAAATTTTGCCCAGTAGAAAAAATGCGGGTCTGAAGGGGTCTGGGATTTATAACAGGTTTCAGGTTAAGTAAAGAGTACAAACTTGCACACACGCATACACACACATATACACACATGCCAACAAATAAATAAAAAGAACAATGGGCACAACAACTGCCGTATTAACAGTAATAGTCCCATTTCTTTCTGCATTCCTAGGGAATCACAATGTCCTAAAATTTTATTTTGATTTATGCGTTACCTCTCTTTAATGAGAAGTGAACCCTTTTACAACATCTAGGAATATTTATCTGTTTTTCGTTGTTGCTGTTTTGGTTAGCAACAGAGCTCAAATGGACCCTACACTGGTCATAGCCAATCCCCCGACACGCCTACACACAAACATTCACACATATGGACAATTTAGAGTCTTCAGTGAATCAAACATGCATGTTATTGGAATGTGAGAAAGCCATGTGAGGACAGAAAAACATTTACTGCAATGGCGGACGTACGAACCACCACTGAATTTGAGAAGACGTCAGCCAAAAATCCATATCCACATGAAAGTCAAATTTTGCCACAAAACCACGATGGTAATGTGAAATGGGAGTGAGTGCAGACTTTAAGTTAGCGACACAACAAACAATATTAAACAACATTAGACTTTTCTCTTCAAGCAAACAACTTTCAACTTCAACCCCAAAATGTTTCTTTTAATGCATTCTGCATGCATGCATTTGATATCAATGAGCTTTCCTATCAGCAGAAAGTCATAAAGTCTAAATAAATGAATAAAAATAAATCTAAAAACAGTACATGTCCCAAAACGAACTAAGCAAATGGAAACCATCTCTTGGCCCAGCATCACCGAAATGTTACAAATCCCACTGCAGAGTCAAAGTCCAATTTTGATCCCTATTGTTTGACATCTTTTGTGTGTTCTGATTACTCTTCCAACATCACTTTACAAAGATGATGACATGAATTATTTTTCCACCCATCTGTTGTACAAATTCATGCCGAGTCAAGGTTTGAGCTATGCAAAGCGGAAACCATACTTTGCATTGGCTGACTCAAACATTATGTTACACTTTGCTGTTTCAGCATTTTTTTTTTTTTTAATATATCAATTTTCTACAGCGCTTATCTTAATTCGGGTCGCAGGTGAGGTGGAGCCTATTCCAGCTGACATTGAGCAAGAGGTGGGGGTTGGGTTGGGGATTATTTTATATACTGCCATAATATAATGAAAAACTTAGGAAATATGACAAAAACTGACAATATTTCTCATTTTGGGGGATTTTGAAAACATCATTTTATCTCTCTATATATTAGTACAGTACATTACATAACATCCATTCTAAAATCAGTTGGGTCAAAAATAACTCAATTCGGTTAAAAAATAATAATAATAATAATAATAATAATAATAATAAATGGACCAATCCACTACATGGGCCAATTTGACCCAGCTTTCGAGGTTGTTTGGCACAAAACAACTCCAAAACTTAGGTTATTTTGGGTGGAAAAAAAAGTGTGTTTTTTTTATTTAAAGAGAGAGAGAGAGAGAGAGAGAGAGAGAGAGAGAGAGAGAGAGAGAGAGAGAGAGAGAGAGAGAGAGAGAGAGAGATTGACCCCAGTTAAAAAAAAAAAAAAGGAGGGGGGGGGGGGGAACGTAAATAAATGAAAATAAAATAAAATAAATAAAAAGAGTCGTTTCTGTTTGCTTTATTAAAATCCCAAAATAAAAAAATGGGTTGCTTTGTGCTTTATTAATTTGATCCGACTTTTTGGATTAAATAAATAACCCAGAAAATTGCATCAATCCATTTGTGTCCTCCTTTGGGTTATTATTTTTTTTATCTGACTGTTTTTAGAGCCTAACACAACTTTTTTTTTTTCATATTACCCTTATTATAAGTTTAAAAAGAATAAAGAGTACTAAGAATATTTTTGATAAGGCAATGTCTTTCCAAATCATTTAATAACCCTATGGATCATATTTTACAAATATGTTTCTCATTGTACACAAATCCAATGACTGCAAATAGTGCCATTCTTTCAACTAAATGGACATATAATTTAGGATTATTTTTACTCCATGTTCACGTTCATGTTGTTATTTATTTATTTTGAAAAGCTGTTGGTTCCTCCATGTGCATAAATGAGCTTGATTAGCTGCCATTTCATTCCTACACATTTGATTCCATATGTTTTCTGGCAAGCTTTTCAACCCCAGTCATTGGGCTGGTTTTAAATGTGTGATCGCATTTCTCATTGAGGTCACATCATGGTCAATGCAAGCTTTAGGAGTATTTATGAGCTTTGGTATTGTTTTATCTGTGCTGTATCATTGTGCAATGTGATCTATAGCGAGGTTTCTGTGAACAGATGCAGTTGTTTCTGCAGACACTTGCTACAACATACAAGCGGTACGTGTACGCCCGTGTCCAGCAGCTGTTTGGCTCGGATTGTTTGCACGTGTCCGAGAAATAGCACATTGTACTCGTCGTGGAGTTGCAGAGCCTGCAAAAAGCCAACATCCAAAGGGACGCGGATCGTAATTGTGAGCTATTTATCTCCCAAAGCGAGCAAAAACGCTTCTCCAGTTAGTGCTGTCAGCCGCAGCGCTTGCCTGTTCAAAGTGATAATTAGGGAAAGCACAACAGCGGGCTACACTGCGAACAAGAATAGCGCTGTCATATTTTCAAATTAAGACCTTTGTTCTAGCAGTCATCTTGTGTGTGCTTATTTTGGGTTGTCACGCACTTTCCGGAGATGCCACTTCTTTAATAATTCACCCCCAAGAGGGAGAAGCCAAAAATGGAACCCGGACAAAAAATTCCTCTAACCCTGTGAGGTGATCAGGTGCCTTGCTAAAACGGAGTAATGGGGCAGAGCTTGTTATCTGCACTTATGATTTCACCAAGTTTGATTGGTTTTGAAGCTCAGGTTTCAACTTTCCTTGTAGCCCAGGGGCCGAATCCGAGTTGGAGCTGCGTTGAGGTCTCCTCTGGGTTCGAAAGAGCCACAGTGTTTAGCCATCAGCCCTTACCACTGACTTTGATTAATCCTTCATGGCCCGAGAACTGAAAAGAAAAGCTGGGGGTGCAAGCGGGACCATCTGGAAACCTTCATAAACATGCCTGTCTTTCCACGCTCTCCAAAGGATTCTAGGAAAATCGTAAAAATGAACAGAGGGGTCCCCATTGCAACGTTTTCCCCTCTTGAGGCACAGCGCGCATACATGCATCAAACGCGACCGCGCTCACAATGAGACCGAACCCCGTGCTCCACCTCGGCAAATTGCGTGGTAAAAATATTTTCGATTGACTGCTCTGTGGTGCCGAATTGCACACATGTCCGGTTAATTTATGAAAAATGCTCATAATTTACTGCAGCTCGGATTAGGACCTTTCGCTGTTGCGCCGCAATTGAACGGAGCGCGATCTCCAAAACACAAGACAGAGTGCGAGTCGACGTCGGGAACAAGCCAAAGCAGCTCCGCTTACATCTGGACTTCGTTAGGATTTGATGTTTTCACTCACAAAGAGCAATGTTATCAGCATAAAACGTATAAATCATGTGCCACGGACGGGAGGAGGAGGAGGAGGTATGTGCGGGAGAACAGTGGGCAGACCGCATCGCTTTCTGACAGATGCAACTCGCCTGACGCACATCCAACAACCACAATTCAAAAATCCGTATAAATGTCTTTCTCAAACTTTGGGGTCATGCAAAACTGACAAAACTCCCAATAAATGAAGTCACATGAATGAGCAGGTAGCACAACAGTAGCTTCTTCTAATAAAACCAACAATAAATCTCTTTACTCGGCCACAAAATACCTGATGGTAAAGAGATAAATGTCAAGCTCTTTAGCAGGGTGGTCAGCCACCCAAACACGCTTTTCCATATCAGCGCAACAAGAGATCTTCCTGTTGGCGATCCCTTGAAAAAATATTTCAAATGGAATGTGTGTTTATATGCATTCACTGGATAACCACTTAGGGATTAGGTTAGTCCATACAGGGCAGACGGTCCTTGGTGCAATAGCGTGCTACTGATGGCTGGGTCTGGTGTGGTGAAAGAGACGTGCGCAGGAAGACGAGGGAGGTGAAAAGAGCAATCAGTGCGGTTTACTTATATTGTTGCAAAGGGGCATGAAGAGGTTGGGAGACCGGCCACAAATTATTCTCAAGTAAGAGTACACGGGCTGTAGAATAATAGGACTCAAGAAAAATTGAAAATAACTGAAACAATCACAAATGTCATCTTTTCTCAGCAGTCATGTGACTGCTTGGCTCAGTTTGATTGGTCAAAAATGACTAGTTGCTCCAATGGATTGATGAAACAGTGATGTGATGCCCAAGGCAAAAGACTCAGGGAAAAAACAAACAGACCACACAAGCAATAATAGATAAACAAACATAAAAACAGCAAGCACTGTACACTGTTAAAAGAAAAGAGTAATATTTACTTGGGAAAAAAAAACTAGTAAAAGTTTTTTTACTCAAAAAGTAAATTTTACAACATGAGTTGAGTGCATTTCACCAGTTTATTTAAAAAAAATAAAAATAAAGCTACTCAAGGGTTGAGGAATGTATCCACAACATTGAGGTTGGGAGACAGCCACTCTACCACCTGAGGCATACCGCTCCTGCTGTGTGCTGTTATACTGATGGTGCCAGGTGAAATCCTTGTACCTCCAAGAACCTTTATCTGTCTCATTTTGTACACACCAGCAATGCAGTGTAGTGGGAAAACAGCAAGCGTGGCATGGCTCAGGTGGTAGAATGGCTGTCTCCCAAGCTGAAGGTCATGAGTTTTTTCCACAATTGAGTTGTTGTTGTTTTTTTTTTTCGTTTAATAAACTGGTAAAATGTACTCAGAACTCTCCTTTTAAAATTTAATTAGACTTTATGAGTGAAAAAAAATTTCTAGGTTTTTGTCAAGTATTTATTTATTTATTTATTTTTTTACTGTGCAATGTAACTGAGTAAAAGCACTATTTATTCTTGATGAACATACTATGTTGCATCAAAACTACTCTAACAAGTACAATGTATCCCACAATTTTTTTACTAGGTTTTCGTCAAGTAAATATTTCTCTTTTTTTTTTTTACAGTGGAACGTAACTAAGTAAAAGCACTATTTATTGTTAATGAAAATACTCAAATAAAAGCAACTATGTTGCATCAAAACTAACAAGTACAATGTAGCCCAAAAATAGTAATCGAGTAATCAGTTACTACTCTCCTCCAGGTGCATGTCTTGAGAAATTGGGAATATAATGAAAAAAAAAAAAACAAGTAATTGTACATGATTTTATGATTGTATTTTGTGTTGGATCATAGGGTCGTTGTGTTATGATGTTGATGTCAGTTTCTATGCAGTTTCTCTGTACCTTGCAATGATATTTATAGTTGCTATGCAGTTGCTATGTCACTTATGATGATGTATTAGTCACTCTTAGTTTGTCTCAACACTCTTATTTTATCATATAGGCCTTTATTCTGTCATATAGGATTGTGTACTGCCCTAAAACAAAAACAGTTATTCAGATTTTTCAGCATTTCTCTTTCCATTAAGAAGTTGCATACAATAGTGTCTTTATCTTTTGACAAGTAATTATGTCTAGAGCAGCAAACAAAATAACAGGAAAAAAATGTGTTCTATTTTGACATGATTTCAGGTTGGAAAATATCACTATGTGAGATCAAAGATAAACAAACACACCTACTTCGAAACTAACATAGGCACACCCAATCAAAACTAAAAAAAAAAAAAAAAAAAAATCCCCTCTTCATTTAGGCTACATGATCCAAAAATAGCACGTAAATAGCCAAAGAGGAATTAAATGGCTGTTTACTGTGGGTTGGACACATGCGCAAGACCATTATGAATCTGAGCTTCCCTACAATGGTAAACAACATCCACAATCCCAAACGTCTTAGAGACAAAGTGGAGCCTACTGACAACATCAATCTAACGCCCACTCCTCAGCAGGACTGCTGCTAGCTACCCCAACGACTGTGTCTCCTTTCATACTCCTGACTCCTGTTGCCATGTCTCAGTCGCATAGCTGATCTGCCTGGTCTTGCCTGCCTCAATCATCCCGCCGCTCAAAGTCAAATCAAAGAGAGCGCGATTGCACAACAGCTGCTCGCAAACTGCAACAGAGCCACACGGCGCACTCCAACGGGGGGCTTGGGTGGCGGAAGCCTACGGCGGGGCCGCCGGTGAGGCCGCTGGCGGGCAGCAGTTGGCAACCGCCGGACACGTGGTGGATTTTGGATCCAAGCCCAAAGGCAGACTTGTTTTCCTTGTTTGTTGAGGCAATTATAACTCCCCCCCGCTGATATACTTTACTCTTCTTAATAAGTAACTAAGTAGTAAGAAGTGTAAAAACAAACACAGGAATATCTCCATTTTTGTAACAGTTGGGGCCCTATTAAGTTTACCGCAAAGTGCAATATAACTAAGCATAGGTGAAGTTTTCTTTCTTTTAGTATTTTCCTAGACCAGCGCAAATAAAACCTGACAATTATGCTGTTGTGGGAGGGAACGCAACCGACTAGCGGCCTAGCAAAGCCTGAACGTGATTGACTGTCTGTGCCCTGTGACTCACTGGCAAGCAATTCAGGTCGTAGTTCACCTTTCACACCTAAAGTCAACTGGGTTATGCTGCAGGAACTCACGATTCTAATTCTTGGGTAAAAAAAAACAACCCAATTATGTTTGGTTTTGTTTTGTTTTTTGTTTTTTTTATGGCCTGACCCCACTTGGGCCAATTTGGGTTATTCATTTAACCCAAAAAGTTGGGTCAAATAAATAACCCACAAAGCAACCAAATGTTGTTGACCCAAAAAGTTGGGTCCAATGAATAATCCATTAAACAACCTTTTTTTTTTATCAATTGACCCAGTTTTCTGGGTTAAATAACTCACAACATTGGGTCAAATGAATAACTCACAAAACAACTCCTTTTTGATGACCCAAAAACTTGGGTCAGTTGAATAATTCATAAAACGCACCCCCCCTCCCTTTTGTACATATATTTATTTATTTATTTATTTATTATTATTTTATTTTAATCAATCAAATGACCCAGAATTGTTGGTTAAATCAATAACTCAAAAATCTGGGTCAAATGAATAACCCACAAAACAACCCAATTTTGATGACCCAAAAAGTTAGGTGAAATGAAATCCCTAAAACTACCTCTTTTTTTTTTCTCCTAAAATCAATTGACCCAGCTTTGTGGCATAAATGAATAACTCACAACGTTGGGTTAAATGCATAACCCACAAAACAACCCAATTTTGATAACCCAAAAAGTTGGGTCAAATGAATACCCATAAAACAAACCGTTTTTTTAAAATCAATTGGCCCAGCATTGTGGGTTAAATAAATAACTCACAACGTTGGGTCAAATGCATAACCCACAAAACCCAACTTTGATGACCCAAAAAGTTGGATCAAATGAAATCCATAGAACTTTTTTTTTTTTTTTAATCAATTGACCCAGCTTTCTGGGTTAAATGAATAACACAAAAAAATGGGTTAAATTGTTGATCTCTTTTGACCTATAATTGTGTTATTTTTGACCCAACTTTTGGATAGCTGGATGTTTTGTTTGTTTTGTTTTCATTCATTTTTTCCTTTCGGACACTGTTAGAAAGGACGCACAGGCATTATGACTAAATTTCCTTTGTTGACCATGGAGAAAATCAATTAATGAACTTGCTGTTTTTTTTCAAACTCTTTTAATGATATTGGAAATTCTAGGGAGGCTAAAAACCACTTTTTTTCCAGAATGATACCAGTGTTCAACCGTCGCAAGTACCAATACTTTGAAATAAGTCTGGGTATCAGACAGCGACCAGCCATTCTTCTGAATATTATTGACTCCTGTTGCTATGCCAATCATATTGCAGAATGATGCTCCCTGCACAAGTTTACATGCATGTAACTTAACATTCCTTAGCTGATGTCATGTTGTTCTTTTTTCAACCAACAACTAGTCGAGACTGAATCATCAATGCCTCAGCTTGCTGCGGTTGTGAGTAATTAGCAATCAATCTGGCAGAATTCTTCAGGTCACGCTCCATAATTCCGGCTCCGTGACGGGGGGATTCCCCCCACATCTCCGAGGTCGACGCGATGATCCACTCAACCCTTTGCCATCCTGTGTCTCAACTCTCCTGATAGACAGCAGCAGCAGCGCTAGTGGATCGTAATACGCTTGTATTCATCCAGCACTTCCTGTAGAAGTGCCAGTTTCAGACAGATGCGAGGACGCCTTGCCTCAATTTGAGCAGCTCAGTGTCAAGAAAAGAGGTTGTTTGACTTCTCAGAAGATGTGTTAGCAAGCTGAAAGATATTCGATTTTGTACTGTTTCACACTTCTGATTATATTGTGGTTACCAAATTTAAACAGATTAACAAGTGCAGTAACGCCAGTACAGTTCGAGATCCAAAAACAATATTATTATTTTTTAAGTACTGTACAGAGCACTTTGTGCTGTATTGGATATGATGAGTGAGTATTCCCCAAAGTTAAAGCCTCCCTGTTATCATAGGCAGCAAGGTGCCCTTACTGATCATTCCCTCCATTTTTTTTCATCTTAACTGGAAACATGCACGTGCAAACCCACACAAAGGTTGAAAGGCAGCGTGCGAAATTTAAATTAGTAGCTCCGATGGCTTGAAATCCATCGCGCACCTCGAAGGGACAGGTTCCTACGCCAGATGTTGGAACATGTGTTCTCACTTTAGCAAATTATTTTTTATGGATTGCTATGTTTTTGGAGCCATTAGAAGAAAACAAAATGGAGGGAAAACTCACAGGTACTTAAAGTGTCGTAAAAATAGCCATTTTTGCGATGAGATGTCAGAGCTACGATAACACTGACGCGCTATAAAGTGGATCTCATCGCTTGGGAGGTATCATGTCTTCATTGGCCGTCATCGTCAACAGCTGGCTTTCATTTCGGAGGAAGGGCAGACTTTGTAGCCTTGTACCAGAAACACAAGACGTATACCACAGCTCCATATTTGGGCCTTGCGCTCACAGTTGCAGACCAGCTGTGAGGACGAGAGGTTTTCCCCTACGCCGTTCCCCGAATTTTTTTTACACACACACAAACAAACACACACCTACACTTGCTGTGCATCCCCTGCTATTCTATTTACTGTATACGAAAAGATGACTCTGCTGTGCGTGAATCATTGACTACGGTGACGTTGCGTTCAGTCACAGCTCACACCTGCGTTCTCTGGAAATATCGCTATTGGTGGTAGCGACGCAATGACAACTCGTACGTAAAACGGGCCAACAACAAGGGAGGTAGCGCAACGGACTAATGGGAGGTTTCGGATAAGAGACAGCTGTGTACGACATCGTCGTGCGTCCATGAGCTTTAAGCAAAGGAATGGTAAATATACGTTTCGTGAAGATACACTGGAAAGTGTAAAAACACCTTGAAGTGCCTCATTTGGGAATGATAAAACCAAGCACCTCACGTAACTACATTTTGTCATCAGTATTCGAGTACCAATATTTTTTTTTTTTTTACTGTACGTAACTATATTTTCTACTCCTACTCTCAACTTGTCAAAATAAACTTGCTGCTTTGTTTTTTTGTTTTTTTTTTAACCTCCGTGGATGATGACATGATGTGAAAAAGATTTAAATAAAGACAGGTTAAGTCAACTACAGTTGAGATCTTGATTGATTGCGATTTTGGGGTATTCAAAGGTGGGGGGGGGGGAAACAGATAGCAGGGACATGACGTGAACTAAGGAGCAATAAAGATGAAGCCAACAGATATTGTACAGAGAAGCAAAACATTCCCCATTTACTGCCTTATGAATATTTGATGCTGTCTTCTACAAGAATGATCAAAATGTGGAATGTGTATAACTGATGGTAAATTTGTACTTAAAGTTCACACCCCCCCCAAAAAAATCATCATACAATCGGCCACATCCGAGCAAAAACAACCGACCAATTCGAGACTAAAGGGATGATTTACATTATTAAAGGCACTTAAAGGCATACGTATGCAGCCTCACAATAAAAAAAAACTGCACAGAGGCATGTTAGACTAAGTATTGGTAATTTTACAGATGCATGAAAGCTCATGTATTTAAAAAAAAAAAGTGCTTTGCGTCATTATATGAGAGCACACCTGACATCATTTTTGCCAATCAAAGCAACTCCTCATTCCCTTTAAATGTGGCACACTCACATCTCAGTAGTTTCCTTAAAAAATGCATGAAATTAATGGCAATTTCCTATTCTTCTAATTGTTGATCATGAAAAGGCTGTGACGAGTACCGATGCCTTGAAATAAAGTCATCCCTAATCAGTACTTCTACTTGTAGTTATTCTAACAAATTAAGAAAAATGTCACTATTGTAAAGCTTTTGCATAGTAAGTAATAATGTCATTATGCCATTAAGATGTATGCATTAAAAAAAAATAAGAACATTATGTTCACAAAAGTAGGGAAAAATAAATCATGTATCCACACAGTTATTGTTGTGATTTGCACATAATTGAATGGATCCTTCTTTGGCCTATGCCCCGCCTCCTTCACAATTTCCTGAAAAGTGCTTATATTAACTCATTTGCTCCCAGCCATTTTCACAGAAACAATCCCGTTCACTCACTCACTGTTTTACTGGATTTTGACTGATTTTGCAAGGCCCACAGAATATTGTGTTCAATTGCTATAAAAGCATGGAACCTATCAAAAGAAAGATTAAAGTCTCTTCTTTCATCAGGAAAAAAAAGTATGTTTCTATCTGTTTCCGTTTTGCAGCAATTAGCATTAGAAGAGAGCTAAGTTTCATCAGTTTTCACAAATCTATTTAAAATTGTAAGTAATTTAGCTTTTTTTTCTAGATGGCCCTGGTTGATCTTCTTTGCGCTGCAGCAACTTGCTGGCCGTTTGTGTAATAACTACCATTTCTGCAACCGTTCTTTGCAGTTGAGAGGCTGCAACAAAGCCTTCTGTATGCTCTAGCATAAAAAAAAAAAACCAAAAAAAAACCCAAAAAAAAAAACGTATAAATACGTCTTTGGGACACTTAAAACATTTAAAAAAACGTATTTACACGTTATTGGGAGCAAATGAGTTAAAATAC
Organism: Festucalex cinctus; assembly: GCF_051991245.1. Classification (NCBI taxonomy): domain Eukaryota; kingdom Metazoa; phylum Chordata; class Actinopteri; order Syngnathiformes; family Syngnathidae; genus Festucalex; species Festucalex cinctus. The sequence continues at coordinate 9,913,623 of NC_135428.1, read as the reverse complement.
AAAACACAGCATGATCGCATGATGGAAGTAGCAGCAAACGAACTTACTTTCAGACCCATTTTCAGTGCCCTCACTGAGTACAGACAAGCCTTTATGACGCAACGAATCATTTTCAAATTTGAACGCATTAACAAAACATGATGGTGCTTGTTAGTTCCTTGGCAAATCCCAAAGAAGAATCCGGCAGCCTTCGTTCGGGTCCCGCTCGGATGTGCCAGAGAGGAAGACCACCGGGACAGCTGGGAGGCCCGAAGTGGGAATTCTTTTATCACGCTATCAAATGAAGTCACAGATCAGTTTTGTGTCGGACCCAGGAAGAGTTAACAAAGCCGCGCACACAGCGCAACCTCGTGTCACCTCCTGCTCACATCACTCAGCTTCTCCGCTGGAACAGCTGCTTCCTCCTTACACACACACACACAGCAGTATCATCACACATTTACGCTGTGGCTTAACTGTCCCGTATAACGCGGCCTTATAGCTTACTGGATCTCCTCCAAGGAAAGATGTGTTGTGATATTTCAATAAGTTCTCCTGCACTCACCACTTATCGCACGGCGGCCTTGACGGGATTACGGGGAATTAAGAGAACAAGCAAAACAAGCTTCCGCCTCAAGATACGTTTTTCAACTCAGACCATTACCGCAGCTAAGGAGGTGAGGTTGGTTGAAGAGCAGGATTAGGCATAAAATTCCTCGACTGATTTCCATGAAACTTCGTGGCATAAAGGTGCAATCGAGGCCTTGGCTGAGCGCACTTCAGTATCGTTTCATCCTCCGATTCGGATGATAAGAATCAACAGCTGCTTCTTCTTCCGAGATCTGGGCACATGGAAGCAGAAAACTGAATGCTCCATACCATGCATAGATTTTTATTTTTTTTTTTCCCCCCATCGTTGACATATTAGGAAACTGATTTATGTTTTATGCCTCAACCATTTCTTGGGCTTCCGCCATATGAGCTGCGATTGTTTGAGCGCTCCTGGGAAAAAAAACGTGGTCTGATATGACATACCTCAAAAATATGATACACCTCCGTATACCTTTCGCCAATATGCCGTTTCTGAGGTCTTGTTACATATTCCAAGACATCAAATAAAATTATTGCATGCGTATTTGAAACACATGCCCAGACTATTCCTTGAGAAAATATGTATGGAACTTTTTTTTTTTTTTCCTTCCAGGCATTCTACTTTCTTTCAATGCTTCTTAGATTCTCCTAAGCGAGTAGTTGCACTTTTGGAACAACTTCTTCTTTTCTTAGTAGCCATTCAAAATGAACACTTGCTGCAAATGGTTCTCTACTTTCCCGGAACTCCGGATGTGATACAGAAGAGTCGGAAAAATAAACACAAAGAAAAGTAAGGAAATTCTAAGTGGGCGAAGTAGCAATTGTGTTAATGCTTCAAGAACTAAACACGGTTGTGGGCGCACTTCAAAACAAAAGTGTGACACGCTGCAGCTGTCATGGGGCCGGAAGATGATGACAGCCAGGATTTCGGGCTCCATCTTCCATAAAGTGTTAGAAAGATACTGTCGATTTTTTTTAAATATGTTCCTGTTTTGTTTTAACTGACAGAACAAAATTCTGACAAAGGCTCTGCATGGTACCGTAACAACATAAAAGCAATACATAATTTCTTCTTTTTGTGCCATAAAACTTTCCATTGCAATATTACTGTACTGGATTTGAATGTGCTTTCAACGCATGGTATATATGAGTGAAATATTGCATTTGCATTCATAAAGTATGGCCTATATAATTAATAATTCCCCATCTTAGTCAAAACATCATTACATAAAATGTTAATAATAATGATTATGATAATGATAACGATGATATTATGATGATGAACAATAAGAAACAAGAAGAAAAAGAAGAAAGAAGTATACTGCTTCCTTATAGAATTTTGTAGTGTCCTGTAACAAAAGCCATAATGTTGTATATATATATATTTTTTTTTTTTCATAATAGATGTGTATGTTTGAAACACTTTGTGCAATTAAAATTAATAAAAAGTAAAAATAAATTAAAGAAAAAAGAAGAAAAGGAAAAAAGAATAAGAAAGAAGAAGAAAGAAGAATAAATGAGAAGAAGAAGAAGAAGAAGAAGAAGAAGAAGAAGAACAACAACAACGACAACAATAATAACAACAACAACAACAAAGAACAAAGAAGTATACAAAGAAGAAGAAGAAAGAAGAGGAAGAAGAAGTAGAAGTAGAAGAAGAAGAAGAAGAAGAACAACAACAACAACAAAGAACAAAGAACAAAGTAAACAAAGAAGAAGAAAAAGAAGAGAAAGAAGTAGAAGAAGAAGACGAAGAAGAAGACGAAGAAGAAGAAGAAGTAGAAGAAGAAGACGAAGAAGAAGAAGAAGAAGTAGAAGAAGAAGAATTACCACCACCATCGTCAACATTATCATCCCAAATGCCCTCAAAGGTCACAAGATTAGACAACTGCACAGCCCAGTGAGCTCCAACAAAAAAGCTAATAAAAATGACCACTTTTGATTACCACTGCCAAACACTAATTTTTTCATTGCGCTCGTTGTTTGCAGTAGTGTAGAACTACACAGTTTCACATTGAGGACTGTTTCCATTTTATTTTATTTATTTATTTATTTTTTAGTTTTCTTCTCATTTATCCACACTCATTGTAGCAGCAACTGATGCACTTAAACTGCAATTTCTATCCAAAAACATCCTCGAAAATGAGTTCTCTTCAGGGGGAAATAGCTACGCGGTAATCATACAAGTTGTTCATCTTTCTTTTTTTTCTTTTTTTTTTTTGCTCCCATCATGCAAACAAAACAGCCGAGTGGACGTAAAATCATTTTTCGCCACTTTTCCGCTGCATCAGCCGCAACAAACAACAACTGCCGATGTTGAGGCACTGAGGCAGATTGGTCGTCAGCGGGCACAGTTCGACACAGGAGAACAGTTCTACCAGCTCACCAGTCAAGAGTTGGGACATATTTTCTCAATCATGTAAATGTTATGTAAGCTCACAAGCAGCACTTGGGCCAAAATGACAATTACACACAAGGAACTGGAAACCAACATTAGTCATTTGTCAATAGCGATAGACCATTTCGGAGCCAATATTCAGCACTTTGACGAATATCACCATCGGCCTTTTTGAATGTTAACTTCAGGGAACTATTTATTTAAAATTTCAGTTAACTTTACAAGAGATGCTGCTGATCCTGGGAACTCTCTGCCCCTTTTACAATAATTTGTTTTTCTCTTTATTATTTATTTTTTTAAGACAATAAGGCATGCTTTTACCTTTGGTAAAATGTTGGTAAAATTTAAAGGTAAAAAAAACTAATTACATAAAACATGTTTTTACATCTTTGAAAAGAAACACAAACAAACAATTTATTGTATGAACAATAAGACAAGATGAACATCATTAACCACCTATTTTTGTTTGAAATTAAAACTAAGATAAGAAAAAAAAAAGTACATTTTTAATGTTTAGAAAATTTGGAAAACTTTATTTATTGTAGAAAACAATAGTAAGCTCTTGTTTAAGTTTTTATTTAACCTGTTCAGACATGCTAATGACCCTGGAAGGTCACTAATCGTTTTGTTAGTGTTTTAAAACAACCATACATGTTGACTAGATTAAAATATTACAAAGAATTAAAAAAAAAAAACTCAAACATGTTAAAAATCTTAAAAAGTTGTTCAATAAAATAAATCGACAGTTAAGCACTGGATTTTTTATTTTTATTTGTTAATTGTAACGCCAATATTTTCCCTTTTAATGAAAATGAATCTCAGCCCCAAATATTGGTGGCTACTAATGATGGTTATCGGTATCAGTCCTGTAAAAAAAAAATAAAAAAAAAATAAAAAAAATATTGGTCTATCTCTAATTGTGAATATCAAAACAAAAATAAATGAATAAATAAAATGTGTAAACATCAAGTAAACAAAGGCAACATGGTGGCGTCATCTCACAATCTCAACTCAGGCCACCCTGTGTGGAGTTTTCATGTTCTACACATGTTAACGTGGACGTTCCTTGGCTTCAGCAGAAAAAAAAATATTAATAATAAAATCACATTGATGTCATACATGCAAAGACAAGTAAAGAATTTTGATATGCAACTTTGGCAAACAAAATGTAATTCCGCGTTGTAGAACAATAAAACAAATCTTCCAACACGTAATTCAAAATGTGTTTTTAATAACTGAAGGTATCTGGCCTAAGACCAATCAAGTATAAGATTGCCGAAAGATCAGCCAAAGATCATCTGAAACGAGAAACTCAACGGCAAGTTTCCCCTCGATTTGTCCACATTGTCACAGTCTTTTCAAAGGAAAGCATTGACATGATTGGTGGCCAAGTGGAGCACCTGGTATGGACGATTCCCGAGAAGCGTGTAACGGCGCTAACACCGACTGCCGCCACAGGCCTAGCGTAGCGGGCATGATTGATAGCACCGTGGCTAAATCCATACAAGCTGCCGAGCAGTTCTCCAGTGGCCTGTAAATACTCAACACTTGGCAAATGTAAAAGCTCTTTCTGACATGACTGTAGCTTACCTACACCAAAAAAAGAAACAGTTACGCATCTACAACCAACATCCTTCAGCATCACTACAGAAGATGTTTATCTTGCTTCTTACGTGGTCAGAGTAAGTTGTGTTTTTGCCAGGGCATAGAAGGAGCGAGGGAAATTGTTGTTTATGTTCTTCAAAGCAGCACTTAGCGTAATGTTTCATTTACGTAAAAGAGCATTAGTGAGTGGGAGGAAAGTCCGAAACTTCCCTCGACGGTTTACGTTATGACTGATGGTCTCTCTCATTTTCACGAAAAACAAGTTTGATGGTGACTCATGTCGGCAAGTTGTAATAGAAGTCATCAAGATGCTGAATTTTGGTTGCGGGGACGACTTTTTTTGTTTTGTTTGTTTTATATAACACAGCAGGAAGCTTCTGCTTTCAACTGTTTGAGAAAAATAGAATCTTCCTGAACACCCGGGAGTTACTGCCACTTTTCCAACGCGCTCACCAAGCTTTGAGGCCATCGATTTTACAATTTTCAAGTATTACTACAGGTAACTGTAAATTTTATTCAGCAAAAAATGTGATACTGTACTACTTTACGTTGGAATTGTGGGCGAGTTTGACGTTGGGCTAGAGGTGGAATACACCCTGGGCTGGTCACCAGCTAATCACACACAATTGTTCACACTCATATTCACACCTATGGACAATGTAGAAAATGAATGGATAAAAATTTTGGCCAATTTTAAGTGAATAGATGAGGCAGGACATACAACAACAAAAAAAAAAAATCTGGTAAATATGTAAGATTTCGTTTTAAATTGTGTTATGTTTACTTTCATGACTAGGGTAATGCAAGGGTTATGTTTGGGTCATGACCGTGAGGTCAAGTGTCTGTTTTGAACTGATGTAACCAGCATCTAGTTTCAACTGGTAAGACGCTATGTGATGTCAGGAGCTATGTGATGTCAGGAATCGTTAATCTTTTTATCTGGTCAACAGCCAATCAGATAATTCCATGTCAGGCCTGTTTCCCACATGTCTAGCCACAGCCAATCAGATTGATTCACTGTCTATATAAGCCAGAATGAGAAGTGTGTGTTTTTGTCAGATTATTACCTCTGTTCCTCTGTGCACCTCCACAGACCAAGTTAGCTTCGCGTCTCGTGATTCACGATACATTCCCGTTGTTTCTCGTCTAGTCAAGTTTGTTCTACGCTTCTCGATGTTATGCGAATAAAGAGTTAAAACCTTATTTGTGTCTGCGTTTTTGGGATCCAACCCCAGAACCTAACATACATGAAAATGGTGGTGGCACAAAAATCCATAAAATTGGCCATACTAGTCTAAACACCCTGGATTGGCTGGCAAGCAGTTCAGGTTATACCCCGCCTACTGCCCGAAGCCAGCTGGGATAGGCTCCAGCACCCCCATGAACGTTGTGAGGAATAAGAAAATAGATGGATGGATAGTCGAAACCCATTATTCTGATTAATATTTGTGGAATACGAATCAGGGGGCCAACATTCTGGCCAATGCCGCCCTCAGAACTTGCCTTCGGGCTCGCATTACGGACCATGAGATGGATTCAAATAGAAAGAGAAGGAACACAATATTAATTTGAATACTTCATTGACCTTGATTTAGAGTCTTCAATGTATTGGACCGGATACAAAACAGAAGCTCTGATGTCAGCTGGCGGTATGAAGGTGTTTGATGCGATGCTGAGTTTGTTTGTATGTTGATCAGCATTGGGGTCACTGTGCTTGGCCTCAGGATGAGGGGTAAAAACGTGAAAGTATGCGCGTAGGTAGGTGTGTGTGCCTGCGCGCGCTCGTGCGCGTGTGTGTGGGCCCGCCTGCGTGCGTGCGTGCGTGAAATTGTTGCTGGTGGGCCCCAGCATGACTGCGAAGGTTGGAGCAATCATATGTTCAGCTGTGATTTCCATCAACACATTCCTGGACGCTCACACACTCTCCCGGCGGAGCCGCGCAGCAGCACCCCCCGAGGATGTGACCTACAGCCCGTGGACACATGGCCGCCTCACAAGCGCTTATCACAACATGGCAGCCTGTAGGATAATGGGAGGCCTTAATCTGAAGCCACGTGGAGCCCCGCGAACCTGACCGCACTCGCTCCTTGCTTCTGGAAAACAACGGGTGATATACTACGCCGCCAGGTCTCACCGTGCCAGACTGATTGCAGGTGAGAGGTCAGACCACATGGACAACAAATGAGTGAAGGTCTTACTTTTGGGGGTGGGAATAGAGATGAGAAGACCAGTCAGGGAAATGAATTGTCACATGTAGACCACCAGGAGACACCAGTGACGTAGCATGGAGTGGGGACGGTGCCAATTCACCAACTTTAAGTCAAAATTACACATAACTCTCTCATACCCTCATCAGACTCATGTTAATTGCAACGCACTCAAAACTGAAAATATAATAGCGCTATTGCCAATTTTGCTTATCTGGCAATTTTCATGGCCTGCGGATCATTTTGAACATTTACAATTTCAGTCCTGTAACCTTTGTTGCTTTAATTTAGGCAGTTAAGAAAAATGTATGCATTCATTTACATTTTACATACATTTTTTTTTAATGTCATCTACAAATGACCTGGCCCATCTGTCCATTTTATAAATACAAAACATGGTTCTTGAGCACAAACGCTTGCCCACCCCTGGTCTTTATGCTTTACTAGAGATTATCTAAAATGTGTGAATTTTCAAATAAAAAAATAGTAAAATAATAATAAAATAGTACTGCAAATACATTTAAGGTATTACAATTGAAAAGGGATGGGCGAGTACTGGTATTGTGCAAATACGCAGCCTTGTTTCAAGTTATTGGTACTTATGACGATGGCCAATCACCATCTTGTGGCAGTTTTACAATTAGGGACTAGAAATCAGAAATTAGACGGATAGAAAATTTTAATTAATTTAATTTAAAGGAAAAAATTTATATTGGGATATATAGGTTGTTCTTTAAAATTATCAGCCATTGTTTTCTGGGGAAAATTTATGTATCAATAGTACTAGTGGTAATGAAACTTTGTATCATAATGGAAAGGTGTTTTGTATTAAAAAAACAAAAAAACAAAGAAAAAGACTCAGAAATGACAGTTATCAGTAAGCTTTTTCACCATAAATGTAATTCGACCAGCAATCACTGTATATGACAGTTATTTAATGTTTTAAGATATTTATGTAAACGTTTAGGTGACTAAATGATACCATATCTGTAGTATAAAATCCACAAAGGAAGCACAATTCAAACATAGAACCTCAAAATTGTGCCGGCCGTGCTAACACTGTGTTGCCATGCACTAAATAACAAAGCCCTTGTAAACAAAATTTGTAATTGCCAACATTATAATCTTTAAGTATACTCTTTGATAACTTAAGTCGACTACTACTCTGAATCAACAAGCCAAGTTTGAAGTTGGCTAACGGCTAATCGTATGCTAGTTGGTCCAATTTACAGATGTTCAAGTCCTCTGCCATTGCTTGACAAAAACACTTTGTGGAGTAGCAAAAATGTTCAGCGGCAGCAACACAGTAAAATAATTAATGAGCAACCCAGTTAGCATCGCACTGCTAGCTTTAGCTAGTCTTAAAATGCAATAATTCCATGCAGCGTAATGGTGAGTGGTGTTTTCAATCATTTGTTTTTGTTGGATCGTATGCTGGTCTGTCAAAATGTACATTTATGTAAAACCATCGACTAATCGTAATATAATCATCATCATCATCATCTGTAGTAAAGTAGGCTATATTTTGAATTTGAAAAAAAAAAATCAAATTTTATTTTTCGATAAAGAAGGTTTTGGTGAATGTGAGATTCATCAGTACCTCCGGCAAGGTTAACAACCACTGATCTCAGGCCTTTATACTCTACTGTATACAGGGAAGCGGTACTCGTCCAAGGTTTGGGGCAGGTGGGGCGTTTATATTTACCTTGCCCCAGGCTCTGGCAGCCCGCACTACGACCCTGGTAGACACTCGCAAACACTCCTACACAAACACACACTGCCTTCAGGTCAACGACAGCTAAACGTAAACAACAGAACACTGACCACTCGCCGAGGTTTCATCTAACATTGAGGGGGAGGAGTTATGAAATGAGCGTTGAAAGCAGAACCTCAACTGTGTGTTGAATAATGACACATCACTTAGTTAAAGGTGGGTCTTTTTCGCACGCTCCAATAAAGCGTCATGACGAAACTCCCGGCACAGGTGCAATCTGTCCGTGTTATAGGGGCAAACTGCCTGGCTGGCATGGCGCCACCATGCACTGAATGCAAAAAGGGCTTCACTTAAGTTCAGGTTCTTATGTGGTTAGTTTTTCCCTCACCCGAGGGAACAGGCGTACTAGGTTTCTTTTTCCTCGCTGTGAAATTATAAATAGGTGTTGGCAGAGCGGGAGTAATGACCAAATGTTATGTGCATTATTAATAGGGGTTAATATATCTTGCTCTTTTTTTATGGCACACAGCAGTGATCCTTCCCATCTTCCTTTATACGTGGAAGTAAAATTGGTATCCGGGGAACATTCAGGTAATTCCTATTTAACAACACCTCTGGGCAAAGTGTCAGATGAGTCTGGCACTCCTTGAGAAATTGATGCTATGCGTATCAATTTAAATGACCTATATTTAAGCGCACAGATAGTGTGCTTTATGGCTTTGAAAAACACATTGTGGAATACTATTTTCAAATGGAGGGAAACCCCCGCTTGAGCTCTAGCGTGTGCTGCGGTGTCCTTAAATCCCCATGAGGTGGAGCTGATTGATGGGGGGCCTCAGGTCGGTCCCCAGCACAGAACAGACAGCAGGAGGCTGCAGACGTGCTATGTTGAGTAACCATATCCAAACATCACGATACGATATTATCACGATATGAAGGTCACAATACAATAATTATCACGATATTGTGGGGTCACAATGGAAAAGAATTTGCTCATACTAAAAAATACACACAAGATTGTGCTTTTGTACATTACAGCAATGCATATAAACGACCTGCAATCTCTAATAACACTTAATAACTTACTTAGGAACTTACTCATGCAAACACATTGAGTTCCTCCTCATATTGACTCGGTTCAAAAGCATATTACGTGCCCCTTCATCTGATTAGCATGGATTTTAAACATAGAGGGTCCAAAACATGCCTTGTGAAAATTAACTGCACTAAAAAACTAGACACCAGAGGGTGCTACAAGTGCGCAAATGGAAATCAGCCTGACTTTTTCAACAGATGTGCTGCTTTTAATAATATCATGACATGACGACAACAACATATTGTGGCAATTTTAATATCGCGATATCACGATATTCGTGATATATCGTTACATCCCTAATGTTGAAGATGCTGAGATTTGACGTTATTGAGTTATTTAATTGGTGATTGTTGATACTCACTGGCTATACTATTATTATATATTGTTATTATTGTTATAATTCTAACAGCTGTTGTCTTCAGTAATACACATAATACACATAATGAATGAATTAAAAAGGAATGTTGTTAATCTTAAAATATGCAGAAGTGCCTCAACACACGAGTGAATTAAAAAAAAACCATAGTTTTTCGAGATACAAGCCACCATTAGGAGCATTTGTTTTGACTTGACCGCAAAAAATTTAGTTCAACTGAATTCAAAGGACCAAAGACTGTCTAAATAAATACATAAATAAATAAAAGTACAATACAAAATAATACTAAAAGTAATTCAAAAGAAATTATATAAATGGAAACAATAAATAAATAAATAAATAAATAAATTAATTAATTAATTTATAAATTAATTAATTAATAAAATAAATAAATAAATGAATACATAAAATAAAAGTAAAAATACACCAAAAAAACTGATTTGAAAATTCAAATATATATCCAAAAATAAATGCACAAAATAAATATAGACTGAATTAAATATTAATCAAACAAAAATGCTCTGCTCTCATATTTATTTATTCCAATGAAAATGAAATGTCAGAATATCAGCATGAAATACAGCATGAAACGTTATTTCAGATAAAATTGACTACATTAGGTCCTCTTTTATAAAAATCACATTCAGGTTTGGACTAAGCTGCTTTCTAGAAAGAGTGCAAAACTCTCCCCTGCAGCACATTAAGCTCTTGTCCTCCTCCTGGTGGAACATTTTTCCTTCTATATATCCGCTTCCCGTTCTCTATTATATAATGTCTCAGTCTGCTTTTTGTCATGCATTCCCTTATATCGACCCCACCGTCTCTCCCTCGTCTTCCAAGCCCCCTTCATTCTCTATCTCTGTCTCATTCTGTCCATCTCCATCTCCACCCCTCCCCTCTCCTTCGCTTAAACTGATCATACTGCAGCGACATGCTGCTTCGGCAACATACTGCAGCGGGCCACTGCAGCTCTTTAATGGCATGTTGCTTGCGACCTTAAGCGGAGAAGTGGAAATGAAATGTGTCCTCTCTTTTGCAAAAACAAGCAAAATTGCACACATGGGTCCAACAGATGGTTTAAAACGCAGCAGTTGCAAAAGGTTCCGGAATACAGAAAATATTAATGTGTAGATTTTAAATTTTTGGAAGTGAGTTTGATCACAACAGAGTATTGTTTACACGTTTAATTTGAGGATGCGGTTTCGGTGAACACCTCCCCCCCACCCATCTATGGACATAGCGCCTCCGATACGCCCCGTCTTGCCTTCTTCCCTGAAGCATGACGGAACAAGACGTGCCGGTGTAACACAATGGGACTTGCAAACAAACACGCACACACATAGACAGGCAGACACCCTGGGGTCACTGCACAAGATGGGCCATACAGTGATGCCAATGTTTGAAAAACCTGCAGCGATTTCATGAAACGCTGACAGACAGTCCGCTCCTTCCGTATAGGCTCGCATTTATACTTTTTTGAACACCAAAAAGTGTGCAAGAAGCAGCAAACTTCACCTGTAGATAGAATACACTTATGCATCGTTCCGTTTCCAAAATAATTGAGCCCACGACCTGTATTGAAAAAATGGTTCTTCCCTGACAAAATGGTATCATGTATTGCGATGACTTCCACAGATAAAATGGAACATCTGAAGGGGAATTTGACAAAGTTGGAATTTGACCAAATTCTTGTGAAAAATATGCCTTTAAGGTAGCACACAAATCCACAAATGACTGACATCACGTGAGAATTTCGGTCTGGGCAATTATAAGATTAACTATTCGAGTGTGTTTTGTTTTTTCTGTGGTTTTATTTATTTATTTTTTTATGGGAGTGGGTACCAGAACGAGGACAAGTGTGCTGAAGACCATTGAAGTGGAAATGGAGCTTAGTGTCATGTAGGAAAACAATACAGTCCTGTCAGCAAAATAAATAAAGAGTCAATATTAACATAAGGTGCCTTTGAGACTTCATATTTATTGTATGAAGTAGATGTTGTGCTGTGAGAAAAGCATGCATATTGAATATTGATCAAGCACTGACAGTTTTTGTGTTTTATTTTGGGGATGAATTAACTGCAAACAGCAAAATATGTGAGCGTGCTGACAGGGTGGACAATGACAGTGTGGACATTTTTGGTATGTGTCAGCAATTACTGAGCAGATGATGGACCTTTATTTACCAAGGTGAACATATACTGACTATGTATTTTGAATTTCTTAAAAAGGTTTTTATATAAACTGATATTTCACGACAGAGTGGACATATTAGGCTTTGACAGCACTGCAACTATACGAAATATGATGAAAATTACTAAATATGAGTGTAAATGTTTACTGCAAAACTATCACTATTTCAGTCTCTGTTGTAGAATTCTGCTCAGTGTGTTACTGAAAACTTTAAAGGTTTCCTTAAGTTACCCAAGAATGACAGGGAGGACAGTAATTTGCAAAACAATGCAACAACATTCAATAAGATGTTGATGTGAAACTAATAATTTCTTTTAAAATTTATTTGGAATCATTCAACCACTGAATTAACTGCAAACAGCAAAATATGTGAGCTTGCTGACAGGGTGGACAATGACAGTGTGGACATTTTTGGTAAATGTCAGCAATTACTGAGCAGACGATGGACCTTTAATTAGCAAGCTGACCACATACTGCTAATGTATTTTGAATTTCTGAAAGGCTTTTATATAAATTGATATTTCACGACAGAGTGGACATATTAGGCTTGACAGCACGGCAACTACACAAAATATGATGGAAATTAAAAAATATAAGTATAAATGTAAAACTATCCAATATTTCAGTCTCTGTTGTAGAATTCTGGTCAGTGTGTTACTGAAAACTTCAAAGGGTTCCTCAAGTTACCCTATAATGACAGGGTGGACAGCAATGTCAGGCACACATGCAAAACGTTCAATAAGATGATGATGTGAAACAAAAACATATATTTTTTAATTGGTTTGGAATCATTCAACCACTTATTACAAACATGTCAAAATCACGTACAGCCAATGAAAATAAAATGGTTTAAAATGAAGGAGTCACATTTTAAGAGACATATTGGACATACTGGAATGCGTGCAAATGTTTGGGCTATCATAAGACCTCAGCGTTTCATTAATCTGCTACATTTTCATAATGACACAGTGATTCTGATGAATTATCATACGTCCAAATTTTATAGTATAGATGTTAGCAAGTCACGTTTTACCTTCACACTCACGTTCCATCTGATGCATTGTAGCTGTACAGTGTGTTCCTGCCTGCTTGCTTTGTAATATAATATCGCAGATCATTGTATAGAGTTTCACTGTTGCATGTTGCTAAGCCTTTAAAAAAAAAATTAGGGAAACAGGTGCTGCCACAAGGGATTCCCCTAACCTTTACTGCACCATTCCACCAATCTAAGATGATTATAATTAAAAGTGACGGTTTGCACCAAACAAAGGTGCCGGCCTCATCTTTGAATAGTGCATTTTAAAAAAAATAAAAAAATAAAAAAAGGGCTATGTAACAATTCCGTGTCAGCACAAGGCACATAATCAGGATGGGAATCTCAACTGGATGTGGTTGGCTTCTTATCTGTGCGCTGGCAATTGGACCAGCATGTTGGTTTTGCTAGCACAAAGGGCCTTTTCATTATTTGCAAAGATCTGCTACTCCAGTGGCGCTGCCTGACTGTAAACAATAACAGGTCGTCGTGACGGATGTAAAGAGAGAAGGCTGAGTGAGCGTCGAGCCTCAGCGAGCATACAAGGGCACTGAGTGACGGCTGGACTCGGTGCGCCTCCTTTTTCACTCCTCGGGGGCCACGGTTCGCCTCTTAAGTCGGAGCTGGATGTCTACAGAAATGAGCCCCTTGCCAAGGTCAGCAACGAGAGTGACGATATCTCCACCTCGGTGTGGAAAGAGAGGCTCGCTCATTCCCCCTCTCAAAGAAATGATCCAAATGTTTCGCCAGCCAGTAGCGCGGCTATGTCATCATGCATGCTCAATTGAAAAAATAATAAAAGCAAAACTCAATCTGCACGCTGTTTCGCGTCACGGCCTCTTTTCTGCACAGCGTCAAAGTCCTGAGACGTTTTTACAGCCAGGTGAACTCGGTCATACCAGCGGGAATTTACATTCCTTTCAAGGCATCAAGCACAGCCCATATCCAGATTATCCACAACAACACTGGTCTTTTTAAAAACGGATATATTTATTCTGTTTTTCTGTCCACGTAGGAAGTACTATTATAAACAGAAAAGAAAAGCGTTTCAAAAGAATATAGTAATCACTTTATGAGAAACGTATTCTTATTCTCATCAGAGTCAGCTATCGATGAAATACATCATCAACCGTTAGCATTACAATGGCTTTTTCAGTTTTTAGTTTTTCAGCATGTTAGCATTAAACAAGTGAGGGCTAGCTTTGCGTCTATGTTAAGGAAGCAAAAGTACATTAATTGAATTCACGTTTTCTTAGGTTTTTGATTATCTAACCAGAAATAGGTTATTGAATATGATAAATAATAATAAATATACTGTATATTACTATGATAAATAATAATAAATATATATTACCGTATTTTCCGCACTATAAGGCGCACCTAAAAGCCTTCAATTTTTTCAAAAGCTGACCATGCGCCTTATAATCCAGTGTGCCTTATATATGGATCAATATTGAGCCGCAACAGGTCTCGCTGTCAAGACGCTATCGGTGACCCTGCACGATCGGTGACGCGCATGCGCAGAAGATCCCGCCATCTTGTATCGCCAGCTAATACTAATACTTTACCTCAGAGAAAATAACAAAACAGCTGTTTATTCATTTTGGGAGTAAATTGAGTTGTCAGAAACCTGGTTTGTAATCTATAAATAAAGTTTGACTGACCTATCTGACTGTTTTGTTGACATTCCCTTTAGCGCAGCACCATCTAATGGATGCAGAACGTAACCCCAGCCTCTACTGTTATATATGGAAAACGTTTGAAAATAAGTCATTAATTGAAGGTGCGCCTTATAATGAGGTGTGCCTTATAGTGCGGAAAATACGGTACTATGTTAAAAAAAAATACTCCATTTGCTTGAAAATAAATGTAAAATTGTTTTAGCGAGCAACGGTGATACAAGTGCATGTTTTTTTTCCCCCTTTTTTTTAATAGTTTCTGTTTGACAATAAAAAATGTACAATGATGTTACTGCCTCACATAATTTACTAACTACATTTCTTTCAGTTGCAGACATACATATGCTGATTTTAAACCTGCTTAAAGAACATTTAGAATATTTGCTTGCTATACAGTATTTGAGTAACACAAGCTTCAGTGACCAGTGTGGTGACTGTTGCTTTTTCAGGCTTCTAATTAGCATTTGACGCAAGCAAATGTGTTTTTGTGTCTTTACAATGCCATTGTGAGTGGATATAGATTTATTTATTTTTTATTTTGGACGAAGCCGTGTGGAAGATGTGGACTTTCTAGCTGCAGTCTGTACTCCAGACAAGCTGTGGATTTTTGCCACGCAGACAAGATAACGACACATCCTTGCTTGGATAGAAGCAAAAGCACATGACTTGTATCCGCTCGTTCGCTTTGTGTCTCTTTTTAATACTGTCTGAGAACCATGTAGCCAGCGCACTACCCGCGCGCACTCGTAGCAGGACCAACATGAACTCACCACACCACCAAATGGAAGCAGCTGTTATCAAAAGTCTTTCACCGGCTTCAGCACTTTCCAAAATGCAGCACTAGCATGTATTTGCTTGTATCAAAAGTGAAACGTTTTACAGCTCTCAGGTGTGCCATGTTATTTTCTTGTGTCACTAGCCAAATCGTGAATAGGACCCATATTAAAGACTTTGCAAAGCCCCAAAGTCAAAATTGTTCTTCATGCATGTTATCACTTTTACATGCCCACTTTGGATCTTTTAGTTGGCCGGAGAACAGTCGTAAGCGATGAATAACAATGCCAGTGCTTTCACTCAGTACTCACTGCTTTGGACGTTGACAGTGCCAGTGGAGTTGTCCTTTCCCAGATGGTTCTC
Source organism: Festucalex cinctus (assembly GCF_051991245.1). Taxonomy (NCBI): domain Eukaryota; kingdom Metazoa; phylum Chordata; class Actinopteri; order Syngnathiformes; family Syngnathidae; genus Festucalex; species Festucalex cinctus. The sequence continues at coordinate 9,897,618 of NC_135428.1, read as the reverse complement.
CACCACACAAGTGTAATTCCCAGAATCCTCCAGTTTCGCTCTGCTGATCTGGAGTCTGGAGTTTTTCCTGTGGGAGACAACATTCGCACAGCTGAGTCAGGGGAATCCGGCCCGGGAGGAAGCAACATGGAAACGCATCGAGTGGAAACAGAGAGGCAGACAACAGGACAAGCGGCCGCATGGCAACAGGCCTCTGCTTTGATAGGGTGCTGATTAGACAATGAAAAAATGTCTGGAATAATAGAACCACTCAGGACTTTTGTACAGAGTTCAACGTGGTTTCATTAAGCCACGTCAAATGTCTCATGGTGTTTTTAATAACGCCGCTTTTAATTTGCCTGCAAAACAGCCAAAGTGCCTACAAGGGGCTTTTAAATACATTGAAGTGTTCCAAGATTCTGTCTTCTTCTTGCACATTACTCACATACTCCTCTGGAGCCAGCAATTTTAATTACATGATCATCAGCCAACCGGAGACAGCGTGGAAAAGGAGCATGAATTATTAAAAGAGCAAGGCACAGTACTGCCTCTTTTGCAGGGTGGCCAAGTGTGGTACTGCAACCAAAAGCATCTTCAACTACATTAAATCCAAGAAAATAGTAAGTTAATGACATCATACGAAAAAATGCTTGTAATTGCTTATATTTATTGATTAAACCTAAAACACGTATTACACTATGATTCCATATATATAATAATATATAATTGTAAAATAACAATTTCTAACTCATCTTACAGAATTATTCTTAAAAATAAAGTACTCCTACCTGAATGATATGTCAAGTGAATTAGTGAATAACTCGCTCTTCTACCACCCAATTAAATGTCATTATTAACAAATATTAGACACTGGTAGGTTTTCATGCAAACAGTAACACCAATCGATTCCATATAAACATGTTGGGAAATCAACTCAAAAATGTTGTTTACAATAATATGTGCCCCAACTTGTCTCAACACTGTAATCTAATTAATATTCCATTTGTGGAATATAAGCTCAACGGCCAAAGCGGCCATTTTGCCACTTGCTGTCGAGTAAACATGACATCGCAATTGCTCAGGCAACAGCCAATCACGGAGCATGAGCTGTGATTGGCTGTTACCTGAGTGACGATGATGTCATTTTTAGTCATCAGCATGTGATTCATTTTACCGACACCATATGGTGCCCGAAACACTTTACAATGCCTCACATTCACCCATTCATACATTTATATGCTGCTGGGCCCATTGGGAGCAAATCGGGGCTCGGTGTCTTGCTCAAGGACACTTCGACATGATCACCAGGGGTGAGGATCGAACCCACAACCTCTCACGGATGGGAGACGACCACTCTACCACTGAGCCATGCCGCCCATAATGTTAGTCGAGTTTCTTGTGTGTACTCACTGGCTGTTCTTTATTCGAATTTTTTTGCTTTTCTTCAGCTCGTTGCCGTCTTTGAACCATCGGTAGGTCGGCAGAGGGTACCCCGTGGCCTCGCACTTGACTGTGAGCTTGCTTCCCTCGCCCACTATTGATGGATTCTTCATTGGTTTTAACTTTGGAGCCGAAGCTAGAAAGAAAAGAGAAAAATGTTACTGAGAATTCTGGGGGGGGAAAAAAAGTTTAGTTTGCACATTTGATGTGTTTGAGGACATCGATGCAGTACGGAGCCAATTGTCCCTCAGTGGACTGAGCTAACAAGTCTCTCATGTGACCAACAGATGTTGTCACCAGAGGCATCATCAAGTTGACGTCAGACCAACAAACAGGTGCAATTTCAAATCATTTGCTGTGCAATTACCTGTTATCAGATATTCTAAAAGATATCACAGCAAACATCCACAATCAATTGCCACTGTAGAATTAACGCCGACTGCGTATGTAAGCCTTTCGGCTGCTTCTTTTGTGTGCGTGAGTGTGGCTCCAAATATTGTGTCATTTCTATTAATGTCATGGACCGGATTATGAAAAATGATCTTTGACACACACACACACACATTCATAAAGTACATGAAGAACACACAGCCACACAAACACTTGCCAGCTGACAGCTGCAAACATGTTGAGGGGAAGACTCACTCAGGGTGGGGAAATGGAGTCGGGGTGAATGAGGGTCAATCAGGGGATGGCCAAGATGCCCCCCTCCTAAAAACGTTCTCCATTCACGATATCATGTGAATACTTCGCTGAGTAACGCTTCCAATTCCAGCTGTTTGCAACCCCATTAAAAATGAGGGAAAAAATTGAACTTGTGATGCATTTATAACAAGTTGCTCTTCTACCATGTCCTCTTTCTGCAGAAATTGTCCTACTTCCGTGACCTGATAAAGTTGTCGTAACCACGAGGAGAGGAAAAGCCTCAATGATGCTGCATTTTATTTTGGTGTGTGGATGTGACGAGTGATGAAATTGGGGGCAATGTTAACTTATGCATATGAAATTGCATTGTCACAATTCAGAGTTGAACATTTACTCTATTTACACGGTGAGCAATATATATTCAAAAATGTGAATGGGTTCGTACAGATACTCAGTACAAAGTGGCTTCTGTGCAATTTGTGACTCAACACGACTGAATGACTTGATTTATGACTTTCCTAACCCAAGCGGCAACGTGACTCAACTTGACTTGCTTAATTTTACCACAGCATTGGGACTTCATTGAAACTTGAAGTTTAAGACGTGAGACTTATTTATGACTTGCATATATTTGATTTATTCACACTAATTAAGGTACTATATGCATATCTGGTGGAAACATGAATTCGCGCATAGGATGCAGATTTATTCCAAATTACTACACAATGTTTGGGATGCACAGTTCAATCTGATTTTCATAGACTTCAGGTGATGACATAAAAAAAAAGTCTAATTCAAAATAGCTCAAACACAGATCAATAACACAGAGAGTATTTTTAGATCAACAACATCTATTTATGTTTTGGTCTGTGAGCCGCCTAGTATTTATGGCACCTGGGAAGATGGGCTTTGTTGGACTTGATATCACAAGAAATTGATACATGAATTGGAGGATCTCATGTCATGAATTCAAGATTGAAGTGAGCTCCTTCTGGAAGTCATAGTGATATATTTGTTCCATATTATTAAGCAGTTCAATATCATGAAACAATTTCAAGAAAGTTTCTCTGTCTGAGTTTCTGCCAGGCAAATGTATGGCATTAAGAAACCAGCTGACGAGCAGCAAGCAGGTATTTGAAGCTGCTGCTGCTGCTGCTGTCTCTGGAGTCCCAAGAACCTCTAGATGTAAGATCCCCTCGGCTTACAGTCATGTTATATTTAAGCCACCCCTAACTAATGCCCACGAGGCAAAACATTTACAGTAAGCTCAGAAATCCACAAAGGCTAATTTGCAAACATCTTTATCAACAAACAAACAAAGAAATGCAACATTTCTTTGAATGTTGGTGTTCTTGGTGGTTGGTTGGTCATTGCCACAATGTTCCTAAAACATTTTTGTTTTCGGGCTAAAACGATAGAAAGTGAAACAGAAGGCAAATTTTGCATGCCTGAAGGTGTCAAAATGACCTCTGACCTGTGGCTTCCGCAGTAAAAATAATTATCATGCAAGACAAGGCACCATTACAAACAGAAAAAAACACCACTGAAGCTTTAGCTACCATAGGAGACCACCATAATCCCTGACCTTAACCCAATTAAGAATTTATGTTATTGGACGGCATTGTATCACATACTCAGACCTCATTGGATGACAGATATAAGGTGATATCAAAGAGAACACAGGATAATTTGCTGGACAAACCTAATGACAGAAAGCAAAGTCCCAACTATTACAGATGCTAATATAATTATGATGAAAATTTTATTAAATGGGAAGTCGGCCCCGCAGGTCTAAACACAGTATCCTCATTAATGTTGCATTTGTGGAATATGAGTTAAGCAGCAAAATCCGCCAGTGTTTATCCATCTCAAAGGGCGGCCATTTTGTCACTTGCCGCCGACTGATAATGGCATCACAGTTGTACAGGTTAAGGTAACCACCAATCACAGCTCCGCTTGCTAACGTCACATGACCAAACTCAGAAAACAAGTGAGCTGTGATTGGTTTTGCTGAGCCCTGAGCGACTGTGATGTCATTTTCAGTTGACAGCAAGTAACAAAATGGCCACACTCTGAGATGAAATAAAATGGCTGGATTTTTCTGCTTAAACTACAGTATATTCCGCAAATGGAATATTAACTCATTCCCTCCCAGCCATTTTCACAGAAGCAATCCCGTTCGCTCCCGGCTGTTTTACTGGATTTTGACTGATTTTGCAAGGCCCACAGAATATCGTGTTCTATTGCTATAAAAGCTTGGAACCTATCAAAAGTAAGATTTAAGTCACTTCTTTCATCAGGAAAAAAAAAGTATGTTTCTATCTGTTTCCGTTTTGCAGCAATTAGCATTAGAAGAGAGCTAAGTTTCATCAGTTTTCACAAACCTATTTAAAATTGTAAGCAATTTAGCTTTTTTTCTACATGGCCCTGGTTGATCTCCTTTGCTCTGCTGCCACCTGCCGGCCGTTTGTGTAATAACTACAATTTCTGCAACTATTCTTTGCAGTTGAGAGGCTGCATCAAAGCCTTCTGTATGCTCTAGCATAAAAAAAACAACAAAAACGTATAAATTCGTCTTTGGGACACTTAAAACATTTAGAAAAAAAACATATTTATACGTTATTGGGAGCAAATGAGTTAATCAGAATGCTGTGATTTGAATAGAGGAAGCGCATAGAAAATATTGTAAAGTTAATTTTGGTGTTGACTTTCCATTTTATATTTAAGAAGAGATGTAGGAACAAGGTGCAGAAACGGGTTGAACATGAAGTGTCAGGTGCTCCGGGTTGATTAACTTTCAAAGTCCAGATGTTTCCAGTTAAAACATGTTTTTACAGCTGTAATAGGCTGTATGGGATGTGATGTACAAAAAGAACCTGGAGTCATGAATACTCAAACATGCGCCATGTTTGACAAGAAACTTCATCGCACATTTTCATCAAGCGGCTTTTACTTGTAAATGTAGCTTGGCAGCAAAACTTTGAATTGAACTCCTGTCTCCAAATGTGACAATTACCCCGACTTTGTCCGATATTTTAGCCGCCTATATGGGATAGACTGAGTAAACAACGTCGGCGCTGTACGCGTTTTTCAGTCTGCCAGACTCGGTTCAACACGGTGCCTGAGGAAAGCTTGTCATCCTGTCATCAGCAGAAAGAACAGCAGGAATGAAGTTGCGCCATAAAAAAAACAACAAAATAATGTTTAGTACTTTGCCTCAATGCAGGTCTGTCCTTGCCAAGTAAATTAAACAAGTTTGTCTTCGGTTGGAAGAGTTACAGAAACACTTATCGGTAAGCCAGATGTGTAAGAAGGACCGCAAACGTAATGAAGACGCAGGGCGCCGTCACTTCGCTCTACCTTCTCGCCGCAGATGTTCAAAACAGTTCTCCGTGGAGATTCATCTTCACGTCTATCTTCAAAGCTCTTTCATCTACGCGACATGACATCCACGAACCCTCTGGCAGCGCGCGCACAGCGTGATATACAGTGGATGCTCCTCCGCGGGTCGCCTGATGAGGAAACCATCATACAGGAGATGTTTTGCTGGACACACATGAAGTGCAGAGCAAGTCAACCGTGCTCACATAAAGTGCCGGCATGTGATTTCTCAAACGCTCGTCTCGTTTTTTTGTGTGACACCTGTGGAAAAAGTGTCAGGCAGTGATGATAAACTCGCCTGATTGTCTGCTTTGGAAGTTGAGGGGCAGCTGCAGACGCGAATAATAAAAGGCAAAAACAGAGAGCCGGGACCTGTGTGGCATGTCAGTGGCTCACGCTCGCGGGCAACAGTTGGAAAAGTCAGCGCGACTGCAAGAACAAAGTCGCTCGGTGAATTAGCAATTGCTCATATGATTGAGTCAACATTTCTCGTTTACTTCCAGGAGCTTAGGGGAGGAATCTGAGGCATGCCCCCCCCCCCCCCCCCCCCCCCTTCTGGACAAAGCATCCGAGATTATTTCAGTGTTATGTCACTTCACGAGAAGCTGTCCAGAGACAAATTGCTGGATGAGACAGCCTCGAGAAATGACCTTTGCGTTGGGCCGACGGTGTTCCGACTGGACCAGTCAGTGGGCTGTAACATCTGTTCGAAAACATCATTTCTCAACCACAAGCAAGGAAACCGCTTTCACCAGATAATTAGCGAGTGCATCGTTTAGATATGACTCAAAGACAAAGCGATAATGCTACTTTTTTTTTTACAATAACAGCACATGGTTTCTTTCAGCCGCTGACTGTTCATTCGTCATTTTCACAATGCTAACATATTTTAGCAGAATTTGAAGCACGATGCTATGTTACAAGTGGACTATTTTCAAGCAAAACGAGCATCACATACCACAAAATCATTAGACTGTACTTACTTGATGAATGTGTAACATGTAGTGCCGGTTTTGAATATTTTTTTTAAGTATCCTCTGTCTGGAGTCTGGTGAGTGACGTGTGCACCAATGAATAAGCATATAGAGTAGTTAGCCATAGTTAGCTGCTCAAGCTAGCCAGCCTGTGTGTTTTGTGCCTGATCGTGTGCTCTTGTCAATGCTAACTGGTAGCATTTGTAGCACTATGCTGGTACAACTGGACTTCTTTCAAGCAAAGCAAGCATCACATACCACAACCTACACAAACATATTGTTCTTACTAGACGAATATGTTTAGAATTTAGAAGTTAGCCTGTAGCTAGTCATTTTTTGACCAAAGAAACTCATGTTTGTTCAATTACCTGGCAGGGACATTACAATACACCCTGACTAGTAGTGCTAGGCTATTTGCTAACAGGCATTGCACAACTCTTTTTTTTTTTACAGAAAGACTTTGAAGTTGGACTGAACCAAGCGTAGCATGACAGGACCGGACTTGACTGGACGGAGACAACTGTAGCTTAGCCACGTCTAAGCTAACTAGATGTTGCAAAACGTACTTGATGTGGCAATGACACACAGCATGACCCACATAACACCAACAATGCACCCAAACTGACCGAACAAACCCCACAAACTAAATCAAACCCAAATGGGGAAGACACAATTGGTTGGTTGACCACACGGGGAGTGGAAAACACACAAAACACTAACCACAGACAAAAGACAACAATCAAACCCAAAAAACAAACAAAATCCCAACCTCACAGAACCAAAACATGACAACATGATAGAACAGACACACTAGAATTTGACGTTTCTGTGGAAAATTAACACTGACAGAAATGAAGGAATGTGCATGTGCTAGTTAACAGCAATTTAAAAAAGAAAATGCCTCCTTAAAACATGTAACCGCTGAAATATGTCTGTTTTCTATCAATTACAGTGCATCCTTGTAGATTCTTCTGATAACAGGTTCCTGTAAAGATATGACACAATCTTTCAGACTATCATTATCACTAATCCCTCATTTTTGCCCATTCATCTACTTTGTATGGTGCTAATCCTGTTGAGCGTGGCTGTCGTTGTACTGTATAGTTGAACTGGAAGTTGGCCATGACTGTAGTGTAGTTTTTTTTTTTTGCGAGAACTACGATTCGGTTCAGTTTAATATGCATTTTATTACATTTTGATTGTAAAGCGTCTCAGAATATGTGAGCCATGTGTCCTGTTTCTGAGCCCTCATTTTCTGGAGAGTTTTGTCTTTTCATGATCCATCCAAGGTTGAAACTAAAATGAATTGGGTTGCTCTGTACTGACATGTGCAATTACGATAAAATTAGATTTTCCATTTCGTATACATTATCTAAATGAAAGTGGCCTATTAAAGTGACAAGGATGTTTTGGACTGACAGCAAGGCCCGCTTTGTGTTGCAGTTCATGTAAATGACTTGCGCTCAGGAAGTGCACGCACTATTTTGGAACACAGCGAAGTTGAATGCACCAATTGTGCCATAAAAAGCGACGCCAAAAAAATGCTGAATAAGGAGGATTATTCTCCTGATATTGGCCAACAATTGAAGATCAGAGATGAGACCTTCTCCTTCGCCTTGGTACAATACTGCTCGATTGATCAATGAAATATGTGACGTTCTAAATTTATGAAGCCAATTTCAATAATAACAGTGTAATTTAATCAGATCACTGAAAAAATGGGGATGATTGATATTTACTTGAAAAAAATTTAGTAAAATTGTCAGAAATTCTAGTTAAACTAAACTACTTGTAAAATATACTTGGGGCTTCTGAGGGCTTCAACCTTTACTGACTTTTTCAAGTAAATATCACTTTGCATTTTTACAGTGAATGAAAAAAAAAACACTGGACTCGGAATTGAACCCTGTGGAACACCATACCTTCCAGTTTAGATGTGAATTCAAATTGCACATATTCGTCCGACCACTTTTTTGCTCAACATAGTATGGAAGGGATTACAATAATAAAGAAATGAAATCACACGACGTACCATCACAACAGCCGTATGTCGACTACTGAGTGCACCAAATTAGCAGCCAATGATGATATCATCACAATTATGAGTCAGGAATTATATATTTGTGTTTTCAGTATTTTATTATCTCTCATGCTAGGTTGAATTCAATTTTGGTTATATTGGAGCTCGGTTGTACCTCATGTTGTGACTAGTAAGTACAGTCCATTTAAAAAGTTGAAACTCAATTATGCTTTCAGTGTCGGGCATGTTTTGAGCGCTTCGCTTCTACAAAATAAACAGTCTCCACTCAGCATGCATTAAGGTGTTTTATAGTCACATTACGGCTGTATTCGCAGCTTAGTGATGAATGAAGTCTTGTAAGGTGTTGTTTTTGATTAGCTTTCCGTTTGGCGCGGCCACACCGACGCGCGCATTGCCCAACTGTTTGAGGTGTCTCCAGCTCCTCTGATCACTGCTACATTTTGTTTCTGACTAAGTGCAGTAGCTTCCTTTTTAAGCTCTAAAATCAGATGCCAGGTAGGTGTTTGAACATGATAAGAGAGATCTGGCACACAATGAAGGAGACTCTTCACTTCCTGAACCAATTATTAGCAGCCCGTGCGAGCACGCACACAAAGCGCTACCGCACCGGATGCAAACGTGTGTTTTGTCTTGACACAAGATGGATGGTCAGTACAATTACAACGGCGGCATATTTATTTAGGCCGGTCTGACTTTACGGGAGGCGTTCCGCAAGCTGACAAACGTCCGTCTTTTCAACGCATTGATGTCGAAGATGATGAAGCGCCCGTGGCCTCCAATTCAACGGAAGAATGAGAACAAAGTTGCCCAGTTTTTACGCCCCCTCGGGTGTCTTTTCTACTTCAAGAAGAACTTAGCGTTTTGGCAGCTTTGTTAGCGTTCTCATGAGAGTGTCGCCTTTCAGTCGCTACACACACGCACACACATATTCCAGGTTGAAAGAAAATCCGCATGTTACATTGCTGTGGCAACATGTCCTAAATCATGCTCAACCGCTCTTATGGCCTCACTGCTAAATAGTACTACAGTACTTCTAAAAATAAATAAAGACATGAAAAAAAAAAAAAGTTTGAGAGCATAGTTAGAACCAGCAATGTTTGATATCACTTTTTTCAGGCAGATACCAATATAAGTACTCAACTATTAGGTAGTCACTGATACCGATACCACCATTACTTTTGAAACATAAATCTGTATATCCTAATATAGGATTTTTTTTTTTTTTCTTAACATTGCATGAAAATAAACGGCAATTTTCTATTCTTCTAATTCCCTAGTAGTCATCATGAGTGCCAATGAAATAAGGCCGGGTAACAGCCCAATACCAATACCTAGTAGCTACTGTATATCAGAATAAATTTGTGATATGTATTATTATTATTATTATTATTATTATTATTATTATTGGATATTTAGAGGGAAGAAATGTGTACTTGTATAAAAATTAAGGTCTAAAAATCAAGAAAAAAGGAAAATCTAAATTTTACAGGGATATAATAAATTTTACTACGACAAATTATTAAATATAAAAAATAAAAAATAAAAATAAAAAAGAAATTTGTAGTACATGTTCAAACAGAATGAACTTACCGGCAAGTCTCTTTTGTTGGGTGCAATAAAAAAAATTTAGCAAATATTAAAAGTGTTTATTATCATTGTCATCATCATCATTATTATTATTATTATTATTATTATTATTATTATTATTATTATTATTATTATTTTAAAGATATTACTCATCCAAACCCTATTTAAAGATATTACTTGACTAATTATATGAACCTCTCTGAAAAGAACTGAATTTGTTTATGTGGGATTAACTCTGAAAATTACAACTTACAATACTTACAATACTGCAAGCTTTTTTTTCTTTTTTAATACAGAGCTCCAAACTGCCCCTAAATGGTGGCATTTTCTCCTATTTATTTATTTATTTATTTATTTTTTCGGGGTCATCCACTCGCACCACTACAATGAGTAAGTTTGCAGATTTTATTATTATTATTATTTTTAATAATTACTCTTCTTGAATCATTTTTGTTGCTGTCACGTCTTTTTCACACTTCAGCCCATTTATCAGTAATACAGTGAAAATGAAGGGGATGGATATTTAATTTGCTTATTTTTATAGCGTGTGCCCCTAAAGTTTCTACTTGTGCCCTAAAATTTCAAGATTGGGGACACTGTGTTCCTGTTAGTATTAATATGACATCACCCTTAACTACTATTAACATAATTTACGATTATTTACTAGCCCATTTCTTTTCAGTGTGGCCTTGGTAGCCAAGTCCTTGGTAACATAGCGCACTCAAACACCTGCTGGGAAAATCACATCCTTTTAAAAATGTGCAAAGTTAAGAGGGAAGTTGAAGAAGACAGCTGCCATATTCTGGACTGACAGCTCACTCATTGGTCAGATTACATACAATTATATTTGACACTTCGTATACACACAAGGACGTGTGCACATTCATGCACATGCTGGACCATGCAGCATCGATTAAAAACAAGGTCACATATGAGGACAAGGGGAAAAAATAGAAGCTAATTTATAGTCAACTTGATTGAACAGCCGTTTTTCTTAATTGAGAGATTTTATTTGTTTTTTAAGTTGTGTTATACTGCCCCCAGGTTGCTGAGTTGCACACAACAGAAGATGATGCACAATTAATTAATCATGATGCACACATTTTAGTGCATTAAATTTTACTTAATTATGACTGTATACTTAAATATAATAGAATGTAATTTTATTTTATTTTTATTTCGCAAATTATTAGCATTTTTGTTTTCTATCAAGTGGCTGGGACGGATTAATGGTATTCCCATTTATTTCAATGGAGAAACATGATTTGAGATACAAGCATGGTCGCCCAATGATTTAAACTTGTATCACAAAGCACTACTGCATTGGATGGATGTGATCAATAGCTTTCATTTAATAATAATTTGATATCAGGATTGACAGTTTTGCCTTTTTTTTTTTTTTTTTTACAAATAAGTGTCATTCCTCACCTCTTTTGAACGTATTTTATTGCTCTCAGCAGTGTGACGCTGACTCATGAATAATTACAAGGAGGCAACTTTTTTTTTATTACAGAGCGTTGAGACTCGCAATCTTTTCATCTCACATTTCGCAGCCTCAATTCATCTCGATGCGATGTGGAATGTGAAGATAAACACTCTAACGTGATTTCCATTGAATGTCATATTCCAATATAGGGTCAATCAAAGTGGAGTGGAATAGCGATCCCAACCAGGGTGCCGTGACAGAACATCAGGTTATCAACTTCCATTTCACTAATTACTGCTATATTTATGATTATCTATGTATGCTAGCGACATATATTGACAGGCACAACAATTAAATGTGCTTCCATTTGAAAGTAGAAAGTAGAGTAAACCTGTATCCACCTGTTGCCATTTTATTTGGTAGCATACTGTCAGATTTTTATTTAACTGAAGTTTGAAGATGCAAACAACGTTATGTTATGTAGTATGTCATGTAGATATCATGGTTGATGAATGAAGATGTTTCCCCCAAAATCACAGTATGGAATTGCAACATACCAAAAAAAAAAAAAAAAAAAAAAAAAAAAAAAAAAAAAAAAAAAAAAAGTTCACGTCACGGCGCACCGAGTCCCATTGAAAGCAACGAGTGAAAGAGGGGATGGGCTTCCCCGTGACCCGAGGTCAATCTACAGTGACATGCTGCAGCTTGCACGCAACCACCAGTGAGCAAGCACATTTGCTACACTTGCTTCTCCAGTGATACTCTGACATGGAAGCAAAAAATAAAAGACACGCTTATGTACGGTGACTCATCACTGACATCCGAAAACCACTGAAGATGCTGATAAATTATTAAGCCTGTCCAAAAGTGTTCCACACAAATACTTGCAGAGTGAAAATGTCAACATGATCACATCTGGGAATCAGATTTTACACCGCAAATGAACTTTTTTCATTATTTCCCATTTTTTTGTAAGCCTCGCTTGCCGCCAAACCAGATGTGTCTCTACACATCCATGTGACAACCTGGCTGCAAGCTTTGACAAGCTGAGAGCGAACACAAACTTCCTTTTGATTCGCACTCCCGTGCAAATCATCGTGCACCTTCAATTTCTTCTTACCTTGAGTGGGATCGCCCTCCTTCTCTTTTTGCGCTTTCTTACCGCCCTTCCTTCTCCCTTTTTTATCTTTCCTCTTAGTCTCCGTCATGCTGTCACAAATAAAATTTAAATCCTTTCGGTAAAAGAGCCCCAAAATATGATTTGAAAAAATAAATAAATAAAAAAAAAAGAAAAAGTAGGTAGTCCTGTGTGTGGGGGGGGGGGGGGAGCGTGTGGCAAGAGGGCACCCGCAGTTAGAGCCCAGTTAGAGCGTCTCTCCTCCTATATAGACTCGCACCAATCAAGTACAGCAAGGAACCAACTACTCCTCACAGCAGGGTGAGCGAGAGAGAGAAAGAGAGAGAGGGGTGGGGGGGGGGGGGGGGGTGACGGGGGTTGGTAGAGCGGGAGTGAGGAAGGAGGGAAGAGGGAGGAAAAGTAGAGAGAGAAAAGGTGGGGACGGCTTAAGAATAGTGTGAGAGAATACGGAAGAAGGAAGGAGGCAGAGGAAGGCATTTCCCATCGCTTTGAGGCAATCAACTCTTCCCTGACTGGATCTTATAGATAAGTGGTGGCTCGTTCAGTTCGGGCCCTACAGCCATAAATGAGCATCAAGAGCCCCCCCCCCCCCCCCCCTCCTCAACAAAACTCCCATGTGGTCCATCCAAAAAAAAAAAAAAAAAAGTTTCCTTTACTAGCATCTTCTCTCTTTAGTAATGACCCGTGCACAAGTGAGACCAAGACCTCCCCTCTTTGCATTGTTGACCCCACCCAGATAACTCAAGCGGATGGGGCAGGGGGTGGAGTACATGGGGGGGCGAGGTAAGGCGGGGGTCTGCCCTTGCCAATTTGTAGTCAGGGTCACAAGCCACTTCACATCTGGGTCCGATTTGACGCGCTCAGATTTAGGAGATACGTGTGAGGGAGAGACAAGGTGGGGGGTACAGTTAGTGGGCGGGGGAGGGGGAGGGTCGGGGGGGATTGTGAGGTGCCAAAAGTCAGATCCCAATCAGCGACAGACTGCTCCTTGCTAAAATTACACAAAATCATCTTTTGCTTCCTGTCTTGTCTGTCAGAAACTACCCCCCCCCCCATACTCCACCCCCACTCCCTACAGGCGAGTCGCAACACGCCCGTGGATGCACGTCTTCCCTCGCAGTCCACGTTACAGCCAGGTGTCACCGATACCCACGCGGAGGAAAGAATCCAGATTGATTAAACAAGATGGTATCTTCCAAACGGCGAGTAATATTAGACGGGACCCTTCTGCAAAAGCGTTTTCAGCCCGTCGGTCTCATCTATGTATAGGTTAGCGCAGAGGAAAGCCATGTTAGGACAAAAAAAAGCAAGAACTTGACTGCAGGTGAAGGCCAGTAAGAGAACACTGCAGTTATTTATGTAGATTCTTTTTCTTGTACTGTATTTTCCGTACTATAAGGCGCACCTAAAAGCCTTCATTTTTTTCAAAAGCTGACCATGCGCCTTATAATCCAGTGCGCCTTATATATGGATCAATATAGAGCCGCAACAGGTCTCGCTATCAAGACGCTATCGGTGACCCTGCACGATCGGTGACGCACATGCGCAGAAGATCCCGCCATCTTGGATCGCTAGCTAATACTAATACTTTACCTCAGAGAAAATAATAAAACAGCTGTTTATTCATTTTGGGAGTGAATGGAGTTGTCAGAAAGCTGGTTTGTAATCTATTAATAAAGTTTGACTGACCTATCTGACTATTTTGATGACATTCCCTTTAGCGCAGCACCATCTAATGGATGCATAACGTAACCCCAGCATCTACTGTAGCGCATTATATATGGAAAAAGTTTTAAAATATGTCATACATTGAAGGTGCGCCTTATAATGAGGTGCGCCTTATAGTGCGGAAAATACGGTATATGTTGACCTTCGATGCGCATCCAAACTGCATTTAAGGCCAGAATGGGGGTGAGATGTACTGTTTTGATCACCATATGCAAAAACTATATGATTTCCACCAGAAGTTGCGGGGGAGTCAAACGCGTGTCGAGGTAGAACTCATGTAATGCTTGAAAATGTTTTCTCTTTTTGACATTTGAGTCACAATGGAACCACACAAGACGTCTTCCATCACATTCCTTAATATCTTACATCATTCTCAGTGAAACAGAAAGTAGCTGGCTAACAAAGTACTTTAAAAAAAAAAATGTCACAAACCGTTCCTCATTTCTGTTTTCAGAAAAGTACATTCCCGTCATCTTATGTCATCATTTGCAAAACAGGAACTGTCCAGCCAACATATGGACGAACAAGCATAAATCACTTTTGTTACAGGTTAAACCTTGGCGGAGGTCTGTTCTCTTTTGAGTATGACACACCACAGTTAAGAAATATGGGGGGGGAAAATGGCAGTTCTGATAATGAAATGTAACGAGTTATTTTTCTTTTCCGCTAATTTATTTTCTTTCGTCTTACAATTGACTAAAATGTCTTTGCAGTTGGTGTTTATTACGAACTGTGTTTGAGAGCCTCCAAAATATATTTCTGATTGATGTGAATTGACGTAACCGTCGCACTGGGTGGACACACAACCATATACAGTCAAACGTCATTTCACAAACTTTAGACATAATTTTCCCCATTTAAGTGAATGGCCTACAATTAAACAATTGAGCCAAGTTATGTTTATCTTGTTATTACTGAGGGCTCATTTAGAGCAAAAAAGAAAAAAAAATGTGGCCATACACTCTAAAAACAGTTGTGTCCAAAATAACTCATATTGGGTCAAAAAGGGGTTATTTATTTAACCCAAAATGATGGGTGAAATGAATAGCCCACCATACAACCCAAACATTGGGCTACTTTGTTGGTTATTAGTTTAATAACCCGGTTAATTTTTGACCCACGTCAATCATGTTATTCAATTAACCCAAAAAATTGGGTTGGTTCAATTTTGACCCCATTCAAATCAGGTTATTTTGAATTAACCCAAAAAGTTGGGACAAATAAATAAGCCACAAAACAACCAAAATAATTGGGAGGCTTTGTGGGTTATTAATTTAATTTGACCTAACTGTTTGGGTTAAATAACTGAAAAAGTTGAGGCGGTCTATTCTTGACCCAAGTTTTGATTTTTTATTTTTTTTTTTTGTACAAAACAACCCAATGTTTGGGTTGTTTTGTGAATTATCCATTTGACCCAACTTTTTGGGTTAAATGAATAACCCATAAAGTTGTGTCGGTCTCTTTTTGACCCAGTTTGGGTTTTGTTTTGTTATGTTTTTACGTCATTTCATTTAATTTGTCATTTTCACTGTAAAAATAGTTGGCCAATTTGGGCCAAAAATGGACTGATCCACTACTTGGGTCAATTTGACCCATTTATCTGGGTTATTTTACACAAAACCCCAAAGATTGGGACATTTAGTATATAAGTCCTTTTGCACAGATTAATTAATTTTGTTTTGTACAAAACAATCGCGAAAGTTGGGTTAAATTACAACAAGTATCGGAACAGTCCAGTTTATAACCCGTAAGTTGAAATGCAAAAAGAGTTTCTCAATAACCTATGCGAACGAAGTAGTAGAGTCAAAATTACAGTAAATTTTTGTGTACAAAACACTTGTAGGCGAAAAATAAAAAACACTCATACCATGAAAAAAAAAAAAAAACTGTGTCGTAACGTAACGATGTCAAAACAGCAATCCGAGGACACAAATGGTGGTTCATCCATTTATCTTCATTTCTCATGTCCCCTGTACATTTTTTAAGCTGCTAAGAAGGATCAGAGGTCAGCGGGCCGCTTATTTAAGGACGTTTCTGAGTGAAGGGAAGAATCATGCAACTCTCAATGAAACCCGTCTATTCAAAGTCAAAACAAAAAAAAAAACCAAAAAAAGGGTGGATGAGTCATCTGCTGGGCTCTCCCAGGTTTTGTCTGAGTGCAGCCCAGGGAGAATTCTTGACGTGTCTCGGGAGGAGTCGGCGGCAGCGGCATGGTTTGTAAGGGGCAGCTAAGAGGTCATGTCTTAACAGGTCAACACACTCAACAGCGCACGCCTCATCTGCGACGCAAGAGAAGTACAAAAGGTCAACGTGTGGCCAAGTTCTGACACGCCGACGCGGTGCTTCCCGAAACCTAATTGCTCTTTCCTCGCGACTCTCTCCTCCTCGTGGCTGTTGCAGATGATCTAATCTGTCAGCAGAGGTAACCGAGTCCTGGCAGGGGGCTACGGTGTGGAGAGATCCGTCGCCCTGCCACGCTATCCCCCCCACCCAATATCAACACTCACTTCCTCCTACATTCTACAGGACGGGCCGCTCGCTGGGCCTGCGTGCACGTGGGTGGGCATGTGGTTTATGTATGTGTCACAAATGTGAGTATTAGTGACATCAGCGCGGAGGAAATGAGGATATGGCGCGTAGACTTAAGAGTAACACGGCCAGTTGTCTGTTGAGAAACTGATGAGCGCCGTCGGACACATCCTCAAAACATGCAAGCTTGTGAAATGTGAAATTTGTCGACAGCCGTTACGACTGGATGTGTCCGTAGGAACGACGTCAGAAGATATGAACCTCTGGGATGGTGTGCATTTCAAAACCGGGGCTTGCCGCCAAACTATTTGCAAACCTTCTGGGCGGCTGCTCAACTGGAAACAAACTATTTTGTAACGTTTAATAATATAAACGCATACGTGCGTGACATTTACTGCGTGCCACTTGGCAGTGTTACAAAAAATGACAGAGAAGATGCGCCATTAAAAGGGGGGGAAAGAAGGAAAATGTAGTATCAAACAATCGATCAACATTGAAAGGTCAGATAATCGTTTGTGCAGCCATTTTAGAGCATCAGAAAAAGCAGCAGCATGTAGAGTATACAAGACTTAAAGGCAAGCACTGCTACTGTGCTCAGACTCCATGTCAGCCATTTTGAGAAGTGATGGCGTGATAAAAGCATCACCAAAGTTCTTCTTTCAGTTGTATTCTCAAGAAGCAGTCTTGTATTATTTTGTTTATACTCCCATTAGTTTAACACACAGAGCGAGCATGGCATTATGACTCTACATTCTTCTTCATCTCTATTCCACTGTATGTACTCCTTTTACACAGTGCCCCCTAGTGTTCAGACCGAGAACATGCCCTATAATGTGGCCAACATTTTCATTGGGGTGGCTAGGGTGATTTTATAGTAAATTAATAAAATAAATAAAACAATTTTAATATCATAAATAAAAAATAAAATATATACTCGTAAAAACAATAATAAAATTTGATAACATTATCTCATTCACTGCCAGCTATTTTCACAGAAGCAATCCCCTTCACTCCCGGCTGTTTTACTGGATTGTGACTGATTTTGCAAGGCCCACAGAATATTGTGTTCAATTACTATAAAAGCATGGAACCTACCAAAAGAAAGATGAGAGTCTTTTCTTTCACCAGGAAAAAAAAGTATGTTTCTATCTGTTTCCGTTTTGCAGCAATTAGCATTAGAATATAGCTAAGTTTCAGCATTATTCACAATCTATTTAGAATTGTGAGTAAATGAGCTTTTTTTTTCAACATGGCCCAGGTTGCTCTGCTGCCACCTATTGGCCGTTTGTGTAATAGCTACCATTTCTTCAAACTTTCTTTGCAGTTGATAGGCTGCATCAAAGCCAAAAAACAAACAAACGTATAAATACGTCTTTGGGACACTTAAAACATAAAAAAAAACATTTATAAATTTTTGGGAGCAAATTAGTTAATAATAATCAATAATAATATTCATCATCATATATGAAGAAAGTCACCAAAACTTCCCCTTAGGTATGGAGGTGGCAAGAAAGTGACAAGGGGTGGCCATAGTCACCCCAGCCACCATATAGCTCCGTCCCTGCGTGTGTCTTCAATCCTATTCAAAATAATAGCACAAATATACTCCAGTGATGTTTCTCATCTGCACTCGAGCATCTGCTGTTCTTCAACAGATGTGGGCCGTCGTTGGCTCGGAGTCTGGAGTTGGTGGAGGGGCACAGTGGGCCATCGTGGGAGGGGCATGACTTGTAGAGCAAATTCTGAAAAAGAAAAATGACCCCAGCCCTATATGTTCTGACACGGATCCTTTGTACGCATGTCCCCGCTCATAAATGCTTCCCCGGGCCCCATCGCTGCTTGCCTCCTAATCCCTCCCCAGAAAAGGAGAGACAGCTCTCCAGTGTGATGGAGCCGAGCAGCGGCATACCTGCACATCATCACTGCGAGACAACACTCCTGCCTTTCCACAGTCATACAAGTTTATCTTTGCAGACATAATTACTTTAAACAGCCATTAGCCTATTTTGTCTCTTTCTGCTTCTTGCCAACAAAGTGCATATAGGTATCAGGGTGGTGTAAAGTTTAGTGTGCACGTGCAATGCATCATGTCGCCTCGACTCTTAGCGCTTAACAAATGAAGTAACGAGCGTTGGGGTCTGCTCTAAAAGAAACAGGAATAAACAAGGATTAATTCAGAGGAGAGAGGTGACATTTTGATCTGTACTGTATTGCTCCATTTCGGTTTTCAAACGGAGAGAATTCTATTCAGTCGCGCAAGCAAATGTAGCACATTTCTTATAGCGCTTATCCTGTTAAGGAGTTGTAAAGGGGCTGGAGGTGATTTAGGGCGAAAGGTGGATCACACAGCAGCACGGCGGACTCGTGTGCGGCACATCTTATCATCAACAAGCATACATTTTCTCACATTCATGTATTCACGAAAGATTTGCAAAATCCAATTCTGGGAAAGAAAAGTCCCAAATATGGAACGATGTAGTGTGAGAAGCTGGAATGTCAAAGCAAGTTTGAGGATGTGATCCAGATTACACATTTGGCTGCAATATGAAAAAGTAGAATGGGAAAAATTCCGGGCAGCGCAGCGGGATAACGGCGAGCATGTCAGCCTCACAGTCAAAAGGTTTTGGTTTGAATCTTGGCTCAAGCTCCGCTTTAAATGCATTCCAAAATTGCCAGTGTGAAGTAAAAACATTTTTAAGGCTACGTTGCAATGTATTTTCAAATATGTTCCTACTTTCAAATATTTAAAATTTTTTGTCTACAAGTACGTTTGCAAATGTGTTCGAATTTTCTCATAGGCTAAATGCTAAAAAGTTAGCATTTTTTTCCATGGTAAAAAGTAAAATGCAAAATTTAAAAAAATATGCATTAAATAAAAATGTCTTATTAATATTTTTTATGAGTTATTATTATCTGCATTGAATGATTTCTGCTTGGCATTTTTTCTCATAATGCCATTGGGCATGTCAGATGCACAAGTCAATACCTCGTTAAATTATGGGGGAAAATTGCTAAGTTTTTAGCATTTAACCTACAAGCACGTTCAAAAGTATTTGCAAATATGTGATTAATAGTAGTGTTGTTCCGATACCGTGTTTTGGCTCCCGATACCGATACCCAGCTTTGCAGTATCGGCCGATACCGATACCATACCGATACTTAAGCTGTCCTGCCATTGGTTCAGAGCATTCAAGGGCCAATAGGATATCTTAGATCGGCATGCAGTGAACATGTCACATATCAGTGAATGTTGTGCACGAGTAAGACACAAGATGCTGCATCCAAAATCCTATATTGGGAATTAATGGTATCGGCATGTTACTTGTGAGTAGTCACCGATACCGATACCACTGTTTTTATGCAGTATCGGCACCTCTGCCGATACCAGTATCGGTATCGGAACAACACTAATTAATAGTGAAGAAAAGCTGAATGAAAATACAAAGTACACCCATAAAAATCAACTTTAGGAACAACAAATTGGAGTTGATCAGATAATTTATATATTACTCCTCTTTAAAATGTCAGCTGAGCTGACTATACAGTGAAGCGAGTTGTGCGAACATGCACATGCAGGTTGTCTGATGACAAGATTTAAAAACCTGCTACTCCAGCTGCGCCATCAGCGCCAACTGTAGCCCAAGGGAATGCATAATACATAAATCTTTCGGCATTCTGTGCATGGTGCCATTTTTGTGGCTTTCTATAAACGTCTCCTTGGCATGAATGACAAAAAAAGATGTGAGACATTGAAGACGTGAATGAATGAATGAATGTCCGTGATAGCGTTGAGGCCCCAGGAGGGGCCTCATTCGTCAAGGTCAGCGGTGCCAAGGTCAGTCGGGGATCCAAATCTGAGTGAGCTCTGCTTGGCGACAGCAGACAAAAGAAAAACAAACAAACAAAAAAACAAAACGAACAGAGAGATGACATGGCTTCGTTTTCCAAAGCGAAGATGGAACAAGGAATGCAAGTGTTAAAAAAAACAAGAAAGTCATCCTGGGTGGATCGGGGCTCTTTGACGTTTCCGCAGCACATTGCTGTCACCATGGCAACCGCAGTCTTAAGGGTAGCAACGGCGGCACGTGAGATGTGGATGAGGGCGGAGCCACGGTGAGGGAGACAGGTTCGGTTAGAGTGAGACAAGATCCCAGTGAGAAAGTGAGGAGAGAACGTGTGAGGATACAACAGGAGGAGGGGAAAAGTGAGAAAGGTTGACAGAGCTCGGCCGTGGTGTCGTGTCTATTGTGCCAAGCCTGCTGGGAAACACTGCAGTAGCATCTCACAGGGGGGGCGGGGGTAGTGTGGGGGGGGGGGAGCATGCTCCGCTCTCCAGGCCTCTGAGAAAATGACAGCGGAGCTCTTTAGCCACTCAGTTTGCCAAATTCTCCTGCTGTATTCCAACCACTATCCCGCCTCGCTGTGAGCGCATTACCGTCCCCCCCCCCCCCCCCCCCCCACTTCACACACTCGGCGGATGAATTGTACCCGGTGTGCCTGATTGCTGATGCTGACTCATATTGCGATGGCTTTGATTGGGGGCTGAGAGGAGCAAGAGAGGAGCATAGCAACTCATCAGCCAATCGGGCATGGGAGGGAATTACGTGTTCCTAGACAGCCCGGAACTGCCAGATGTGATCCGGCCAACTCTTCCCGATCATCGTCATCATCCGCACTGTAAAAGCCGCGCACAAATGAGTTACGAATGTTCACAACGGAGAGCAGGTTGATATTCACGTATCTCCATTTTGGTCCGCATGCATGTTCAGGCACACGTATCTAAATACCACATTTAGTATGACCACAAGATTGTCAGATCAAGATTTTGTGATGCATGTGAGTGCATACGTTTGCAGCAGATCTGCAGAGCAAGGCGATTTCTCCAAGCTCACAAATCATTTTCCACTCGTCGACAGCAATTGCAAATTGTTAGGCGTCTTCTCAGTCGCAAACCATCCGAGAAACACACAAAAAAAAATAATGGCCAACAAAGGGAGACAGAACGGAAAGCCTGACGGTTTGTGAATTAGCACCCCAAATTTTTTTAGATGGAAAAAAAGAATATATGAGAAAGCCGGGAGGGCGGAAACAAGGCCCAATATGCTCCTTTAAAGGGGAGCACAGAATGGAGCCTGGAAAAAAAAATCCATGCACGTAACACAATGATAACATATACAACAATTTTCGAAGATTTGGTGTCACGACATGGTGTCCATTGCCCCCAAATACGGCAGGAGTGGCCCATAAGCTCGTTCTAAAAAATAGCTTTTGAATGATAAGACATTGTGGCTGCCTAACAATATTGTAGAAGAAATCATTTAATTCTTACCTTGTTAAATCACCTTTGATAATTATTCTTAGAAATCATGAACATGATTCATGTTTTTACATAGAGAAATATCGTTAAGGATAACAAAATACTGTTTTTTAGGGAGAAAATCACATTGTTTCTGAATTAGCTCATTTTTAAGATATTCAATAGTTTTGTTTTACAAAATGCTAATAATACACAAATAATATATGCATTCTCTTTATGGTACAACTTGCTGTATCTGACTTTTCAAACATGTCCATATCGTCATATTATCTCATGAAAGTTTCATGAGAAAAACAAGCAAAAAAAAATTTCAGAAAATTGGGCAATATTATCAGTAAACAAAAGCAAAAACAGGTGGCGTTAAAGGACAAAACACTGCTTTTGAGTAACGATCGGAGTACATTTAGAAAACTGTCAAAGCACAATAATTATCAAAGAATTGTAGAAAAAATATCAATATTTCAATATACATCGAATTAAGGGCACACAGAAAATGTATTTATTTATTTATTTATTTATTTATTTATTTATTTATTTAGGAAAGTGTAGTTCAAGGTAATTTGAGCAACAACAAAAAAAAAAAATCAGAATTATGTTTCAAACTGGTTGCCCTTTGCTTTATATATTCTAGAATAACGCTCAGATTCCTCTGCTATAGTATTAATATTTCGCCCTTCTCTTACTGGAAGCTAAATAAGCTAAAACATAACCGTGCAAACAAATTTTCGCTGGTTCCAAAAAGCTTTTTTTTTTTTTTTTTAATCCGATATAGAGATGAGAAGAGATGAAAATTGGTAGAAATGTTGACTAATTGCCACACTAATCTGCATTCACGCTGATCTCGCCAGTTGTTTGCAGAAAGTTACTTGAAATTTTGTATACAGCTTTTGTCGTGGCTCTCTTTTCAGTATACTGAGCAGGGGTACCTAATGAAGTGATCGATGAAAAGATGGTTACTGTACCGTAATTGCACAAATATTAAGAGCAGAAGCTGTCTGGGAACGACTTTGATGACTTTTGGTGATCCTCTTAGAGAGGAAAAAAGCCGCTCTATCTTCTTAAGGCTGCCGGATTGAATCCCTTTTCCATTCTCTGTGTTTTTCCACTTATGACATATTTATTTTTTTTAGTACCCCGTCTCTCTCTCGCTTTCTCTCTGCTCGTCTCCCTCCCGTCTGTCTAAGGGAGCGATAAAGAGGTCTGTGTGACTGTGAGCAGATTGACTTGAAGATAGAGGTTGGAAGCAGATCCCGTCCACCTCCTCATTCTGCTCTTTCTCTCCCGCTCTCACCCCGACGCAAGAGACAAACAGTCTCCCACATGCTCTCACAGTTTATCAAACACACACCCACATGGAAGCAGGTCTTCGCGCAAACACATATGCGCGCTCTCATCACAGAGACCAACACGCACTCAATCTAAAGTGTCCCCGGGCCGACAAAGTATACACTGTCGTACTCAAACGCAAACATACGCCCTCAAACACGCACATCCACGCGGGCGTGCAAACACACAGGTGCATCCGCATGTAAATAGAAGAAGCACATGGGCCATTGATGTGTTGGACGTGGGCCTGTTTTCCACTCTGAGTGTGGTGAAAAAACCAAGCAAGACAAAAAAAAATAATAATTTTAGGGACGCTGCATCTGCATCACAGTGTTACGCCGGTGTTTTTCCCATTACACTCACAAACACGCCCACACGCATAACACGTGTGTTGTAAAAACCAAAGGAGCCAATTTGTGCTAAATGCCAGCGGTGGTTTAAGAGGGTATGTTTGTTAACAGGATTGCACAAAAGCTAGGATTAAAATATGGTGGAACCTCTGAAAGGTTTTCATCTTTGAAATGAGACCAACAAAAATAGACTGGCATCACTGAGTCCTAATGTAATATAAATGATCCTTACACTTTAGTGATAAATAAGAAAGCGAGTAAATGAGAGGCGACATCAGTCACCTTGAAGCGCGCTTTAACTTGCAATGCAAATACGAACAATGGTAATTTTCTTCTGACTTTTAGGAACATTAAAATAATTTTAACACAAACCTACCAAATAAAGCTTATATGATACATATATTAGTCTAATAAAGGCTATTTAAAATGCATAATCCTCATGTTTATGTAGCTCGTATTAATAAAGCATAATTATGTTTTTTTTTTTATAGGTTTTAAAGATGTTTGCATCAATTTCATGTAATAAATAAAGATTTTTTTTTTTTTTTTAAATGGACTTATATGCATTGTTCACATAGCAGTGATGATATGCTATTTAACATGTATAGGAAACCTGATTATTATGCAATTCAAACAAACTATGTATTTTATAAATACTCATTCACTGCCATTGACGGCTAAATACGTCAAATATCCATTTTTCCTATGCTGGCAGTGAATGTGTTAATAATAATAATAATAATAATAATATCATTATTCTTATCATTATTATTATTATCATTATTATTATCATTATTATTATCATTATTATTATTATTATTTTAGAGTAATTATACTTTATTAAGGGCGGATATCATAAGATTTACTTCTTACTATCTCCTTTCATTGCTTTTTTAAAGAATGAAATATAAATTGTGACTTAAAAATTTGAATTGAATGAATACTAAATACATAAACCTGAGGATTATGCATTTCAAATAAATAGGCTTTATTCAATGAATGAATGTGTATCATATAAGGTTTATTTGGTAGGTTTGTGTTAAAATTATCACACAAAAAAAGAAAAAAAAAGAAAATGGGAATTTGCCATACAGAAAAAAATTGCATAATATGCTTGAAATATTTCTGAGTGATAGGGTTTGAGGAAGAACCCATTCAATTTTGATGCAGATCCAAAAAAAATCTGGGAATAATGTATTCATTTTGTTAATAATGCAAAATAAATTTTTAGACGTTTTTGTTACATTTCTTGAGTAATTAATTGTTCAATTTTTGATAATAAGGCAATAAGGTTACCCTTAAAAAAAAAAAGGCTTTACAAATAGTTTAGCAAGGCTGGCATCAAGTTGGAAGCCTCATCACTTTCTAGGAAACCAAAAAATAAATAAAAATATATTAACTGAGCTACGAACATTACATCAACAAAGAGAGCGCAACATTTTACAGAGGTCACTTATTTGTGAAAATAACAATCATGTGGGATTGACCAGTAGTATAGATTTGTGAAAAAATGGACATCGAAGGTTTGGGCCGTGAATTTGAGAAATTTGAATTTGGCCAATGTTGAAAATTTTGCTAATTAGCACAATTACTTGTGAATTAGAATCTGTCACACATGATTAGAATCAACTTTGAGCAGCAAAAAAAAAAGTACAGAAAACACACAAAGGTTGTCGTCTTATCAGCGAGCAGCGCACCCGCTCCAAAAACATACGTGTGTCCGCTTTCTGCTTTGCATTCTTCACATCGAATCAAATTCCTTTTGTGCCCTGCACTTGTCCTTTATCTCCAGAATGTGCTTTTAGAGCAGCGCAAACATGTCACAGTGAGGACACCGAGAGGAGGTTCACACAAGAGTGAAAGCAGCTTCTCGGTCCCCAATCATTTGCATTTTTCTGTTTTTGCCTTCTCGTGGCTAAGCGTGAGCTTATCAAGAGCCGCTCTTATCTGCTTGTTTGTTTTTCATCAGTGGAAGGCTTTTCCTGGAAAACAGGCCGCCAACGCATGTGTGTACGCTTAGATCATACTTTTGACGACGCAGGCCCGGATCGAGGCGGTCTCGAACGGACTAAGATTGATAAGTGGCCCCCGCCGTTGACTGCGCCGCGGTGGCCTCCAGGCTGCCATTTGGCAAGCTAGACGAGGCTAACAGGAAGCTAAGACTGCACTTGGGTCATCAACCTAGAAGCGAAAGTTCCATGAAGCAGTCGAGTTATCTTAACATGCGGTTTGGAAACGTCGATTCTAGTCTGGCTTGTGTTTCCATTGGAGGGCGTGTAGGCAAGATGGTGACACTTTAAACGGCGTCAGGCACTGTATGGAAAGGGATCAAAGCTAGCTAAAGAAAGGGTCTTAAATAGATTTTGAAATAGTCATATTGGTATGGGCAGCTTAGCACTGGGTCAAACCCCAGAAACAGTCGACCCTTTACAACAAAAGCCCAGGCGTATACTTTGGAATTTAACAAAAGCTTTGCCTCAAAAGTCACATAAAACCTGTGTGATGTCACCAGACAGACTTCACTTCAGCAGTCATCAAAAGCACCAACTCTGGGCATGTGTTTTGCGTTTTCGCACTCAGATGCAACACTTGTTCTCAAAGTAGAGTGTTTCATTGCTTATTTTGTGTGTTTTGTTCTTGATATTAGCCGACTTATTTTTACATTAACTCATTTGCTCCCAATAACGTGTAAATACGTGTTTTTTATGTTGTAAGCGTCCCAAAGATGTATTTATGCGTTTTTTTGTTTGAATAATCGTAATTTTCAATTATTGCCCAACACTAATCGTGATTATTTTTTTCCATAATCAAGCAGCCCTATTTGATATAGTACAAAAAAAAATCGTAAATAGGCAAGTTTTTCCTTGATTAGGTCCACCCCCTCCCCCCCTTTTTTTTTTTTTCTTTTTCACCAATCGGTAAATTTGCAAATGCTGATCCACAAATATGAATGGGTCCACTGTATACTCAACCATGTTATCAGATGAGGTGAGCAATCAACCCGCTGACAGATTTATGTGAAAGGCGTTGACGAATTTTGACAGGGGCGCGAGGAGGGACCAAGCGTTGCGCTAGTTTTCATGGTATGCTTTGTGTTGTTTGCAACTCTGGCTTGCTTACAGTGCGTTCCTGGCCCATCGCCACTCGCAGTATGATAACTGCCTGCTTGTGAGCCTAATGTCACGGAGACAACAAGGGGAATGAAAAGAAACATGCCTAGACAATGTGAAGCAAAAGTACACATCCCAACAGATGTGATGTGATGTGATGTGATGTGATGGGGGGTGTGGGCGGGGGGTGAGGCGGAAATGGGGCTACGGAGCTTACACTTGAGGGACTTGGTGCAAAGCTGATCTTACTGGATTTTACAAGACCTCAACAGACCTCTGTAAGAAATGCTGCCCTCTCATTTAGAGTAGAACACCCCCACAGTGAAGGGTGTCAATATCAAGGGAGAAATATATGTATAATGGGGTGTTAAAAAAAATCGATTCGGCGATATATCACGATACTACATCGCGCGATTCTCGAATCGATTCAATAAAAAAAAATCGATTTTTTTTTTTGTTTGTTTTTTTTTTTTTTAAGAGCTCAGAATTGTTCATTCGGTAGTCTTACCGATTCAACGTCTTATCATCATTGCCTTTTTTTTTTTTTTTTTTTTTTTGTGTGTGTGTGTGAATCGATTTTTAAACTTCCATTTTTAATGGAAAAATATTCAACAAAACGTCTGACTTCGGGTTAGGATTCACACCTTGAGCATGGAAGAATGTTATATGAACGGAACATTAAGCCTTAATATTTTATTTTAATGCTGTTCAAACATGAAACAGATTACAACCTCTATAAGACTGAAATTTCAGATCAATAAATAATACATTTTCATATAAATCTTACACTCTACAAGCTTACTGATTAGTATTTTCTAAATTTGAATGAAAAAAAATCGCAACAATCGACTTATAAATTCGTATCGGGATTAATCGGTATCGAATCGAATCGTGACCTGTGAATCGTGATACGAATCGAATCGTCAGGTACTAGGCAATTCACACCCCTAATATATATATATATATTTTGTCCGCATTTGCTGCAGTGAGGTGATGGCTAGCTCGCTTGTGTCCGAGCCAGCTGGGCCACATCTCGGTTCAGCCGCGCACGCGCACGCCCAGACGCACATGCCCGTCGTGAAGCTTGCTCTTCGCTGCTCACTATCTTTCAACAACAAGCTGAGCACGGAGCAGACGGAAAGAGGTCCTTTTTGTGCAGGAAGATAAATACACTCCTGCAGCCAGTGCTGTCCCCTCCAGATTAGAGCAACACAATAATGAGCGCTGGTGGAAGGGCACAAGACACAGGCTAAAGGACGGCGTAACAGTCGACTTGCAAAACACTCAAATGCAGAGGTGAGCATTCCGTCAGACGACGGACGACCGTTTTGTTGACGAAACTTCAAAAATTGACAGACTTATGCACTGATGGAAGTTGGTTTTCATCCATCAATGTAATTGTCAATAATCGGGTCAGTACTGACTGACGGACTCAAGGCTGGTATGTAGTACAACTGTATGCCCCGCACTGACAGAAAGGCATGAAAATGCCACGGAGAACTCAATATATTTAAGTATGGAAGATGGCCGCCGGTGGCTTCATTTCTCTGGTAGAAGAGCGAAAGTTGTTGTTAACAACGGTGTTTTGTATGCCCCGATTGTTTGTTTTCATTTAATTGTATGTAGTCTGTTCGCGGTGAATCGTTTATAATTATGCTGTAGAATCGTTTCACTGCCTCCTATAGTCTGCGAGAATATAGACTACAGAAGAAGAAGAAGAAGAAGAAGAAGAAGAAGAAGAGGAAAAAGAAGAAGAAGAATTAGAAGATGAAGAAGAACAAAGAAGAAGAAGAAAAAGAAGTACAAAGAAGAAGAAGAAAAAGAAGTACAAAGAAGAAGATGTAGAAGAAGAAGAACAAGAAGAAGAAGAAGAAGAAGAAGAAGAAGAAGAAGAAGAAGAAGAAGCAGTAGTAGAAGAAGAAGAAGAAGAAGAAGAAAAAGAAGTACAAAGAAGAAGAAGTAGAAGAACAAAGAAGAAGAAGAACAAGAAGAAGAAGAAGAAGCAGTAGTAGAAGAAGAAGAAGAAGAAGAAGAAGAAGAAGCAGTAGTAGAAGAAGAAGAAGAAGAAGAAGAAGAAGAAGAACAACAACAACAACAAGACAGAGAAGAAGACAGAATATAAAGAAAGCAGAAGAAGAAGACTACGACAAAGAAGAAGAAGACGAAGAAGAAGAACACCACCACCAACAACAACAAGACAGAGAAGACGAAGAAGCCAAAAAGAAGACAACGAAGAAGATGAAGAACTGCGACGTGTTTAGTAAATCTATTTTTTTTTTTTAAATATTGGCCGTGTCACTTAATAAAGTTAGTTCATTTGCAAAACATTTCACCACTCACCAGTTCATCACAATAATAACAATGACGGAGTGAACGACTGAGTAAAATTTACTGACAGTCCTAAAATAGTGGCGACCGGTGAAATTTGCTCACAGACAGATTGACGATTACAGTTTGGTTTGGCTTGAAATAATAACGGTTTGACTATGATGGACGGGTTTCCCAGCTGTTGACAAATGACGAATGATGGACATCTGCTAAGATGTATGCACGCACACAGCTGTAGTGACTGAAGCTATGAATGCTACAAAAACAAAAATATTGGACAGAAAGATTTATTTTTGTTTATTTGTGCGGTTTTGCTGCAAAAGCTGAACGTACAGTATAAGTTGTCAAGCCTCCTACTATCTCCTCTGAATCATTCAGTATTTGTAATAAGGTGATGTCACAGTTTTTGCCTGCCATACACCGCAGCAGGTGTCCATTTAGTCAGGCAAAAATACCCACAAATATAACAAACAAGCGTGTCAAGTTGTTTACGGATATTTGTGGATGAGTCAGCACGATTGTCTCCTCCTCCTGTTCTACACTGACTCGTTCATGGACCACAACACTGGGCAACTTTCCATTCGAGCGGCGAACGCATGTGTCATTCCAAAAAAAAACAGGCCACTCCCCCTTCACAAGAGGAGGGAAATATGGCTGCCTCTTGGTGAGACTCCAAGCACAGCCATTCCTTTCTGTTTAAAGCCTTTTCATGTTAAGACACACATCAATCCACACCTACAACATACCTGAGGAAACAAACCTCTCAGAATATGTACTGTGTGTGTCTGTGTGTGTGTGGGATGAACATGGCCGGACACGTCCCTTAAACACACCGGGAGGCGCCCATAAGCGGGAGTGCCGGCAGCCCCTCTTTTCAACACTTCGTCACGCTGCATACAAACACAGTTGCCCTTCCCATGCTGCTTTTGTTCCCAAGCGTCTTGCTGAAGTTCCTATCGAGCTCGCTATCGCCTTTCTCTGCAATTTTACAACTGACACTTGTGTATTCATTTTGGTGTAACAAAACTCTGTTTGTGTCTGATATTTTGCCAGGGTGACAAGGAATGAAAGACTTCCTCAAGCGTCTATAAACGTGCATATGCTTGCCAAACACTGAATGATGGCAAATTTACAGAACTAATAGCATAATGAAGAAATTCACACCCAATTACTAGCAAGCGTCTACACAAAGCTGGAAAGAAGATGAAGTTCGTAAATAACTCACATTCTTTAAGAAGCCCTTCAAGCCATTTTGATACAGGGTGCTATATTTATTATAATTTTGGGGTGAGGGTTCAGAAAAGCACTACAATGAATAGCTTGTAAGTCAAAGCCAGCATTACATCATCACACATCGCTATGGCCACCACTTGACCTAAAATGGGTCTGCAACCTGTGGCTCTGGAACCACATATGTATCATTAGTACCTCTCCTATGGCTCTCTGCAGATCTCTTAAAAAAATAAAAAATAAAAAAAATCTCTTAAAAAAATAGTTAGTAGAAAATTGATTTTTTTTTTTACATATTTATTTTGTATTTTTTATATAAAATATTCTTCACATTAATTAATAATTTAGATTAAAAAAATAATTAAATATTCAAAAAAAAATCCAGAGTTAATTTTTCTTAAAAGGAGAGACAAAAGATAGATGAAAATGTTTTTTTTTCAAATAAATTACATAAAAATGTCCAAAAAAAAAGAAGAAGAGAAAAAGCTCAAAATGCCCACGAAATTGCCAAAGATGTCAGAGAATGGAATGAATAAAAAAATAATTAAAAAAAAAAAAAAAGGCGGAAAACAAAATGTTCAAAAAATAGTCATAAAACATCCAAAAACAAAAGAACGAAGACAGAAAATGACCATAAAATGTTTTTGGAACTGCCAAAACGAAGTCATAAAATTGATTTTACAAAAGGCAGATAAGAAAATGTTCAAAAAGTAAAAATGAAATGTCCAAAAACAATAGAGGAAATCCCGAAAATTACCATAAAATTGCCAAAAAAATATCAGAATGTTGATAGCAAAAAAGGCAGAAAAAAATGTCAAAAAATAGCCATAAAAAGTCCCAAAAATGAAGACTGGTAGAAAATTACCACAATATGTCCATAAAATTGCCAAAAATGTCAGAAATTTGACAGAAAGGCAGAAACGACTAAAAATGACTGAAAAACAAAATATGAAAAATGACCAACAACAATCTGAAATGGAGGAGAAAATGAATCTCTACATATTGGATGCTGCATATTTTTGTGTTGTTGTGCAGCTCTAATGAGCTCTTGGGCCCTTCGTACATTCGTCTCACACAAACACAGTTTTCTTCATCACAATGTTCTAATATTTTTGCGTCTCCGGGCAGATTAGTGTTTATTCATTTGGCCTAAAATGGCTGTTTTGAGAGCAAAGGTTACCGACCCCTGAGCTCAAATGAAAACAATTTATTCACCGACAGGTGAAAGTCTCCAATAAATCGAATCGCAAGCATCTCCAAACTGAAACTGCTACCGGATGAAACTAGAAGATGACACAAGTAGCCTGGAGCAACACATACACCCACATAAGTTACCGAATGCACATTGGTTCTTGCACCTAAACGGTGACGAGCGCTGCTGACGCGACACTTACATCATGACACATGATATGTTTTGGTGCTCCACATCTATTTATTTGTCCAAATCCCAGTGCGTGAATAAACAAATAAGAGTTCATGGAAAAACACTATGCTCAAAATGTTTTTTGGAATTGTATAAATGGAAATACCAGCAGAGCAACTCGCTAGATTTTATTTGTTATTTTATACACTGTAGATTATGTTTACTATTTAAATCACAAATGAAATAGCCATCCATGTTCTATCCTGTTGAACCTGTTTCAGGCTGGCTATTGAGAAGTTACACCAGTCCCAGATGAGTTTGGACAAAAGGTGGACGAGACTCAAATGAGTCAGTGGGAATTGATCATATATTGATTAGAAGTCAGCTAGGTGAGCCATTACATGCACTTTCAGTGCCCCGTCCATTTATTTTATATCTTGTACAGCGGCTTTGAGGACACCAGAAAGGATGTAGACAGCGCACACACATAAGCAAAGGGAGAAAATGGGTCTAACCACCATTAATCCTACACCTGAAACAGCTTTTAAAACAACCAACAGGATAAGATTATTTTGTTAATCTTTGAGGAGGGGATTAATCAGTACAAATGTGAAATTTGAACATTAAAAAAATCCCAATTTTGGGATGGCCTTACCCGAAAATGAAAGGATCTGGATAGTCCACTTAGCATAGTGCTAACAATGCTAAACACTATGTGGGCTAACAACTGGAATGATAAAGTGGAATAATACATTTAGACAGACAATAAAACAATAAAGAAATATAGTTTTTATTTTTTGTGAAAAATGAAATATTACTGTAGCTTATTGAGGAGTTGTGACCGTCCCTATACATTACTGTGTGATTGTATTATACTGCCCCCAAGTGGACAAGGAGCACACACCAGAAGCAGCCGCACAATCGCAATGAAGATTATACCTGTATTTAATTATCTTACTACTATATGTATTTAGAAACTATAATATTATAGCATGCTGGATTTTTGGGGACGCTCCGACATACTCACAATTATCAACATTGATTTAACAAAATAGCAAAACAAATATCAATAAGCAATGCTACGATAGTGTTTATGTTTTCACTTTGACAAAATTCCCAGTAAATCCCGATGCCCCACTACTCGTGAGGTACGTTTAGAGCAGGCCCAAGGCAACTCGCGTAGCGACGTAGCGCCCGCGGGCGCCAGGTTGCTGAAGCCTGCGAATCTATAGCGTCGAATCTATAGCGTCTGCAGCATCTGTTTGCCTTCATCATCCTATCACCAGCTGCTAGACTGTATCGCTACCTGCAGATACATTATTTTTAGGCACCCGCTTCAGCTTGGAGGACAGCCTCAATGGCTTCTGCGGTGAATTAATGCCAGTGAGCTAGCGTGCAGTGAAAGGTTATCTCCCGAGGCGTCCTTCACACTCGCACTACTTCCTGCTATTGGACCGTGACGCCACGCAAAAAGGGAGAAGCATCGTGCAAAGCAAACATTTGTAAATCACGCACTCAAACGTAAGAACAACAACAACACAAAAGTGTATACAACATCTGGCTCGTTATTTACTATTTATCACAGAAATGTTGGCAGTTATCAGGTTGAAACTGACTCATTACTTGTGGCTAAAGGAGGATGTGAGACATATAGATAAGACAGAAATTTCAAAACAGTTGACGTAAGTGATACGCATCGCCGCCATTCTGCTATTTGCCACACGGGCATTGTACAGTAGCACAGTGTTGGTGAGTGAGAGCACTCCAGGGAAAACCTTTTTTTTTTTTTTTTAATGACTTCACCGAGAGGTTTCACATAAACAACTGAGTCATTATAAAATATTAGCAACAAGATATTTTAACGTACATTTGACACTGAAGTCGAAGAGACCTGTTGTTTATAAACAAGTTCACAGCCGTGTTACTCACACCTGAGTAGAACGATTGACGTAATGATGTTTGCCCGGCGTCTTAGCCCGCCCACTCGGGACTGTGCAATCGAAGCCAAATTTTACAACATGCCAAAACAATGTTGCCAGACACACCTGACAACAACACTGGTGCTATGGACTAGTGATAGACCGATATGCTGTTTTCAGGGCCGATACCGATACCGATTATTAGTCATCATTAGGCAGATAACTGATATTTCAAGCCGATATTCATTTGCAGTAAAAGAATAAATAACAGCGTTAAAAAAAAAACTTCTCTTTTAATTTTAAACATATTAAGAATAGACAGCATGTGTTAAGCTAAATTCAAAACTAAGCAAGCAAATAAATAAATAGTTTTCTACGGTAAATAACGTTTTCCAAAATTTCAACGTAATTTCTAAATTAATTTATTTTGTATTATTATTTTTTATGAATCAAAAAGTGTTGGGACTTCCCAGTAGCAGCAGTGACAAAGGTATACAAAATTAAATCTATCTAATTTCGGGTTTTCGTCAGGGTTCAAAAGATCTTTGCAGACAATGAAAAATTGTCTGAATATGTTTGAAATGTCTTTGCAACAAGTAAAATGTGTCTATAAACATCTTACAAATCCTGATGAAAGCACAAAATTTGCTACGTTCGCAAGCATTCGCTGCTCGGTGAAATTCCAGCTTTATCGGCCTTCAGATTCGTAAAAAGGCCGATGCCGATATTTGTCAACATGCCAAATATCGGCACCGATAATCTGCCGGCCGATAATCGGTCTATCCCTACTATGGACACTCAAGTCAAATGTCATTTTGAACGCAGAAATCTTAACCCAGCATTCTAATAACGTTTTTGATCATTTCAAAATTGGGATTACTGCATTTGTTATGGTGATGCCATGTTTCGATCCATAGATAGATTGCCAATTCTGTATTCTGTCTATATCTACTTTTAAGACAGAGTTATCTTGAGCTACTGGTTTAATTTGTTCCATGACCATGCTGGTAACTAAATTTAAAAATAAAAAATAAAAAAAAATAAAAAATACAAAAATCAAATCATTTTCCCCTTTGAAATGAATGGAAATGCCATTAATCCATTCAAATCTCCCCTTAAATAAAACATAAAAAAAAATGTTAATAAATAAATAAATACAATAACAGGAAGCACATTGTACTATATAAAAACATACAATCAATAACAATTAAATAAAATGTAGAATAATAAAAAATAACGATAATATGTGAATTATGATTAATGCATTGTGGCTCTTTCTGGTAATGTCTAAAACAGTCATGCAGACAATCGAAGATTAGTTCACTTAACTGTGCTAAGTGACTCAATAATGTGCAGTAGTTTTAGTATTTTTTGCGGAGGATAAAGAATATAGACCTGTGAGTATTGTTGCATTGACTGTGTACATGAGTTACTGCACCATTTGTGTTCAAATATCCATTCCTTAAAGGGGAAGTCTTTTTTTTTTTTTAACAAGAATATGTTGAATGTGCTCCAATTAATCTAAACATGACATTCTGATTAATATTGCACTTGTGGCATATGAATTAAGCAGCAAAATCCACCTGTTTTATCCATCTCAGAGGGCGGCCATTTTGCCACTTGCTGTCGGCTGAAAATGACATCACAGTTGCTTAGGGCGCAGGTAACGACCAATCACAGCTCAGCTTGTGAACGTCACATGGCGAAACTCAGGTCCTATTTTAATACAAGTTTCCATCACGAGAAGAGAAACGCCGATCTTTTTGGTGCATCATTTTCACTGGCTGTCAAGATTTATATTTTTCAACTAAATGTAATCTTTCCATCCCAGCCATCTTTTCTTCTCTTTGTGTTCTACTGTTCTTCCTCTTTGAATTTTAAAGGTTAATTTTATCCAACCACCCCTTGAGCTGTGCACAGAGGGGGAAAAAAAATGTTTTCAATATTTAATTACATGCACTAGCTGCAGTCTGTGAAGGAAGAGTATTGCAGCCCAAGATAGCTGCAAATTACTAAATGATTCAAAAGGCGGGGTAAACATAATAACTGCCTTCACAAAAGAGGAGGACACAATTTGTAAACATGCTAAACACACACACACAGAAATGGAGCAAAGTAGAAGGCCATTAGGTGCACACGGTGTTTTGTTCACGTGACGTCACATATATTTAATGTTGTGTACGGAAACCAAGTTTATTTTAGTTAACTAAAACTAACGAAAAAGGTAAAACTAAAATTTAAAAAAACAATTTTGTTTACGAAATAAAATAAACACGAAAATGCTTGTGAAACAACGAAAACTGAAACAACATTTTATGTTTACAAAACTAACTATCCATCCATCCATCTTCTACCGCTTATCCGAGGTCGGGTCACGGGGTCGGCAGCTTTAGGAGGGAAACCCAGACCTCCCTCTCCCCAGCCACTTCAACCAGCTCAGTCTTAAATGTGATTTTAAGCAGATTTATTTTGATATTAACCGGAATAAGAAGGATTGAAAATGTGTCACACAGAAGCGACTTCATCTAGCTGCAGCCAATAGAAAAGCACCTTCAGATGACGTCGCTCGCATGGTGGTTTTTGAATATTGCGCACAAGTAATACAGATATACAAAAAAAAAAACTAAAACTAATACTGAGATAGTTAAAACTAAACTATAACTAAGAATTTATTAAAGAACTAAAACTATTAAAAACTAACAAAACCACACTGAAAATCAATTAAAACTAACAAAATAAAAAAAGAAAACAAAATCAAAACAAAATAAAAAACTAATATATAAAATTCCCAAACTATAATTACCCTGAGAGAAACACAGGTCACAGTTATATTTGGAACATATAAACATGAGCTCAAACTGGCATCTGCTACAATTTGATCAAATATGATGAAAATTGAAGTTGCTTCATACAGTACAGTAACGTACCGTTTGACCCTCTTTGTGTTGTCATGCTATTTTTTTACAGCGATCCAATTAATAGCGCCGTATTTAAAAGTTACAGCACTTTTGTATTCCGGTGAAATGCAGACGTGAGGTAAGCCATTGACATTTATCTCCAACTCTCAAACTTAACGACTTGGATCCTTTTGGCGACGGCCCAAAAGCGTCCGGGGGTTTGCTCGTCCCTGAGGGACACCATTACCGTTACTTGAGTCACGGGAGCATGTCTGTTTATAGCTGACTGCAAAGGGCCCCAAAAATGGAAATAAGGCTTTCTTTGATGAACAAAATGGCAGTGAATTTCACGGTTGTTATCCCTGCCGCATATCTGCCGGACTGTGCAACGACTGTGGCCTCTTCAGCGAGCCAAACTGCTGACGTTCCCAACAGGCCCGTCCTTTGCAACTTTTTAGTGCGTCCTGATCCTGATCATATACTGCCTCATGGTGGTGAAGGCAACATTCTTCAGTGGGCTCAAGAATCCACCCCAAGCAGAAAAAGCAGGTTGGAAACTGGAATGCCAGAGGCCTAAATATTGCAGGTTTCTCATAAAAATATCTTAATTATGAATACTACAACTTTTTTTCTACTTGAAATGATAGATTATCAATTCACTGGCTAATAAGGGACCATGTACACAATATAGATATAATTATCAAGGCAGAAAGGACCTTGTTCTGAGGTCCAGAAATGTATGTTCATTTGAGCTTGCAACGCCATCAAAAATAAATAAATAAATAAATAAATAAATAAATAAATAAATAAATAAATAAATAAATAAATAAATAAAAAGGCCAATGGCCGTGATATAGTTACCTCATCTTCTTAGAGCCAATCTTATTTTGGAGTCTTAAAATTCTATAATTAAGTTATATGGTAGTAATAACTATGTAATAGCAAAATAAAGCTGTGACTTTGTTATGGTGTATCATTTTTAGTTAGTTAGACCGACCTTTAACCTTAGTACATTAAAATGCTAGTGCTGTCCCCTTCAATTTAGAAATGCAGAAGTACAGTGATAAATAGAGTTGGGCAAGTACTGATACCAGATATCGGTATCGGGCGATACCCGGCCGTGATGTAGTTACCTCAGTCTCCAAATGCTATTATTAAGTTATATAGTAGTAATAACCATGTAATACTAAAATTAATGTGATTTTGTTATGGCATATAATTTTTAGTTAGCTCATAGACCTTTGACCTGGGTACATTAAAGGCTAGTGCTGTTCCCTTCAATTGATAAATGCAGAAGTAAGTACAGCAATGCTCGATACCAGGTATCGGTGTCGAGCGATACCTGGCTGTATTTCAGACGCATCACTACTCACAATATTTTCAGAGTGTAATAGTATCGACTGCCCTCTTGTGGGGATTTTACGATCGGGAACTAGAAATTGTCGTTAAAGTCATGTAATTCTAAGGGAAAATTCTCAATTGTGATATATAGGTCTTTTTTTTTTATTATCTATTGTTTTTTGGGGGTAAATTTTATGTTTCATAAGTAGGCTACTAATGGTATCAGTACTTGGTATCAACGACTTCTCATGAGTTGAGTGTTCATACTGGATTTGGTGTGAAAAAATATGTCATCAAAAGTCCAATAATATTATTTTGGTTGTAGTATTGGTGAAGAAGAAATACTGAAATTTTCAAATGTACAATACTGCCTAAATTCCTTCCATGAAATAAAAACAAGACAGTTTTACTGTTGCGAAAGCAGCTTTCATCCTTTCGATTAATTCAATATAGAGATTAGAAGCAGATTATAAATCAGGGCATTATGCACTAATTGTAACACTAATCTGCCTTCACACTCTCACAATCCTTCTCGTCTCTCCAATGGATGATTCCGCCAGCTGTTTACAAGTGATGTGTTGCTCGGATTGTAGGAGGAATAAATGTTGCTTTCTAAACACATTTACAGTAATAGTAGGTTTACCCTGCTTTAAATGCAAGAAAATTGTCATTGTGAATGCTTAACAAACGTGTTCACTTCTATCTAAAACCTCACTGAAGTGTTTTACAGTTATGCGTCACACTCCCTGCGATTAATTTCATATTAAATTGCCGCTCTTAAAGTGCTTGGCATTTCAAACGTGTCCTCTTAGTTCTTATCCGGCTTGAACCTCCAGTAAGCCCATTATTTCCCACAAGCCCAGACATTATGTCTGTATTATAGCATGGAAATGTATAATCATCCAAAGCATTGCTTTGCCGCGTATGAAATCAAAGGGCATGTTAACAGACATTCAAGCCGGCGGAAAAATATCCACAGAAGACTTGTTAAATCAGCCATGTAGAACTAAAGTGCAAGTACTTAGGAACGGCGCACGGTGCGGTGACTAAGATCCATTTTAGGGAGTGATCACTTCACTTTTGTGTGACGTCCAGCGCTTTTATTACGTGCCTAATTGCCACGTGATAAATCAAAGGTAAAGAGTCTTCTTGCGTTAAGCTTCTGTTATGCAAAAACCATCGTTAAATGATATTTTCGCTACGTTTCAATCCATACGAGGTGCGTCATTTGGGGTCAAACGTTGAAGATGCTGCATGTCGATATGTCATATTGTCTGAAAGTCTTTGCAAACATAAATAAATTGTGCAAGTAAATTGATTTCTGGTCAAACCTACGCCGCTAGCATAGAAGTCAAGCAAATTAATCGCTACGTTGACGTAAAAATGATATTTACCTCAAACAGAAGTTTTTGTTACTCCCAAAAAAAAATAACACTTCAAAAGTACAAAAAGTCACGGATGACTAAAGTGTAACCAGCATGTTATTCAAAAAGTAGGGAGATGACGAAAAACATGCCCCCGCGTGACCTTTAACCTCAGCCAGTCCAAACATCTTGGATTAGATGTCTTCAGCCTGACAAAGAGGAACGAAGACGAGTTGACAAAGAACACGTCAGTGACCTGACCTATTCCTTAAAAAGTGGTCGGCAATTCCGACGTAAGCCATGACAAATAACATGCAGTGGCATGCGGCAAAAGAAATACAATTTACAATTTACAAATTTTCAGTATTTTTTTTTTTAATATTTACATTACTTGCCCAATCTCAAGATAAAAAAAAAAAAAGATGTAAGATGCTATCTAAAGCTGTATAATCTGACAATGTTAATATAGCGATTTCACACCATGACTATAACAACACGCATGGCAATTTGTACTTTACATAATTTAGGATTACTACTGGGAAGTTACTAATATTTAATGGACTGACTTAATTGAAAACACTTTGATCTAAGTGGTTCTGAGAATGGACAGATAGATTAGAACTTGATGCATAGTGTTGACATTGTCCAATGACATTTGCTATAAAATACAATTATTTTCGTTATTCAATTAAACGTATTTCCAATGTTTAGAGTTGTATTTTATACTAGTGTTGTCAAAGTTAAAATGTTAACTAATTAATTAATCACAAAATCACAAAAACAAAAATCATGTATTAGTGCAATCACACTATTAATTTTGAGCGCAGATGATCCTTTAGCTTGACAGCGGATGGTTACGTTAAAGGTAGCACATGTTGTGTTTGAGCAACATAACTGCATGCAATGACGTAAAGTATTTAATAAATGTTTGCGTATGACATTCAGAATATTTGTTCATGTCAAACTATCGAGTTTTTTTTTCCATTTTAAATAATGCAAATAATTGATTGATTAGGAAAAGGTCATGTTATAAATGAGAATTAGTTCTCAAACGTTTTTATCTGGTTAAAGAAAGGTTCAATTAAAAAAAATGAGCATGTGTAGTGGATCAAAAAATGTTGAAGAATACTCATAACATTCAATGTCGAAAGAATTAACACACAACAGGTGGCAGGCAAAAAATTGTTGACAGCCTTTTTAATTAAGCGATTAATCGTGATTAATCCAAATTTTGTGAATAATCTGATTAAAAATGTAATCATTTGACAGCTCTATTTTATACAGACATTTTTTTGTCAATTATATAAAAAAAAAAAAATCCACAAAATGTGGATAAAGTTGTGTCCGAACATTTATGCTCGGTGATTCCAGCGTCATTATTAGACTATTTCTTTACCAATTTCTGTTACATAAGGAGCAAAAATATGAATCATGTATTTTTACTGTGTTTAAATTTGAGTCACTCCATTTGGCCATGATGATATTCCATTGGGCAGCAACATTATTTTGTCACTCATTATGTGTATACCTGCAACGCAAAACTTTATTCATATGTTTAAAATATTGTATAGATTTTAATTAATTAAAAGTTGTTATTATTGTTCTTGTTGTTATTATCATAATCATTTTTTTTTTTTTTTTATTGTGAGAATGCTGAAAGCATCCGACATGTTATTTGGATTTTTATTCTCCTCACTTTTTTTTGCCGAAAAACAACTCCCATAACTTCCATAATACTTCCGATTTACACCTTTCAAATTTCAACTTGCTTCAAAAATTCACGCATTCCGGGCTATATATTGTCTGATTCCACGTTACTTACAGTACTCGCACAATTTGACGTTAAATATCAACTTTTCCCCATTCATTTTCAATGGGACTGACATTGAAGTCCCACTTTCCACGCCCACTTCTATACATGCAACTGATCATCATTACCAGCTCTGTGATACTGCTCAGTTCTTTTTATTCATTTAACTTTCAACTTCAATGAAAATTTTGTAATTTTCACATCATTTATCTTTCAACTTACTTCAGAAGCATTCAACTTAGCATTCAGCATTCAGCATTCGCAATTTCTCCAGAAATTGCACTTTGTCTAGTTGTTGTTGTTGTTTTTAAAGCTTGTACTGTCAGCGCACATTTCCT
This sequence comes from Festucalex cinctus, assembly GCF_051991245.1. Lineage (NCBI taxonomy): Eukaryota > Metazoa > Chordata > Actinopteri > Syngnathiformes > Syngnathidae > Festucalex > Festucalex cinctus. The sequence continues at coordinate 9,856,057 of NC_135428.1, read as the reverse complement.
TTTCGACAGCTTGGTAAGTTTACCAAAAAAAAAAAAAAGGTTAAAGATGCTCACAAATAGTAGCTTATATTGCGCACTAAAGTGAGCAGGACAGGAAAATGAGCGGATGCAGTTATTCGGAATGGCCGCGTTCTTTTTCCCCCACATTCATCAAGTTATCTTGCAACGGCAGAGACGCAAAGATTAAGAGGACAGAGATCTTGCATGAACGAACATAAACAACCACCACAAAGCTATAGTATCAACCTAAATGGAGAGCGAGATCTGCGCTCCCAGCTGGTCACTCCCATTAGCTTCAATCTCTGGCCTGGACAAGAGGCACTGCAGCACCGGCGGTCATAAACATTTCAATCATTCTTATCTCCGCAAACATCCTGTGCTGGGGCACAAGCTCTGAGGCGAAATCCACTAAATGAGCACCTTTGTCACCATCAACCACTCTTGGCTAAATTGCCCTTCAGTGTAATATTTAGAGGATAATGGGCGTGTTGATTCATACCGCTGCCAGATAACCTTGTGGGCTTGTAGGAGAGCTCGCAAAGGCGTCGCTGTCACTCATCCTCAGCTTTTCTGAGGAAATACTCTCCATTCCGGGGGCAAACGTCTGCTCGTCTGCCACCTCGGCTCGGCAGCTGCCGCGGACAGATTTGTGATGACGGAGGGTGCATGCGACAACACTTTGAAACTCATCTACTACTCCCAATAAAGAAGTACACTTTGTGAGCAATGGAATAAATCATAATGATTTGCGCGTTTGTTCATTTTCAGCACGGTGCTTGTGTATAGAGGATGCTAAGTGCTATTTTTGTGCGAGAAATGTGAGTCAGCGCTCTCAAACGCAAAAAGTAGGCTACAGTATGTCTCACCCACAGTGTCGAGAAGGGGGGGGGGGGGGGGGGGGTGTAACCACATGTGTGTCATTAGGCAGACTTCTAATTTACCAAACCTTGAGGGAATATGCTAGACTAAATAGCATTTGGACTATGTTGTCATACATATCACTTACAGTCTGTAAATGCAGTGTTGTTTTAGATCAGGCATAACGGACGAGATCCAGTAAAACCGCCATCTCGAAATGTTTTGTTTCGAAAGATTAGTTTTGGATGACTGTCAGACCGCTAATAATGTTGGTAATTGTGGTTGTAGTTAGTCTAACAGTTGTTTACAATATCGTTACCTCTTTCAGGTTTCTTAATAATCTGACAGTAGAACATTAAAACAGTGATTATGAATGCAGTGACTATAAAAAGTCTACACACCCCGTAATTGTCATGTTTTTGTGATGTAAAAAGAAGAAAAAAAAAAAGAAAAGATAAATCATGTGACCTATAATCTGTCCATTATTTTCAAGAGCGACCGTAAAAATTTAGTAGGATTTTCCTGACTTAAAGATTTTCTACCAACACTTAAAAAGCAGTCTGTTTTTCTAAACCTCAGTTGCAACTAAAAAAAAATAAATAAATACAAAAATACTTGACAGTAGGTATGGATTTCTTTTGTGGGTGAGCAGTGTTGTGTTTGCGCCAAACAGACCTTTTGAAATATTAGCCAAAAAATTCAAGCTTGGACCAAAACAAAGTCTCCCAAACATATGCAGAAAATGTGTGTCAATATTATTGGTTAATTCTGAACACAGTCACATCCAATTTATCAGAGGGTGTGCACACTTATGCAACCATGTTACTTCACTTTTTTATTTTTTTATTTATTTTTTTTAATTTAATTGAGTTGCATAGACTATAGGTCACATTTGTTGTTGAAAAGATGTTAAAATAATTATCACAAAAACCTGACATTTGAATAGGGGTGTGTAGACTTTTTAAATCTACTCTGGCTCTCCGTAGTGCAGTTCTACACTACTTTAAACTACAAAAACCATAACAAAAATACTGTATAAAAAGTTGTTTTTGTTCCTAATATTCATAAAATACATTTAATTATACTGTGCAGGTAGCAAACCACAATAATATAATTTGACTGACTTTGTTTTTCTAATGGTGCACGTCAAGCACGTTTTTCTCAACAGGCTTGAGGAGCCAAACAACAACAAGGCGGGCGTCACATTGAGAACCTTACGGTACGTACAGTCCCATGATTAACACACTGGGGAGCATGTGCAACCCGACACTTGGGGGAATATCCGACCTCCACTAAGTGGAGTCTGGATGCCAATGTTTGGCTAAAGGGCGAGGCCATAAAAGAGACGGAATGATCACATCTATGATGAATCTGAGTTTTCAAGGAGGGAATAGAGACTGTCAGGAGACGGACTGTTTGTCTAGCTTTGGGAATGGTTTTGTCATGAATTGTCGTGACAGGGGAGAAGAGAAAGTTCAGCACGGGGAGTGAAGAGACGACTCGCACAAGAGATGAGCTCCTCTGAGTTCTATTGTGGTCTACTTTCTTCCAATTTGTACATAAGAACATCATTGGAAGGGCTTAAAGGTTGGACACGGCAGCAGTCTGGAGTCACATCCCGTATTTAACTCAATTAGCATAAGCTAAACAGTTGCTCATACTTGAAAGCACCACTTTATTGTTATGAAAATACATTTCCATGAATAAATGCCTTTCCCGAATAATCATCTGGTTCTCTCTGCAGTCGGCTATCAAAAAATAAAAACACTACATGAGGAAATACAGTAATGAGGTGACTTTTTTTTTTTTTTAACACATTACTGACAATTTTCACTGTTATGTGTGGGGAAAATACGCCATGGGGAGATTTTGAGAGGATAATAAGGTCCATTTAGCGTTAGCTCTCTAATTGGGACATGAGTTAAAAAGGTAGGGCAATGCCGCGAGTGTGTCAAAACAGTGAAAAGCGGAGCATTTATGTCTCGTGGGTCCACCCTAAGAGGATTTAAGAATTTAAGAAGGTAGCGGGACAGGGCACATTATGTTCTTAAGCATCAAGGCAAAATGACTCAGCAAGATGATGTCAGGATGTGACTTTTTTTTTTAAGGATGTGGGCTTTTAAATTGACGGTACCATGAAGGACTACAAGAAGAGCTTTTGCAGATGTCACTGTAACAAGTACGCAGAGCTGTTTGAGACCCAGATACAGGACCTGTCGCTAGAATTTGAGTAGAAGAGTCTTCCTGGGAGCATGGCGCACACTTTGTGTAGAATTTGAGACATCACAGAGAAGTTTCCCACTCATTTGAATTCTGAATTCTGACACTAAACTACTCATTAACAAAAAAAAGTGCCCCTATGCTACACGCACACTTGCATATAAGTGAATCTATTCACGTGCTTCCTCCTGCAATCAACGGCAGTGTGTTGTCTTTTGAATCAATATTCCGCTTAACCTACCAAAATCACTCAGCTTTGATTTTCTCTTGTACGACAAGCCAAGCAGCACTGAAACAATACACACTCGAATTACATCAGTGACCACACGAGCAAATCCATTGGACTGCTCGCCGAGAAGAATGACCATCCGGCCACTTTCGACACCGATTGTCCTCATTGGGTCGTGGGTGAGCTGAAGCGTGTCCCAGTTATCGTCACTTGCATCATTTGCATGCTCCCGTTCACACCTGTGGGTCATTTAGAGACCTAATGGGCATGTTTGTTTGTTTTTCATGTGGGAGGAAGTCAAAGTACCAGGAGAAGAATTGAAACCAAGAACGTTTGGAAAAGTACATGTACTGGTATTGGTCTGGGGGTGGAAAAAAAAAAGTGTTATTGAACATCACTACACTCTTAAAACTGTTGGGTTAAAAACAACCCAATTTGGGTCAAAAATTGGACTGATCATCCTAATTTGGGTCATACTGACCCAACTTTGTGGGCTGTTTCATTATTTTTTTTTTGTAAAAAAGTAAATAAATAAATAAAAATATTAGAAGAAGAAGAAGAAGAAGAAGTAGAAGAAGAAGCAGTAGAAGAAGAAGAAGAAGAAGCAGTAGAAGAAGAAGAAGAAGAAGAAGAAGAAGCAGTAGAAGAAGAAGAAGAAGAAGAAGCAGTAGAAGAAGAAGAAGAAGAAGAAGCAGTAGAAGAAGAAGAAGAAGAAGAAGCAGTAGAAGAAGAAGAAGAAGAAGAAGAAGCAGTAGAAGAAGAAGAAGAAGAAGAAGAAACAGTAGAAGAAGAAGAAGAAGAAGAAGCAGTAGAAGAAGAAGAAGAAGAAGAAGCAGTAGAAGAAGAAGAAGAAGAAGAAGCAGTAGAAGAAGAAGAAGAAGAAGCAGTAGAAGAAGAAGAAGAAGAAGAAGCAGTAGAAGAAGAAGAAGAAGAAGAAGAAGAAGAAGAAGAAGAAGAAGAAGAAGCAGTAGAAGAAGAAGAAGAAGAAGAAGAAGAAGAAGAAGAAGAAGAAGAAGAAGAAGCAGTAGAAGAAGAAGAAGAAGAAGAAGAAGAAGAAGGTTTTGAATAAAATAACCAAAAGTTGAGTCAAATTGACCCAAGTTAGTGACCCAGTAGTTTTAAGGGTGTAGTAAAAAGTAACCCAAACTTGGTGGAATAACTAACCCAACACTGGGTCCAAAAGAGACTGAGCCAGTGCTGGGTTATATTTACTGTATATCCAGAACGTTGGGTTGAGGATTTGATCCAGCATGTTGGGTGAAGATTTTGATCAGCATGGAGGAGGATGAGTTAACAATACCAAGAATTTGGTTAGCAGTTATCAGAATAGCTGCATAAAAAAATAATAATTTTATTAACAATTTTGCCCAACAAAACTGTTCAGATTTGCCACAAAGTTGAGCTCTACAGCCTGTTGAAATGCAATCTTCAACCCAATTTGCTCAAAATACACACCAGGTGGCTGTTGGGAAGACAACCCAGCATTTCTTTTTTTTTTTGGTGCGAACCATTCAGATTCACATTCACACGTCATCAAGTGGGAACTGAATCCACACTTCCTGCAACAAAGTGAACCACCACAACGTCAGTGACTTACCCATTATGTTCCAAACAGTGAAAGCTCAAATTTGATATGTGCACCGCATGTAAGGAAAGTAGCAACACATGGTACAAGTGCACCTTGTTTGCTTTCACAATAGAACAAACAGGCTGTGACAAAGCTGAGCTATGTCATAGTGAATAAAGCGGGTGTGAACCTCAATATAGCTTAGGAAGCAATTTGCTTGGAGGAGCGGCGTGATGGTGTGCCACCTGCCGCTGTCCCTGGTCCTGAAACGGGGGCCCAAGCCCTATTTAAGAAAGCGACGTGTCCTATAGGACTGCAAGGTGAGAGAGCAGCGACGTGCGCGAGGACATTTGGGGTATTAAAACTATGCAGTGGATGCTCCACAGCGGAGGGGGGTATTGCGGGATGCAGATAGTTTGATCCGCACAAAGTGCAATTGCACACAAGCAACAGTGCGAGGCGCATGTGTGATGCAGCTGAGCAGCGAGAAAGAGAGTTTGATTGATCATGTGGGCTATGGGAGCCTGCGAGAGTTGTCGAAAATTGCTGCATAGACGCGCCTAAGGCACATATGTGCTACAAAACATCGGCTATCGAGCTTCAATAAAAGTATGCACAAGCTGTTGCCCACCAGCCCCGAAGCTTTTCTTCCGGGTTCACAGGTAATCCACAATGCACGGTGCCACTTACCGCAGTCCTCACACAAAATCTTGCCAACATCCTTCTTGAGACTCTTGCCGCTCGTGTCCAGGGGCGCGAATGAAGCCTTGTAGACCAGCGGCGCCTCCGTGGGCTCCATGAAAAAGATGTACTTGCGGTTCTTCTGCACGTCGGCGCACGGAGCCTCCGCGCCGAAGTCCCCCAGCACGGTGACGAGCTGCTGGGGCTCCAGCCCCCCGCTGTGGAGGGGCCACACGTCCAGCACTTGGACGTGCACGCCGGGCTGCGGCGAAGGCTCGGCGGCGTCGGAGGCGTTCCCCGGCGTGGACTGCACCTTGCCCTCGATCACCACGGCCGACCTGTACGCCCGGTCCTGCAGGGAATCCGAAGTCGGGGGGTAGCAGGCGAATGAGACCCCGATGAGCAGCATGGATAGAGGTGCGAGCGACTCAAGCCTCATGCCGCCTGCTGTGGCTCGTGAGCGGCTGCTGGCGGTGCGGCGGCGGCGGCGGCGGCGGCGGGGCTCTCGGGGCTGCGGGGCGATGGCGACGGAGCTGGGCTGGCAGAGGAGGAGGAGACGGCGAGGGGGCTCCAGGCGGACCTCGCACAAGTGCCCATGCCATCGGGATCCGCTGCTTGATCCCCGCTTAATTCCAACGGGTCGGCGTGCTGCGGTGCGACATGTACAAGGATGCTGACTCCCAAATCCAGTCTAGTATGAACAATATGAACAATAAGGCATCATCATAGGCGGGAGGAGCGAGGAATTGGCTGAGGATGCCCCCTCCTATGCTGCCATGGCAGCCTCGACTCTCTTATCTTTGCCCAAATAATGCAGTAAAGGGGGGCAGAGCCGCGGATTCGGAAAGCAACAAAAGACGCCAAAATGCTGCAGTGGGGCCCACAAGTTCTGCTCGTTCGAGTCTCAGAAGCATGGGGGAAAACGCACAGGTTGGATTCCGAGGATTAAAACATGATTGTGGTCCTGCTCGCCGCCTTCCAGCGCGGCTCTCTCCGCCTCCCCCCGCTCTCCACAGACCCACAGAAAATGGACCAGATTGCCAAAAGGAGGAGGAGAAGTGAGGGTGGGGGCGTCGCACAAGAATGCAGGATGGGAGGTGTGCATGCATGCGTGCAGCCGAACCACCCCAGGTTCCATCTCCTCATGCAGGTCCGGTGGTCACTTCATGATGTAATTTGACATCACAGTCCTGAACCACAGATTCATACAAGTGCTGCTCTGAAGCGCAATACATCAGCTAAATTATAGTTAAATGAAACAAAGCTTTGCAAGAAAATGTAATATCTAGTGACAATTATGGGGACAACTCCAGTTATTTCAATGTCTCGAGGCTAATTAGGTTTGTAGTGGAGCAGGTATCGTTTGTTTTCAGCAGGTGCATAATTAGTCAAGATCCGGGAAGAGTGACATCTTCTGGCCAGAAGGCATATGACATCGGGAATGCAGAGCAGGTGTTGGATTTAGAACACTAACAGGTGGGCAGCATCTCAGTCGCCATAGTCGTGCAAAAAATATATCAAATGTACTTGATACTACTGTATAAAACGTTATCTCCATTGTTGCATTGTTTTTCTCCTGGTACCTCCCACAATCCAAAAGCATGCAAGTCTAGTTTCATTGAAGACACTCAATTGACCACAGATTTGACTTGTTTTAAGAATGCTCCATTTCCAATGTTGTTATTAGATAGATTAGACCAGGGGGTGACCAACCTTTGTGAAGCTGAGTTAGCCTCATGGGGGAGGAATAATGCGAAGGGATACCTGCTTGATACTTATGAAATAACAAATCTGTTCAAATTACCTTTAATAATGGTATTAGTAGGGCGGCACGGTGGATGGCTGGTTAGCACATCCACCTCCCAGTACTAAGGACTCGGGTTTGAGTCCAGGCTCCGGCCTTCCTGGGTGGAGTTTGCATGTTCTCCCCGTGCCTGCGTGGGTCTTCTCCGGGTACTCCTCCCACATTCCAAAGACATGCATGGCAGGTTAATTGGGTGCTCTGAATTGTCCCTTGGAGTGTGGGTGGCTGTTTGTCTCAGTGTGCCCTGTGATTGGCTGGCAACCAGTCCAGGGTGTCCCCCGCCTACTGCCCAGAGCCAGCTGAGATAGGCTCCAGCACCCCCCGCGACCCTTGTGAGGTATTAGTAGGGCCTGACATATTTAATGGTCGATATGAGACTTTTAAAATGGTAAAAAATATATATATATAAGAAAATAAAATGTAAAAAATTGGACAAAGAATTCTAGTAATTTTTGTACACATTAACATAAATAAGACAATAATGACATTCAAACGTCCCCATTGCTAAAACAGGTGGAATATCTGCCGATTTTCATCTTTGTTGTATAAATTAGACAAAAACAAAAGCACAGAGTAGTCAGAGATTTTTCCTCTACCTCATCTTTGCTGTTGTATTATGAGAACAAAAAAAAAAAAAGAGAGAGAGAGCAAGAGGAGCTATTTGATTCACTCATTTTTGTTCATCAGAGTGTTAATCGGCTATCGGAATTTTGTTCTGTCAAATATCAGGATCTCAGTATCAGTCCTAGAAAAAAAGAATCTGTTGATCTGATTGTAGTTATAATGGGTAATGAATGATATTCATTTTTGTGAAGACAATGAAGTTATTGTTAGTAAAATATTGCGAGCTTTAGCTAGTATATGAAAGAAACAGTAGAAGATTGCCAAAACTTTTATGTCTTAAAATATTAGAGCAAAGTATGATGTAGGGCAGTTCTTTAATTAAGCTATGACCACAACATAACAACTGAACATATAACTGTCTCAGAAAATCAGAATATTGTGATAAAGTCCATTATTTTCTGTAATGCAATTAAATAAGCAAAGATGCCATACATTCTAGATTCATCACAAATCAACTGAAATATTGCAAGCCTTTTATTATTTTTAATATTGCTAATTATGGCTTACAGCTTAAGAAAACTCAAATATCCTATCTCAAAATATTAGAATATTTCTTCAGACCAAGTAAAATAAAATGCCATAATCAGCAATATTAAAACAATAAAAGGCTTGCAATATTTCAGTTGATTTGTAATAAATCCAGAATGTTTGGCATTTTTGCTTATTTAATTGCACTGCAGAAAATAATGGACTTTATCACAATATTCTAATTTTCTGAGACAGTCCTGTACATATTTTATATTTGTAAATATATGTTGGGGTGAATTGAAAGGTGCTTTTTACATATTTTTAACAAGCCAAATAAAGACATTAAAGAGGACTGTACGTCAATGTACATTATAACAAAATTTGAACATCAAGTAAAAAGAAAAATGATTTTCTGGTGTTGCCGTCTGTCCATACCTGTGAATGAAGGAGGCGATGCTGCAATTCCTCAACATGGCCACGAGAGGACGCCAGAACTCAAGAGTTGACAGGCAGTGCGTGGTGACGTCACGGGAAGCAGCGTACCGCGCCTGCGGACTGGTGCGTGTATGAGGCTCTCTCTGCCACGACTCGCCGTTTCTGGTCGGTCCATCTTGGGGAGGTGTGTTCCAGCAGACCGACGCGTCCGACGAAGCCATCCCCGAGCAGAGGCCCTCATGTGCGGCTTGTCCCGTCAGCTCGTCCGCCGCACGCAGTTCGTGCTTTGAGAGGTACAAAACTGGTAAGGAGCGGAAATGCGCTTTATGACATAGTGCCAGTTAAGTGCGCGGTGGCCTTTTTTTTTAAAAAAAAACGCGACCTAATGTGCAGCCTAGCATGTGAGGCTTTGCAGAGTTCACCCACGTACCAGTTAATATACACGAAAAGTGCATGTCACGCCTAAAAAAAAAATAAAAATAAAAATGCTTGGCGGCCTCACACGCACGCAACATTCCCGCGTGATATTCATGAAAAACTTTGTTTAGCTTCAAAGTGCACACATGAGAGTGACACGCGAGCGATTGACGTTGGTAACATAATAAACGACCGGGAAATGTATTCAAATATGAAAATGCACAAATACTTATGAGTTACTCTAAATTATTATTTTATTTTTTTTGGTGGTGGGCGTGCATGGGGTCAGTTGAGACGGAGTTGCTGGGGTGCATTTTTGAGCATTACTTTCTGCTTTGTCACTGTGGTGGATATTTAAAAAACAAACCAACTCCCTTAAATGTCCTGTAAGGAATAAAGATAAAGTAACTTAAAGCAAAATAAAAAATAAAGCCACTTTTTTGCGAACTAAAAATGTCAAATTGTGATCTGTTTTTGCTTTCATGGTTCGGTACAACCATAACTGAAAAGTTGTCACTTATTACTCATTTTAGGTGTGTTTTTGTGTTCGGAATCGTTTTTTTGTTTTTTTTTTTAACTTCTTTAAAGCTTTTGTGACATGGCCGATCAATTCCTGCAACAAAGCATGCGGGGCAATAAGAAACAATTAATGACATAGTATTTGCTGTAGAAACTAAAATATATTGCTAAGGTCTTAGATTAACGAATATACAACAAAATACTATTTTATAAATAAACGGTTGCGCAATTACTTGTTGTTGGCCCATATAAAAAAAATATATTATATTTTACTTTTATTCCTGCCAAATGTTCCAACTCAATATAATCCATTTTCAATTTTTACATCATTAAAAATAAGTTGTTTGGGACATACAGAATGCTTCAGAGTTTGTTTGTTTTTTCCTATTCCTTTATTTTATGTGTGTATACAAGCGCTCTCTCTCTCTCTCTCTCTCTCTCTCTCTCTCTCTCATCACTTATCAGACACGACCTTAAAATAAAAATTGGGAAGAACAATCGCGTTTCTAGCCCATCTATTTAAAAAAAAAAAAAAAAAAAGTTGAATTGGGAGTCGTGTCATTGCAATTTTCATGAGTAGCCAACGTGTGATACAAATACGTGTTTATTTTGCAAAACGATTAATTTTGGCCTCCTGGGAATTACTTACCTGACGCTATATTATTCAGAATATTATTATAGACACAAAGGGGAAAACAATCGAATGTAGAAAAAAAAATAAAAAATACATGCTTCCATGACAGGGTTAATGTGCATTGCGGCCTGTCCATGATGACGCGCTGTGAGCGGCCACTTTTCCCATAAGATTGGATAAATGCATTCCCAGTTACATAAACGCTGTCACGGCGGATGCAAGAAGACACATTTCATTTAAATAATCAACTTTAAATTAATAACATAAAATACAAGAGCGTCTACTTTCAGAGGGGTTCTTCTTTTAAAAGTCTCCAACGTGTCAGTATGCAGGCCTGCCGACGGTTACCTTTTTAGGACCTGCACCATTAGGACCTGCACCACTTAACAAAAAGCGTTTCAAAGTATAGCCATAATATTAATTTAAGAAAAAGCAGACATAATGAGAATTTATGATAATGAAATAATTTATGAGAAACATTAATATTTTTTTTTTAAAATGCATAGAGAAAAATATTAAGTCAGAACTTGCTATACCTCGCAATACAGTTCAAGAAAGCAAAATATCACCTGTTAATTCGTAATATTAAATGAATGCTCTGGATCTGCATATTACTATTATTATTTACGTGCAACCTGTAATATATCAGCGGTTTTCATTCATTGACCCTATCCAGTACGAAAATTAAAGTGCTTCAAGGAAGAAAGAAAAATATTTTTGGAATTAACGAACATGTATTTTTCAGTATTAAAATCAACCTGTTTGGGAAACGTGTCAATGGGACAGCGTCTGCGGGCAGGCGCTTTAATTCTCCTTATCGTCATTAAACATAACGGTTTCATTTTTAAAGCAAATGTCACAATATCAATACTAAAAACAAGTAAACAAACAAAAAAACATGCATGTCATTGTGCATGCTAATAATATATGCTTGGATTCTCAGTCATCCTGGAAAAAGTCCACAAAGGTTGAACGATGTTTGTTCAATTAGGTATTTGTTTTCTAAAAAGTAAAAAATAAATAAATATTAATATTAGAAAAAATATTTAGTTATCCATTTGAAAAAATGCTGTAGGGCTAAATTTAATATAAAGAAGAGTTCTTCATTTTTAATTTTTTTTTTTTTTTTAAATAAAGGTCCCAATAGCGTCAGTCTATTTCCGGCTGGTTCTATTAAGTATCACATTATGTAATTGCTTGCACAAAAACGTATAGTATAGCCTATTTTGTCATTTACTTTCCTTGTCCCTACTTATTTTTAATATTATAATTTCAAATCGCAGTCACAATATCTATTAAAAAAAAAAAAAAAAACGCATTTGAATTTGTATTCGTGATGGTGGTTTTGTTGACAGTATGCGTAAGTTTTACACGTCATTAAATATCGTCTTATTGCCCGTCATTTTTTACCAGACTGTCACAATATGCATTAAAAATATATATATAAATAACAATTTGCTTGCTCAAAATTGTGTATTATCTGTCTCAGTCATCCGCAAATTCTGAATCGAGGCTCTTTATTAAATGTATGAACTTTTTCCAAAAACATAAAGACATGCACAATTATGCCAAAAGACTTTGCAATTTAGCAACAGACTCTTTGTTACACAACTTTATTCCTAATGGTGGTGAAATCCAGAAATGAAGGTGGCAAACCAATGTATGAATTGCCAGTTTTTGTCCCTCCCCCCCATTTGAAGAGGCCAGGTCGCGTACGGTGCAAGAGCTCCTCTGTGAATCCACGTCGCGCTCCTCTTACACTAAATAGAAAAAAACACGAAGAGCAGACGTCACATACACAAGACACTTATGCAAGAGCACATCGTCTAAAGATGAAAAGGTGCGTGCATTTGTTACGGCATCATTCGCGGCAGCAGACGTTTAAATGAGCCTTGCTGGGTGTGTCAGGGATTTCCTCTGGCTCCGTCGCAAATTAAGGTACGTTTGTTTTATTGTCTCATTTCTCGCTGTCACAATGTTTAACTAAAGTCGCTCCATGTGGTTACTGCACTGTCAAGCGTGCGTTCTGACATAGCAGAAGAATCTACGTCGTTTGTATTTGTTTAGCAGGGTTGAGCTAGTTTGTAGCTAATGTCAGTGGGGAAATTACGCATTTTAGCGACTAATGTCATTACAGTTAAGCATGTCGCACTTGTGGCTTGAAGGTACTTTGCGTAGTTGACCTCGTTCTTGGTTAGCTGCAGTTGGACCTGTCATTTGAAAAGCGTCAGTCAAACCACTCGACGCAGTACGACTAACATGTCTTCGTCCAAGACTTGTGCATATAATTCGACAACACCCTACAGACACCGTTCATTAAAAGCGAGTACAGGATGTCACTTACTGTTATGATGTGCTGGAGCCATTTTAAAGTCTAAGTTCTTCTCGGGAGAATGTCAGGTGACGTTTCAGTGGCTAACATAGACGTTAAATATGAATAGACACCGCCTTGGCGCGGACTTATATGCGAACGGCCCCGCCATATTGAATGTGTCATTCATGAAAGGCTTGCTTAACACTCAAAGGTCTTATAACACTATTTCAAATAAAATGTTAGCCACAGGTCAGACGCACAAACCTATTTTTGTATATTGACCATTTTATACAAGTAAATGTGGTAAATATAGCTAAATCAGTGATTCTCAAAGTTAGTGCAAGTGCTGCTCTTACAGTAACCTATATTTCTACTTTAATCAATTTTAAATAAATAAATTGCATTGACTTAAATTGTTTTGCATTAAGTACAATTTAGCTGCAATTAATGTTAACTTAGTTTTAAAACATTTATTTACGTAAAATTTTTATTTCTTCTTGTCATTTAAGTTACATATCATCGCTGGCGACGTGCCAGAATCTCCTAAATCAAAATTTGGCAAATTTATATATATTTTTATTTTTCAAACATCCATACTTTTGGTCATTAAACACTTGTAGGTGTCATTTTATGAATTATTGACCAATCTTAAGTGTTGAAAACAGCTTGCTGCCTGTGGTGATGTCATTTTGATTTTGACAATTTTGGAGGCACAATAGTATTTTATTATGGCTTTATATTGTCCTATATTTAACCGTGATGTCAGTGTTCAAACTGTGTAACATTACAATGGCATACAATATTAACACAGTATACTAGAATAGAACATCTTAACTTTAAGACTAATAAAGAGAATTTACAGATTATTGTATAGGTTTTGATATTTTTTTTACAGCACAAAATCCTAGCATTTATTCGTCAAGTCAAAACAAGTTTATTTATATAGCCCTTAGCTCTTCTCCTTCTGTTGAGTAAGACACAACTGTGGCTAAAGCCAATCTGTGGCAGGGTTGTTACTTTTTGAACCTTGATTCCCCAATCCGGCTAGTGCACTCCAATCTTATGCATTTTGCATGTTCTTGTGCTTGCGCGTGTGTTCTTCAGGTCCATAAACATGTATTTGAAGTTCATTGAAAAGTCTAAATTGTTCTCAAGTGTGAATGTGAGATTGAATTGACTCAATCTGCCTCGCAACTGCCTGGAAGCCAGTCCAAGGTGTAAGGCCTTTTGGCCAAAGTCAGCTGAGATACTCCAGCTCACCTGTGACCAGAGTGAGGGTGTGGGAGACTGATGCATTGATGGTTTACTGGGAGATTTTTCCACATTCAAGATGGCCGACGCGCCTGTTATCTCAGCAACGTGCCAAGTAGCTGTACGCGGTCTCTATGTACAGTATATTTGGCGCATCTGAATGCTAATCTCTCACTCTCATTTTTCTGTGTACCTCTCGGCAGATCTCGCGAGAGCTGCGTCGCTGACTGTGACTGGTCGAGTCTTTGCGGTTTAGACTGAGGGAGAAGGCAGGCAGGCAGGCAGGCAGCATCATGGCGGACAGAGACAGTGGAAGTGAGCAGGGAGGAGCAGCAACGGGCCCAGGCTTCGGTTCCATGCACTCGGCGGCGGGAGGGGCGGGCTCGGCTTCCGGCCTCCAGCACGAGACTCAGGAGCTGGCGTCCAAGCGGGTTGACATCCAAAACAAACGCTTCTATTTGGACGTAAAGCAGAACGCCAAAGGCCGCTTCTTGAAGATCGCCGAAGTCGGGGCCGGTGGCAACAAGAGCCGCCTCACTCTTTCCATGTCCGTGGCAGTCGAGTTCCGCGACTACTTGGGGGAATTCATCGAGCACTACGCCCAGCTGGGTCCCAGCAACCCGGGCATGGTGCAGGACGAGCCGCGGCGAGCGCTCAAGAGCGAGTACTTGGTGCGGGAGAATCGGAAGTACTACATGGATCTAAAGGAGAACCAGAGGGGACGGTTCCTGAGGGTCCGGCAGACCGTCAACCGGGGGCCCGGCTTGGGCTCCACGCAGGGCCAGATCATCGCGCTCCCGGCCCAAGGACTTATCGAGTTTCGCGACGCTTTGGCCAAACTTATTGACGATTACGGCGTGGAGGAGGAGCCCGCCGAGCTGCCCGAAGGCTCGTCATTGACTGTGGACAACAAGCGCTTCTTCTTCGACGTGGGCTCCAACAAGTACGGCGTGTTCATGCGGGTAAGCGAGGTGAAGCCGACGTACCGCAACTCGATCACGGTGCCCTACAAAGTGTGGTCCAAGTTCGGGAATACCTTCTGTAAATACGCCGACGAGATGAAGAAGATCCAGGAGAAGCAGCGGGAGAAGCGAGCGTGCGAGCTGGAGGAAGAGGAGGAGGAGGAGGAAGAGGAGGAGGTGCAGGCGGACGATGGAGACGAGGATTGAGTCGTGAAAATAACCAGAGATCTAACCATAAACTCTACTGTATAAAGAAAGAAGTCTAACTGTAACGGTTTAACTCCAAGGGAGCATCACCCACAATATAAGAACCCACCACAAGCTGACAGTTCTGACATGTTGTCACTCATCGCTGGATGTTAGCCCACTTATCCACCATTAATACAGTAACTGGCTGCTAAACAAAGTAATAACATGTTTGAACATTGTTTCCTACTTGACAAAAAACAATATGGAGTCTATTTCCCTTATTAACAGAGTAAAAAAAAAACTTTTATACCACTTTAAGCTAAAAACAACAACAACAAAAAGTGTTTGCAATGTTGGGATCTGAGAGTAAGCATTTCCTTTTCATGTAAGCTAATAACTTCAGCACAAATGAGATATTTTCTTTTTTTTTCTTTTTTTTCAAAACCAAAATTCCAAGGTTTATAAAACGAAAAAAAAAGTCACATGTATTTGCCATCTTATTTACCTGTGACTCGAAATGTGTTTACACACAAATCAAATGAGGGCTAGGCCTGCTTCGGTTAGCTGTCATGCAATTTTTCAAAAGGAACAAGTGCTCTCTCTGTTGTGCAATATGCATTGCATCAAAATCAAATCGATATTGATTGGTCAGTGGTTCTTGACGTTGTTGACCGAGGCATTCAAAGAAGTTAAAGTTTTTCAGTTGAAATTGTTGCCATGCAAATGGATATATATTAGACTGCCGTTGTGTTGTCGTCGTTCATGCGATGTGTTGGGTTCAAAAGGTACTAAATGAATAGGAACGAAATAACATGTAGCAAATGCGGAGAAATGAACAATTGGCCGGAACATAAAAAATGTATAAATGGTGCCAATTAAGGTGTGCTGTCGCTGCATGTTTGTCTGCACTTAATTGCGTTGGTCTCCCAAAATGTAGTCTCAAGGACCCTTAACATATTTTGCCTGTATTGCACGAAAGCTCAACTCTTGAGCACTTGAGTGATGTCCATCCTAAGGCTTTGTGATGTTGTAGTGGAAATCAAAACGATCACCATCACACTACCGGGGGGAGCCTTTAAGTCAGGGTTGAGGGTCCAGCTCTGTGACCACATGTCCCTTCCTAGCGGGCTTCAGTTCTGGTTCTGTGGAGTCCATCAGGGGGCTAATATGGACACACAAGCCCCTTTTACACTGCCTGTAAAAACTGGCATTTTTCTGCCATTGTTTTGTGTCACTTGTATACAAATGACACAGAATAGATCGGAATCAAATCCGTAACTTCCGTGCAGTTGTTGGAAATTGGTGTCTCAAAATCCAACGTATGCTTTTTTTTTTCTTTTTTTTTTAAAGCCATATGTCTAGCATCCACTGAATGGAGCTTCTGTTATGTGGACCCACACACAATTTTGGGTTCTTTATTTGAACTGAAATGTTGGGTCAATGGATAACCCACAATTATGCGCAAAAGAATAACCCAAAACCCAATATTTTGGGTTGTTTTGGAGCCTGTTCCTTTTGACAACATAAAATGAAGAAAAAATGATTAGTGTTACTCATTTCACCCAACCTTTTGGTTCAATAAATAGCCCAACACGTTGGGTCGGCCCCTTTTTGACCCCACTTAGATTTTTTTTTTTTTTTTTTTTTACCCAATTGTTTTTAAATTGCAGAACCCACCTTCACTTGCTTCGATATATTTACAAAGGCAGAAAAATGTCAGCTCATCTGTTACGGCTATTTTTGCGGGATTTCTGTGTTCAAAAGAAGTAAAGTTTGACTTTAGTTGGCCCCGCATCTTCCTGGGGGGCGTGATGATATATTTGGGCTGCCACACGGAAAACAACTGGCTCTTGGTCCAGTACTGTCGCATCTCATAGATGTGTGATCGCAGTTTTATAAACTCTTTTTTTGCCAGTCACGTTAAGAGAAAACTGGCAACAATCAGATCTATTTACCTCAGCAGCGAGTTTCAGTGTTTGCTTCCGTGATGTTTAGATTTGACTGGAAACCAGCAAAACTAGACTGTCCTTGACCACGTAATATATGGTAAAAGCTTAACTGGGAGCCTCCTCTTCAGCATATAAAACAACCTGGTGCCTTACACACTCCGCATGCTTACACGCTGGCCTGGTGCTTTGGATCGCAAGTTTGGCTTCTTTTCGATGACCCGTTTTCTTCCATATTTTTGTGTCTCAGCCCAGACTCGTGGTGCTTAAAAAAAAAAAAAAAAAAAGCGTCATTACTCCTTCCCTATACCTTCATCGCCATTTAACATTATACCCCAGCCATCCAGGTATCGGCCTACATGTAAACATGGAAGGGGAGAGGGGGGTCACCTCGATGCAAGATGATGCAGAGGAGTTAGCACCAAGCACATTATATAGCAGGAAGAGCAGTGGGCTGAAATGATTGCAAATAGTTGTTGACAAGCCTCCATCGCCGCCCCGTCCCCCTTCACCCGCCTCTTGGTATGCTCTGGCTTTTAGGTAGTCATGTATGTTGTCAGTCGCTCAAGTAACGGGGAGTAGCACGCATGTCTTTTTGTTGTTTTTTTTTTGTTTTTACCTTCTCAGCGTTATTCCACTTTATTTGTAACTTTTGGAAGGTTTTCGCCCACAAAAAATATATCTATTTTTTATGTGCAACATTTCATGACTGTGTGCAATATCGTATGTGCCAATTGTGGCAATATATGTATATCAATTAAAATATATGATTACTATTTGAAAAAGATGTGGCTGAATTCCATGTTTATTTCTAGTGAAGGAGTTATAAGCCGTTATTTGCACTCAAAAAAAAAAAAAAAAAAAAAAAAAGCTCCATGCTGGAGAGGAATGGAGGTCGAACGAAGGTCATGACAGCCACCGGGTCAAAGCAGTTCACAGTAACTTGAAACAACGCCACTGCCGGAATGCGGCTCCAAAAGCGTTGGAGCATCAAAAAAATACTTTTGAATGAAAAACAAAATTGTAAACTGATATCTCCATTTAGCTTTAAGCTAAGAAAAGGTGCTTTTGAGTCTTCATTTCCAGTTTGGTGAACTGTCTTCAGTGGTTGTTGTGCACTTTGCTTTCCCATGCAGGTTGTAAAACACCTGAACAGTACTTTCATCTCGAGAATGTCATCTTTCATTTCATCTTTGTTTTGATACATGAAATATAGCGTCTGTATATTTGACAAAATTTGAGTTTAATTTTTGCCCGATAAAGAAAATCTATATTCAAAGTATATGTATTTTCATGTTTCTTGTTGAAAGAAAAATACCAAAATGTCAACTATTCACTGATGGGGGGGAAGTATGTTTGATTTTGATGTAGTAATTGTCCACACTGTCTTACATTTGCATTGATACGATACTAATGACTAAAGCTTAATTTTACAGCCTTAAAAATGCGAAATTGGTGACAAAACACCTGTCAATTACCTGTGTCGTCTTATAGATAATTCTAGTACTGTATGTGTCATAACAGGCTGTAAAATAAAGCATTGATCTCTGATCCTCATGCTGTTGCCACTTTCATTCCTGTACAGAACACCATTTCAAGACCCAGCAGAACCTGCAGAGTTGTAAATTGACAACTTGCTCAAATATTTTTGCAGTTTATGCTCTGATTTAGATTGGGGTTGCGCATATATAACACCCCTCCCCTCACTATTATTTATTACTTCACATTGTCCTACAAGGAAGTTATTTTTGCCAGCAAGGAGTAAAAGTGCACCATTATAAAGACGTGCAATTGAGGTGAGTTACGTTATTTTAATACCAACTTTGCCCTTCAGCTAGCTGCTAGCAGATCAATTCGATCAATCCAGCGTCATACAACTGATGCTGCACTGACATGAGCTAAATGAGGTATTTATATTAACATTGGAATGAAAAACGTTCTACACGTCCCCATGTATTTCTTTTGCAACACGTTTAGCAGCATGCTTTGTCTTTTGGGGGTGACGTAATCCAAATCAGTGTTCCTCACCTTGGCCACTAGAGTGCGCTGTTTGTTTATAAATGACAGGCAACAAAAGCAAACAGTACTCAATCACATAGTATGATTTGAAGTAGCCTGCTTTTGAGAACTTCTCTGCGACGCATGCAAAAGTTGGATTCCCACCGATACTGGGGATATTGTTTATTTACACATTTGTAAGAGTCACTAATGCGTCCACTGCTTTTTTTGATTTGCACATTCACGGCACGCACAGCACAGCATCCGGCTGGCTGGTTTGAGGTTTGGTGGTTCCAAACTGCGGCTCTGGTCTTCCTTGTTCAATTTGCAAAGTTTTAACAAGTTTGTGTGGGTTTTCTCCTGGTCCGATGGTTTTCTGTCACATCCAAACACATGCACATTCGGCACCTGAATGCTTAAGTAGATGTGAGTGTGACTGGCTGCTTGCGTCTAATTTTGTAAAAAGAAATTCTAACCATATGAGCCCTGTTAAAGGCTAGAGAGCAGTCCAATGTGTATTCCGGAAATAATCGGTTGTAAATAACTTGTTAGTAAGTTGCTGCGGGTTTTGGCTCTGTTGGGCCACCGTCATTTCGCTCGCACGCAAATGCGGAAGTAAATCAAAACAAGTCCTCACCGACGTGCATTTATATTATCCACATTATGTTTCTTTGCGGTTGTGCACTATGTATATACGTTTACACATAAACGCGTATACATATAAAAAAAATGAACGTCAGGCAGATAGGGAGCAAGTTTACCGTTTCCGGACCTTGCAGACCGCAGCCATGACGTCAGTTAACGGGGTGGGGAGGGCAACGATGTGAAAGCGGTCGTTTTCATCTATTTAATAGTCATGTACATTTTAAATTTATTTTTATACTATTATCTTTTGTATTAAGGTTAGGTGTTTTTCAAAAAGTCTTGACTTCATTTCTATATAAAGTCAATGATGCGTTGGACATACTGGTTGAGAGACAGTTGAGAGAGAGGCGGTGCCAAGGAGGAAGGGAGGGAGGGCGGGCCATCATGGAATGCTGTGATGTCATGAGCCCAGTCATACACACAAAGACAAGGAGGGTCTCTTGACTCTCAGCTTACTTAGCATACTCTTGTTTTGGAGCAGCTGCCTACATCCTACTGTGAGTACCTCAACAAACTCCATTTTAGCTCCTCTTTTCGTTTGTCTTTCTTCTCCTTTTTTGGGGGGGGCTTCCATGTGTGCACATTAAACTGGTTTACTCACACCTTCTGGGCTCCACGGGTTTTCTGTCTTGAGAGTGGCTTTCTTTGCCAAAAGAGTGTTGTTGCCTGCGTGGTAGCCATTGTTTGTCTCCCTGATGTGATTTAAGGGGGTGGAATGAGCCCATTCAGTGTCCTTGCAAAGAGTAACTGACATGATCTTTTCACTTTTTTTTTTCTTTCTTTTTTTTTAAAGCCAAACCTTGATCAGAAGAAGTTGCTGCTCGTGCAAATGGAGGCTGCTTTAGTGAATGGGGAAAAGGAAGAGTTGGCTGTTTTTTTTTTTTTTTTTTTTTAAAAGATGATGACAGTAACAGTTCCATTCCTTAAGAGTCTCCTCCCATTCTGGGCTGAGTCTGTCAGTTTGGATTTAAACTTGAGTAACGGACAGGAATTAGACATCAAGAAGTCTTGTCTCTCTCTTTCCTTCCTTGTACAGATGCTCCCATGATGACAGGAAATTGACGTCTCAGCGTGTGGGAGAAACTATCAGCAAATAAGAGCGAGTTAATGCTGCCGCCTTCAAATGAGTGAGTGAGGATGATCGCCTTTGTTGTTTGAAGTTCATCCAGAGGAGCTTCCTTCCGGATTTTTGCACTTGAACATGTTTTGAGAGCATGAACATATAAAAGAACTACTATCCACCTCTGGAAGGAGAAACTACCTCCCTGCACCTCCTCAACCAGGTGGGACCCCACGCTGACCCGCTGTTGAAGCCGCCAAAGCTCCCGCCACAATGCTGCAACAGATCCTAAAGGACATGTACATCGACCCCGATGTGCTGGAAGCTCTCAACGAAGACCAGAAAAAGACGCTGTTCCTGAAGATGCGCCAGGAGCAGGTGCGGCGCTGGACAGAGCGCGAGGAGAAACTGGCGCGAGAAGGCGAGAGGATAAAGCCAAAAAAAGGTAACACAAACTCAACCGTGACCTCAAACTGGTCGTGGTGATATTCTGCATTTTGTCGCATATTGGCATCAGCGACTGCCTGATTAATTTCAAACCGCGTTGTTTTGACTCCGAGCTAAAATGCTCGCAATTCCCTGCACTTATTGCTTTTGATGAACAAACCAGTTCTATTGAAATTTTTGGAAAACTAAAGTCAATAACGTCCGGGAACTATTTATTTGTTGACATTTTCATTGAACTTTTGCAGAAAATGCTGCTGATCCACTTTTTGTAAGCATTTTAAAACCAAAAGTGTTTGGTTTGGTAGTCACTGGTTTAAAAGCAAAACCAGCGTTCACCAAAAGCTCAAAGCACCATCTGTCCCACTTCTTGTTTACAATCCAAATAGTTCTCTCGACAGTGTTTGCAAAGTTGTTTTCAATCAACCAACGAACGGAGACGCAATGCATGTGTTGGCCACGATACGTTTCATGCGTTGAGCTCGTGTTGGCTCTCATCTCAACAGCTGTTTGCCAACTCCGGCACAGTGTTGATCCTGAATGCATTTGGCCAGTTTAAAGTTTCTTCTCTGACAAACTTACTTGAGCTCGACAAACTCCAGCTGCTCCGTATTAAATGTGTGTGTGAGCTGTTTCAGGCATAGCCATGTAGGAAACTTGACTCATTCGCTTGAAAGCCCTGTTTACACTAGTAGTTTATACTTTAAATTGGTTAGGGGTACGGTACGTACTGGAGCTTTTTTTTAGCCCAATTTTTTCAACATTGTAATCCATGTTGCACCACTTTTTGACACTATTGTTTCCATTTGCAGTAATATGGTACCCAAAAAGCTTGATGTCGACTACTGCATTTACATTGAAATCAACATAATGACACACTGTAAAAGATACTTTTATCACTCCGTATCTGCTCAAAATATTTCATCCATTACCCAAGGTTACCAAACACTACACTTCTTTTTTTCCACTCTCTATGATCTTGTCTACTCTTCAAAACAAAAAGAAAGGAGGGACTGCAGCTTGAAAGACAGTACTGGCTACCTTGCTTAGAAACATGGCTTGAAACAGGTTTTATTAGTTCTATTGTGCGATGTCATCTATAAATGAGAAATGCAGAAAATCACCACTCAATCCTAAATAATAATTCAAAAGTGGACTAAAGAACTTGGCAAACAGCAGCAATGATAAATCAAGTGAAAATGTAAGTTGGGATCCAAAATATTCAGCAAAGTAGTTGACTTATTTTGTTTCAATCATCATACTCGTAATGCTCATACAAATACACAACTTTGATCCAAACCTTAACACCAGTAAGTTAGGGGTGCAACGGTATCAGATTTTGGTGTACGATTATAGTCTGAGAAAAACAAAACAAAACGTGGTTTCATGGTTATTCTTATAGACTGGTTCCCAGTGGCGGCAACTCGGGCCAAGAAGTCCGACCGTTGCGCCTCGCTCGCCGCCGCCGCCGCCGCCGCCACCTCAGTTCGGCCTCCCCTTTCCCCACATACACTCCAGCTGGTCCAGGCTGCCTCGGAACCCTGCCGTCGGGTACGCAACAATACCCGCGCTTTCAAAGCTGATCACTGTGTTGTTGCGCGCACGCTAAATGGACCATGCGGAAACGAGAAGAGCTGTTGTGAGCGGAAATAACCGGTGTTGTTGAAGGGATGCGGTAAGATTAACCACGGTTAATAGTAAAACCGGTTAATTGCTGCACCCCAACAGTAAGCAACTTATCCAAATAGTTAAAGAAAACAAAATTTGTCTTTTTTCTTTGTTTGATACCATCGTCTGTTCCTTTTATATGAATTTTATTCTGTTTAATGATCAAAGTTGTACTTTTTCAGATTGTAATACTTTTATTCATTATCATTATATTTTTACTCACTGACTGGCTAATGTAATATCTTGGAAAATACATAATTTTTGATATACCTCTAACATTACTTCTCATTGGGATTTGCAGGTTAATGTTCTGGTTGTTGTATAGCTCCGGTTACAAAAGCATGAAAGTGTTGTTTTTGAAGTGAGTGAGTCACTGTGGATTGTGTTTAGGGCAAGCGACTTTAACCACTAAATACAATGTGACACATCTTTTTTTTTTTTCCACTGTAGTAATGTTGAAGGCAGCGACACATTGAGAAATCATATGTGATGGAAAAAAAGAACACAAAAATCCCCACAAGCATCATGGATGAAGTCATCCATAATTGTTTGCTATATGCAAACATGATGTTGGAGGAAGCAGGCTCAATGACTTGCTCTCAAACTGGTTCGACTCACTGCAGAATCTCACCTGTCTGCATTTTCTTTCTGCTGGGGGAAAACGTGTTGGTGGAGTGACACTTGGTCATGCCAAAAGAAGAAAATGTAATAGAGCTTCGGACCCGTGATGCATTTGGACCAAATGTTAAACGGGTGCATGAACTGTGACTGATACAGTAATGTGAGATGTCTCTTTGGGGCTAATAACAAAGCACTTCCTATTTATCAGCCTCGCTGCAGTGAGGAAGAAGGAGGAAGAAGCGCTTTCTGTCTCTCTTTAATGAGCAATGTTGCTCTCAGCCGGCTGGTTGAAGACTCCGGGCTGATATCATGAAGTCCTACTCTACTGCTAATTGTGAAAATGGTAGCTGGTTCATCTCTGTGGGTAAAGCAGGAAGTGAGCCAATCCTTGAAACAATTAGCAGGGGACAAAACAGGAAGTAGACAGGAAAAGTATGTGTTTGAAACACAAAAGAGCGAATTCTGGTCGGACTTGCGGGGGAGCTCAGCTTCATTTATATGCACATAGGGAAGCTGGAGTCTCGTGCTGCCTTGAGGCTATTCTGGTCATGGGACTTGTGAACAGTGAGACTGTGCCATGTTCGCCTTTTGTATGTTAGCTACATGATCCACAAGCACATTAAAAAAAGAAAAAACAACCAAAATGGCCTCCATTAAACTCACAGACTTCTGCCAAGGACAAACTGTCAACTAAAGTGACAAAAATGAGACGAACACTGTATTTGCGTGTGTTTGACATTCTGTTATGTTAGCAGGCTACTTCCTGGTTCACGTGGGATGACATTGGCCCATGTGCAATCGTATAGTGTAAATTGCTAAATTTAATTTTTGATGCTAAACTAACCATCCACAAAGCTTTGTGAAGTTTGTGTAGTTTTTATGTAAGCGTGTTAACTACCAAATTAACTGAAGCTGTGCTGTACACTGTTAAATGTGAACTCAAATTGTATTAATTACTCCCCTGAAACCGAAAGTCAAAGCTAGCGAGCAAAGAGCTCATGCTACGCTAACCGAGTGAAGTCACAACTTTGCTGCTTACACAGTAAATTTGAATCGTTGCTTTTGCGCAGCGGAGGTGGATATCATGCTTTTAAACTTGCTGACGGTCAAATCAAGACAAGTAGAAGACATTTCGCCTTCCGTGGACCCTGAATGAGATGCTAAATTCAACACCAACAACAAAGCAATTTGCTCCTTTTATCTGTGTGCCAGGAGACATCTTCAGGAATGTGATATTTTAAGGCTAATGGCAACTGATCATACATGAAAGCAAATTTGATTAAAAGTAAGCCAACTTGAAATGTCTTTGCATATTGTATACCCACTTTTTATTTATTATTATATATTTATTTACTCAACTACACCAGCACTATTCTACTTGGTCTTACTAGCTGATCCACTTTTTTTTTTTTTTTAACTTTCAATTTCTCTTTCAACAGTAATTTACTTAACCACACAGACAATACAGCCATGTGCATGATTATTAACTTCACCACTGCAAAATTAACTAGCTGGCATGCTTTTCTTGTCATGTTACACTTTGCTTTGCCACTTGTTGCTTTGCTTAGCATGGTGAACAATCACAGAGTCACTTGGCAACTTGCTTCAAGGGGCTCAGCTGCCCTACATAACAGCGAAATGGCAAGAACACGTTTCAAAACAGACAGAATTCAGGATTACGTGGATTGCAGGACAAGTTTATTCGTCCACGTTGAAAGCCCAGATGTGAAATTCTAGAGTGTAGGAATAAGTCTTAAATCAAGATCTAAGCATTTCTACACTATTATAGCAACTCTACGGTTTCCGTGGGTATGACATTCTGGAGTACTGGAGTCCGACTAGAGAATGTTCCAGAATCTGATGACTTTGTTTTAACTTGGAGCCACTGAAAAAGATCAGCATGTTGTGAGTACAAGGCTTGCATGGAACATAAGGTACCGCAAAGTCAGCAAGATAGGAAGTGGCCAAGTCATGGAAAAGGTTTTGAGTACGTAGCAAAACCTGGACTAGGACCCAGTTTAAGTTGGCTAGGACAAGGGTAATAATTTTCTAGTTCTAGTCTTGTTGCAGTATTTTGTACTTACTGCAAGCTTTTAACACTAAACATTGCCGTCCTAGTTCTAGTCATTTTTTGTAATATGCAGTTTAATCAAATACAATTTCTATAGTTTTTTTGTTGTTGTTTTTTTTTGAGTCACTTTGGATGATGGTTCTTTTGTAAAAGTTCAGTGAGGTGCATTCAAATAAAAAAGCGCTATATGACGACGATGATGATGATTATTATTACAAGTCAAACTTTTTTGGGTTTATTTAAAAAAAATAGGAAAAATAAATAAGACATTTATTCATTTATTCATTTATTCATTTATTTATTTATTTTAATTTGGGGAATTTTTTTTTTTTTGTTACAAAATCTGAGATTTTATTTTTTGGCAAAATCACCCAGCCCTAGTCCAATATGATTGACAATATTAAAAGGCTTTACTGATGTCAAGTAGTAATACTATTGAGAGGTAGCTAGTCAGTGATTATTAACGACTATTGTGACAACCGTCTCAACTGAGTAATTTTCCCTGGAAAAAAATAAATAAAGGACTGATCGTTAATCTGTGTTTTTGTTGTTGTGGTGGTTTTCAAGAATTTTGGAGATAAAAGAGGATATGTGGCTGGTCTAAAACTACTTGGGTCTTTTAAGAAAGGGTCTAATCATGACTGTCTTAAAAGCTGCATGCAGATGCTTCCTTAATAAGTAGATTTTTATTTTATTTTTTTAGCACGAAAATTGGCTCAAATCAATAGCTGTTGCTGGGTTAGTATCACTTGTTATGACTTATTTGTGTATCAAAAATGCATTTTAGGTTATTTTTATTAAGACAACTTATTCCAAATAAATTAATTAAATTAATGGTGCTACACTTTGCAGTCGTCATTTACAGCAAGGCTCGAATTTCCCATGCAGTTTATGCCTCGCACCTGACAAAGGCGTCTGTTTGCAGCTGTCAGTCTAGTATGTGTCTTGTTTGTCAAGCTTTGTTCCGACTACCGTGTTTTCGTAGTGCTCCCGGTATGGCCAGGTGGAATGTGTTCCACAGGGCAGGCTGGCAAAACAAGTTCACCATGATGGACTATTTTGAAGCCAACCAACACTTACGCTGTCATACCTGCGTCAGCGACTTCAGCGCTCACGAGGGGCGCTTACGTCAGCAAGCTACACAGTTGGTTAACAGCCAAAAGGAAGTGCAGCTTTTTAATTTATTTATTTTTTAATCTCGGTTCAAGTTTGGAAATGAAATGAGTGGGAGACACTTTTGGGGAATGTGTGATGTTTTAATTCCTTTGTGACGATTATAATAAATCAATACTCCCGCACACTTTAATCACATTCAGACCTCGTCAAACCGTGTTGCTTCTTTCCTCGCGAGGTCGTTACTGGAACAGTACTGTAAAAATCTGTAAATGGAAGAAAGAAAAAAAAACGATACAGCAGAGAGGTGATCTATAAGTACATGTACATAATGATGATAGTCATAGTAATTGTAATGCATAATAAGGTACCATAGTCTTTAAGTTACATTCAGTCATGCTAAAAAGTGTAATGTATGCTAGGATGGAAGTACTTGAAATAGGGATGTGCAATTAATCGAAATTCAATTACAAGTTAATTGTTACATTCCACAATTACAAAATCAGCATAATCGTAGAAAAAAAAAAAAAAAGGATTATTCAGAATAATTTTTGAGTTGTTGTTTAAATGTATACATTTGCACCTTTTTTACATTTTAAAATAACTGATTTAATACATTTTGTTTCATTCATAAGGAACTTTCATAATTAGTGTTTCAAAAAATGTCTTATTTTTTGTTTTTATGTTTAAACATTTTCTTGTTTTTCAGCAAAAAATAAATTAACGTCCTATTGCACAAGCTGCACTGCAACTTCAGTTTTTGCCAACAACATAAATAAATAAATATTGTAAATTTCGTTTGGTCCAAAAGGAACTTACGTAATTGTTTCTATTTTTTTTAAATTGGTCTTAATATTTTTTAAATACTTAAACATTTTTTTTTGTACCAAAAAATAAATAATCCTTTGAATGATCGTGATTTCAACTATTGCCAAAATAATCGTGATTTTTATTTTTTCCATAATCGAGCAGCCCTAACATGAAAGATGTAGAGTGCAGCCTAGCCTCTCAACAAAATCATGACATAACCTTAGGCACGCCTCCACTTTTTAACGAGATGCAATACAAGATATGTACTGAATGTACAAAACACAGCATTTGCTTACATAATAACGCCTCGCTAATATTAGAAACATCTCTCTGCATGATGCATGACAGTTCTATTCTGATACAAACCACCACCACCAATTTGGCTAAAGCTGTATTGGCTCACATTAGATCATTTACCTAAACTAATGCATTTTCCTGGAATGTTGCCCCAAACTTTGCTATTTTGTGCGAGGGGTCGGGCTGCCTGTTTGCTCAAATGTTGTGTCGTTTCTTCACAGCCAACAGCAAGAATGTCAGCTGGCTGCTGGGTCGCGATGGGGACGTGGCCGTCATTGTGATCGGGGAAATGGACGAGTTGAGTTCCAAATTCATCTGCTCAGGATTGGCAGAAAAGAGGGTCCCCTCTCCAAAGAACGACACAGTGTAATGTTCTTATTTAAAATGTCGAGATGTCATTTGTATTTTGTACATTTCACTCTTGGCAAAATCATCAGTTGTCAAATGTATCTGTTACAGCAACCAAACCATTTTAAAGAGCAGAATAAATGCAGACATGACGGCTGAGAGAGAAAAACTCTGTTCTCCGACACAACCTGGAATATCCTTGAATTTGAAGGTATGTAAAAAAAAAAATATATATATATTGGCTATTAGAGAAGCAAAAGGTATGGAAAAAAAAATATGTTTTGGTGCTCATGCCCTGAAATCATGTTCTGTTTTCACCATTCAAAACACACACACAAAAAAAAGAAAAAATCACATCTGTTGCCATCAGATACGCATTTCCGCCTCTTTTCAACACAACACCCCCATTGCGAAACCTCCCTCATGCCATTTTCATCTCTGTGACATAATGCGCAAAGTATAGATTGGCTCTTGTGGGGCAGCAATTTAGCCTGGCTATGAGTAGGAGACACCCCTACTGACTTAAAAGGCAGTCTTTTAGGTTAAAATAAGCACACAGCCCTGTGATATATTTTAGAGTGTACTTTTTGGGGTGGGTGCTCGTTTCAACATACCTAAACAAACAAGTTTTTTGTGTTTTTGTGAACTACCGGTACATTTACAACTTAGTAAACTTCATTTATTTCCCATAGTTTATTATCTACATTTCATGGCATGTGTTGTTTGTGGGCTATTTTTATTTTATTTCAATCAGATTTCAGCTTCTTTGTGTCAAAATTGAAATGTGCTGGCATCGACCACGCATCCACACAATGTTGGAAGAGCTGTTTTCATAACTCTTTGAAAGAGTGACGTCTGCCATTTTCCATGGAAACAATGAGATTCATAATTACACGCAGGTGACATTTAATAAAAGTTCATTTTCAAGGAGAACTTGTCAAGAAAAAGCGGACATTGTGAGGTTAGTTCAGCCATGACTGTAACCGGCTGGTTTATTTCAACTTATTTGCCACTCCCAGAGCAGCAACAACTAGCTAACTACCCAACACAGCTAGCAAAAGAGGATGGATTTTGTCTATAAATAATAAGCATCTCTGGTGAGTATGATGCATTTTATTTCAAGTACTTGGTTTTGTCATGTTATTAGATAATATATAGCAATTTGGTACTGAAATAATGGAAGCCGAAGGCTTAAATGTTTCTTCCTCAAAACGCAAAATCTTTTTGTTATGCTACACAGTTATATGCATTTTTGTATATAATTTTGTCACCAAAATGTCATTTTAGCTTCAACCCATTCTTAAAATTTCTCCTTCCAAATGCTGAACACACTCAAATGAGTTGAACTGTTTTGTGTCTCGCCACCAGGCCAAATGTGAAGAGGCGAGCACTTTACACCCCCTGGCGGTGAGTTGGCGTATTGCCTTGAAGTCATTGTGAGTCCGGTGCTTGGATTGCGTCATGGACAGCCCATGTGTAATGTCTTTGTTGCACCCACAGGTGTCAGTGAGTGAGCATTCATCAGCGCCGCCGGCTGCAACTGCACACAAGGTACTTCAAGTGATAAATGCTGTTAAGACGTAATAGTTTATGATTATTTGTTATCTATGCTGGGACTTGATTTTAAAAAGGCTTTAATAGGGTTTTATCAGATCATTTCTAATTCATTGTGAGTAACAGGAAACTGTGGTTAAGCCAGTGGTTCGTTCACTGGCCGCCTCTTTGCATATCACCTTTCTCCCAGCATTCCTCTCTTCGTGCACCGAGCGCTAACAAAAGCCCTTCATATCGTTCTGCATTTGGAACAGCTGAACTCAATTGCACCCCCAAGCCTGGGGAGCATGACTTTCACTCCGCCTCACTTTTTAATGTTGCACGCAAAAGTGTGCAGGTGACACACAAAAATAGATCAGGCAGAAGAAGCTGAAGGAGAAGAGGCGAGGCGGGAAATTTGGGCCGCCCAAGAACAGATGGTTGATGAACTTGATCGGGGAATTAGAGGGACGCGTCACTCGCAGATGGATGGGATTGCGGTAACGTCCCCAGAGGTTTTTTTTGGGCGAGTCCAATTCTCTGTTCTCACGATTTTTTTTATTTATTTTTTAAACCACAGAAGCAAACTCCCTCATTTGTTCCTCAACCCATGCAGTTGCATTTAGTATGGGCACTTTAGCTGACAGAATTGGGAAAACATCAAATATAACCTTCATTTTTGTTCTTTGCTCTCTCATTCCAGAATACTGGTTGACCTCTTAAAAGTATTTCCCAATAGCAGCAACTGCAATAGATAGTGAACTCTCACTTATTCGCAGTTTGGCACTCACAAGTTAATCTTCGGCTAGCTTAGCAGTTAGCGTAGCTTCTCCGTCGTCACTTGTTATCCCTTCATGAGAAAGATCCTTGGCTTATTTGGCGCCATGGTGGTGATGATGACTGACTCTGCAACACTAGTAGCCACACTAGTAGCCAGCTGAAGCTCGTTGCTAGCTAGCTGGTGCGGCATATGTAGCACTTAGCTTGTGTCGACCATCTAATTTGCTATTCAATGTATTTAGACTAGCAAAATGTGATCCAAAATTGCTTATTTCGAGCATTGCGTAGGTTTAGCGCCTCTGACTTAGATGGTCACAAAGCTCAAATCTTATGAGAGTTTCTGACATCTTAAGTGAAATTATTATTATTATATTTCTGAAGCCTTTTGCGCAAGTCTTGATCACTTTTCAACTTGTACAATCTTTTATTGCATCCAAGTGGAGTTTCCACTAGTGTTGTTCCGATACCGATACTGGTATCGGCAGAGGTGCCGATACTGCATTAAAACGGTGGTATCGGTATCAGTGAGTACTCACAAGTAACATGCCGATACCATTAATTCCAACGCTAATATAGAATTTTGGATGCAGCATCTTGTGTCTTGCTCGTGCATGACATTCACTGATCTAAGATATCCTATTGGCCCTTGAATGCTCTGAACCAATGGCAGGACAGCTTTTTCATGTTAAGGGAAAAAAAAAAAAACCTTAGGTATCGGTATGGTATCGGTATCGGCCGATACTGAAAGCTGGGTATCGGAATCGGTATCGGGGGCCAAAAAACGGTATCGGAACAACACTAGTTTCCACTCCAGAATGATTATTTCCTATGTGAAAAGTGCCTTCCGCATGTTTGTCCGATTAAGAGGCGAGGAGGCAAAATTGTTGATTAAACTGGCGCAAGATCGGCGCAAAAGATTAGCGCTCCGGCCTGATTTCCAAGTCGCCTCATAATTTCCTTCCTACACATAATTAAAGCGTTAATCAGTGGTCATCGCTCTGTTTGTGTCCTTACCGTGTGCTCTCATTACTGTTGAGGCGGGCAATTTGATGAGTCATGGTCGTGTCAGTGATTCAACTGCACATGAATTAGCCGTCAACACTTGTCATCCTCCACCTATTTTTTTTTGTGTATTGTTCCCTCTGCAGGAAGAGAAACCAGTCAGCATGAGCGAGGAGAAGCCCTTTTCCCAGTCCAGGGTTCCCAAGAGGACCAACGCTATCGTTGTGAGGCCGGCCGCCGCGAGCGTGGCGCCGGGACCCGTCAACGCAAGACCCGAGCTCGCAAATCTGAGACAGGCCAGCCTGGCGCCATCGCCGACGACTGTGGTTTCCAAAGTGGACTTGCAGCCACGGGACCATGAGAAGATTGAGGAGTTGCGACAAGGCAGAGGTGAGTGAACCATTAGATGCTTAATCATAATATCGGGTGGGTCAGAGTCCAATTGTATTTCAAATGATCTACCCTTATTCAAAAGATTTAAAATGGTGTACTTTATATCAGCAGAGAGTAGTAAATTAATTAAATAGAATGAAAATAAACAGGTTGTGCAACATGATTAATTGTGGGACTTAGCCACCAGGGAGCAGTATAACACAGTCATGCTGACACAAACAAAGAAGAGTTTCACAACTACTGTTTGTGACAGAAATATTCGCAGAGGATAAAGAATATATGCCTGTTGTCTGCATTCAAATATCCAATGCATATAGTGTTATGTCATTTTTTCCATCATGCAAACACAAAAGATGATCCAGGATTTTAATCAGTTAGTTAGCATTGATATAATTGTGATATAATGATAGCCAAGACACATTTTCCATTTGTCTGCCACAGTGGAGTTTTATTCCATTTCTAATTAGACATCTCACAGAGGCAAAAGCCCCAAAAGCGAAAAGTGAGCTCACATACATGACGTCACTGCATCTCCACTGAAGCAACAACATGGCTCAGACTGGAAGTGTTGAGCGGGAGCGGCCTGCGCAAAGGTTCGCCATAATGCAGCTGGAGAAGGATTTATTTCCTCTTTTTTTTTTTTTCTCAAGTAATGTGCCGGCCAAATAGTACCTCAGCCTCCCGGAATCTTTATGGAGTGGCAAAGTCAAACCAGGCCTGCCTAGAGGGGGGAAAGCCAACCCGACTTTGTGATTTGTGATATTTTCTAGCACACATTTTTTGGTCTGTGCTGTCATGGTGGTGTACATTTAGATTTACGACAAGAAACTGTACTTCCGGTGGGATTTGTTGTGTAAATGCTGAGAGATGGTGGCAATCTGGAAAAAAAAAGAAAGGAAAAAAAAAACAAAGAAAGTGAATTGAGGACTTTGGTAGCGTTTTAATGAATGCATTGCAGCACATAATAGCAATCCTGAGATCTCATGCATGTATGCCCCCTTGTGGCTGTCAAACGGGATTACATCCATGTGACAAGTGATGACATCCTTGCTTGGCTCCTATTACCACAATAAATAAGAAAAATACATAAAATAAATAGCATTAAATAGTGTGAAAAAAAGTAGAAGTATATGTGAATGTCGGATCGTCTATTTCTGCCCTTGGTTGGCTCTTTCAGAAAATTCCAAAGCAATTCTGCTCGTCAGTTTGAAATTAGCACCCTCCAGTGGTAAACGCTGTTACTGTAGGTAAAAAGTCCACTTGGAGAGGGAGCCTCAGTTTCCATTGCATCCCTCTGCTGGAAGAATGTTCATCCTGCATCACATTCATGTCATTTTTTCCAAAAAGTTATCTGGACAGCAGACGCATTGGAATAGCTCAAAGGCACAGACAGAGACGTCTGTGTTATTCACAGCGGCTTGGCTTCGCAAAAAATCAGCCGCGACACAGAATAACAATTCCTGGAAATGTGATATTTACAAAAATAAAATCAGTTAATACATATTGCCGGAACTAAAGACAACTCCTGATACAAGAAGAAGAATGCTTATTTAAGAAAAAAAAAAAAAGTGTTTGGCCCCCATTTCGAGACGCTCACTGAAAAACAAAAGTGTCGAAGAGCAGCTGCAGGTTGAAGGTAGACACGCGTCCGACGCAGAGCCGGATAAATGTCTCCACTCCGGACAGGGAATACTGAGCGAGTGTCTGTCCTTGACAATAGCAGGAAGCTCGTTGCAAAGGGAAGATGTGGCCGACAACGCTGAATGCCTCAGCTGTTTGTGTTTGCATGCGGGTCGTGACAACCGCTCCTGTTTCCCCGGAGCAGGAAGTGTGACCTGTCACGTGAGTGTCAAAAGATGCCTGGGACAAATGAACAAAAACACAGGGACGGAATAAACTCTATGACACTATGTGATTGTAAATATTAATATTGTGTCAAATTTTAGCATGAATGATCTTCAAAAAGTATGTAAAAATACAAAAATCTAAATGCGTTTTCATTTAGATTTGCGACCTAAAATCTCAAAGTCATACTTTACTAATTGAGCCATTTTCAGCAGTAAAAAGTTAATATTTTGTCTATAATTAATGTGATAACTTATTTTTCATGTACGAGTACCTTTAAAAAGTAATTTTCTACTTGTTGTCGACTGATGATGACATCACCTGTGCTGAGGAAGTCGATAACGACCAATCATGGCTCAGTTTACTGACCAAACCCAGAAAACAGGTGAGCCATGATTGGCCTGCTTCCTCAGCACAGGTGATGTCATTATCAGTCGACAGCAAGTAGAAAAATTACTTTTTAATGGTATTAATTGTACATGAAAAAAAAAATGAAGTTATCAAATTCATTCTGGACAAGATATTAACTTTTCATTGCTGAAAATTGTTCAATGAGTCAAGTATCCCTTTAAATGTTCTTTTCTCTCTCTTTGAAAGTCAATGTAAGCATTTGTTTTTATGTTTTTTTTTTTATGCTAGAGCACATATAGAGGCTTTGATGCAGCCTCTGACCTGAAGAGGTTGCTTAAAGCAATGCTAGTTACTAAAAAAAAAAAAAAAACGAGCAGCAGAGTATACGAGATCAACCAGGACCATGGTGCAACAAGCTCTTTTCCCCACTGTTTTAAACAGATTTGTGAATAATGATGAAACTTAGCCATATTATAATGCTGATTGCTGCAAAGCGGAAACTGATACAAATACTATAATATCATAACTGTCGAAGTTCCCAATTCAAGTACTGAGCAAGTTTTAATAAGGCTCGATATTCCTTTGGAAGACACTGCAGGTAGTATTAATTATTCTAAAGTTCTTGGCTGTCCTCGTGCTTTGATTGTTTTGGGCTCCTGCTTTAATTAGTCCTTGTTATGGACGCGTTGTAGCTGTCGCTGATGCAACCTGTAATTGTTTACCTGTCATTAGCAGTGTCATTTATGAAACTAGGGCGTTGTTAGTGCTGAGTTTGTGTCTGCGGGAGATTTGAGATTCATGTAGCGATTGCTGGATATTGGTTATACAATTGACTGCTATATTCCAAATGCCTAAATTGGGGTAGATCCACTGTGTGGCTAGCCAAAAATAAACTCGAGATGCAAGCTACAACAACAACAATAACAAAAAGAGAGAGAATGGAACTAATCAATAACCTGTTGATCTGTTATAAATCTCATTAGTGACACATTTCACAATCTTCCCCTTTTTTTAACTGAAAGCATTTAAGGACGGGAACTAAAATGTGCACAAAACTCGTTTTTAAAAAGGCTCCTAATTCCTGGAACATCATCTGATGGATGCCACAAGACAAAACACGTTGGTGGCGCACTGAGCTGACTTCACCAGACAGTCATCTTTATCTGTGAACAGCCTCATTCTGAAATGATTGGTTATTAATAGTTATTATTATTTGTGTGACAGTTTCCCGTAACATTTTATTTACATTCAACAATCTGCCATGTGTTTGCTTAAAATGTGTTTTGAAAATGGGGCGCATCTGTATCAGCTAGTGTTTGTGTATTGTACGTGTGTGCGCGTTGGTGTTTATAACCCCCTCCTCTCTCTATCAGCGGGGTCGGCTTTCCTCTCTTCTCTCCTCACCTTCAGAGGGAAGGACGCACATTCCTGCGCCGCTTCCCGACTCTAGCCCTGGGCGACGCTCAGCCCCGTGCTGATAAGTGACAGGGGCCCCAGTGGCGTACACACATGCGCGCACACGCATAGGCACACACACCCTGCCCTTCTGTCCACAGACGTTCTGCTCGGGAATTCTGCCCTCTGCCCCACTTCTGCCTCCCCCACCTCGCACCTCCTTCCTCTCTCGCTCGCTCGCTCCCGCTCGCTCTCTTGACGAGGGGTCTTTAAAGAGATAGATTGGTCTTTAATTTCAGCGCCAGTCTGGTCAGTGGCGCTGTCGCCCAATGCCTCCAGCACGTCCACCCTCACCCCCCCCCCCCCCCCCCCCTGTCCCCAACGCACAAAGGAGCGAGAGATCTAAATTGGGGATTTATTCATCCATCTAGGGTGGTTTGACTGCTATTTTGGTCCATTTAGCGGTTGTTTATTTATATGTAAGCTGTTTTTAATTGTTAAAAGAGGAAGTCAAGTCCAAAAAAATCTTTACAATATGTTCTCTGCGCCCCAACTAGTCTAAACTCCGCATTCTGATTAATAGTGTGTTTGTGGAATATGAATGAAGAAGCAAATTCCACCTGTTTTTATTTATCTATAAAGTCAACAGGAACTTCCACTTGCCACTTCCTGTCGACTGAAAATGACATCACACTTTCTCACGGCTCAGGTGACAAATAATCACGGCTCCCATCGCAAAGGGCAGCCATTTAGCTACTTCCTGTTCACCGAAAATGACATCACAGTTGGTCAGGGCTCAGGTAATGACCAATCACGGCTTCCATCTCAAGTGGCGGCCATTTTGCCACTTCCTGTCGACTGAAAATGACATCACAGTTGTTCACTCAAGCTCAGGTAACGACCAATCACGGCTCCATCTCAAGGGCGACCATTTTGCCACTTTCTGATTACTGAAAATGACATCACAGTTGTTCAGGTAACGACCGATCATGGCTTCCATCTCAAGCGGCGGCCATTTTTCCACTTCCTGTTCACTGAAAATGACATCACAATTGGTCAGGGCTCAAAAAAAAAAAAGAGAAAAAATAAAAAAATTGGTCAGGGCTCAGGTAGCAACCAATCACGGCTTCCATTTTGCCACTTCCTGTTCACTGAAAATGACATCACAGTTGATCAGGGCTCAGATAACGACCAATCACGGCTTCCATCACAAGCGGTGGCCATTTTGCCACTTCCTGTTGACTGAAAAATGACGTCACAATTGGTCAGGGCTCAGGTAGCGACCAATCACGGTTTCCATTTTGCCACTTCCTGTTCACTGAAAATGACGTCACAGTTGGTCAGGGCTCAGATAACGACCAATCACGGCTTCCATCTCAAGCGGTGGCCATTTTGTCACTTCCTGTTGACTGAAAATGACATCACAGTTTTTCACTCAGGCTCAGGTAACTAACATTATGGCTCACCTGTTAATGAGTTTGGTCATGTGAAAGCTAAGCCATGATTGGTTGTTAGTACTCGTTACCTGAGCCCTGAACAACTGTGATGTCATTTTCAGTCAACAGGAAGTGGCAAAATGACCTCCCCCTGGGATGGATAAAAATGAGTGGATTTTGCTTTTTAATGAATATTCAACAACTGCAATATTAATCAGAATATTGTGTTTACACTTTTGCACAATTTTTTGCTTGACTTTCCCTTTAAGTCAGAATAGTGCAGACCGAGTGTGTTTTTATTATTTTGTCACCTTACTTGACGCTAAAAAATAAACACAAACTTCCCCTTGCTGTCTGCCTCGGTGTTTATTAAGTATTCCACTCAGACCTGCACCAAGGCTCCGAGCACAGAAAACACACTCTGACCGCCACTCAGTGTGAGTGTATGTGTGTGCGTGCATATCCGCGTGTGCGTCCGCCTTGTGCGCTCGCTGCGTGCCTGAATGTGTGTCAGCCTCAATTGCTGGAGCCTGCCCAAGGTTTCCGTGGTGACTGCACAACACACCGAGACAATCAGGGGCAGGCCCACGCGGCGCGGCGAGAGGACGTTAACACAGGAACTGGGGGGTGGGGTGGGGTCAGAGGTCAGAGTAAGGCTTTTGCAAAGCACCCAAGGTGAAGCGTAAACAACAATAAACGGTAACCTACTTTCACGTGTTGTTTTTTTGTAAAGAAAAGGCCTGCGTGGTTTTGGCGTGCTTGTGCGTGGAGATTTTTTGGTACGCCTGAGTGAATTGGTGAGCAGGGGGGGGCTGTGAAGCTCGGCTCGGCGGCGTTGTTGTTGTGTGGCGTGAGAATGTGTCTCTTCAAATCCCTTACCGACGGAGACGCATGCTTGTCGCTCTGTTTTGTGGGTGGAGGCTGCTCGTGCACCCGTAGCACGCACACGCTCACTCTCTCTCGCACTCTCTCACATATACGCGTCCCCCGGGGATGACGCTAAAAATATGTGGCTCCTCAAGCCTTCTGGTGTCTGAGCAGCGTCTGTCTGCTCTCCAATGCCTCCCTCCTCCCCTCTCTTGCGCCTGTTCCCTCCATTCCTCCCTCAATTACACCCTCTCGCAAACACACTACCTCAGCGAGCACTCACGCGCACACGTACGCAAACTACGGCCAGCTGTGTCCCCGCTGCACTTCCATGGAGGATGACCTCTCCTCAGCCAGATTGGGATAAAGGGAGGTGGAAAGGAAAAAACTAAACAAAAAAAGAGTGGAGTGAAGAAAGATGCATGCGCGCAGTATTTGGAAAGAGGAAATGATATAGAGACTTGCTGAGAGAATTCTAGCTTTCATAACAATCGTTTGTATTTTCATCTGATTTTCCTAAAACATATTTTTTAACGTTATTTTCACCTTTTTTTGGCACCATCATACTCCCAGAGGTGTTCTGGGTTGCAGAAAGTGTGGGAAAATAACGTTAGCATCTCGCTACGTTCAAACCAAAAGTTGTCGTACTACTCAAACTCTCGCAAGGTACTAATTATTTTTCTACACTTGATTTTTAACTGTAAATGGCTGAAGTCTTTTATATTAATAAACATGAGTAGTGTAATTTTGTTTTTGACGATAAGCATAAGGATATTTGACTAGGTGCCATCAAGCAATCTGATTGGACTCCTGCAAGCCATGACATCATCACCTTGTGGAAAAAGTCCGCTCATCACAATTCTTGCGCAATGATTTCATTTAAACAATATACAAAGTTTGGATTTTATGATTCAAAGTATTTTTTTTCCAAATTCCAAATTTTTATTTTTATTTAATTATTTTTAAAAAGAAATGAAAGGGGACAAAAGGAAGTAAAACTTGTGGTATCTGCCCCGATCATAAAATAAAATAAAAATAAAACAATAATAATAATCATAATAAGAGTCATAATAATCAACACAAAGTAAATGACATTAAGCAGTCAAGATATTACATTATATTAATAAGATAAGATACATTAATAAGATATATTATTATATTATAGTCAAGATGGACTATATTATTGTTAATATAGTAATTTGGTAATGGTACTAGGTTTAAAATACCAGAATACAATTTAATTAAAAGAATGAAAAACCACAAAAAGAAGAATGGAAATATGGCAAATTACTAAAATGTACCCTAAAAGTAAAAGAGAATTAAACATTTTATATTTATACACCAAAATGTCCATCCAAGCTATATTTCAAAAGTTTGCTAGCCTAATGCTAACATAAGTTAGCATAGCAGTTACAGTTACTTATTAACCTTCAAACAACTTTCAGCATCATATACAAACGTGACTTACAATATTCACAGACATTTTCCATATCCTCTGCGGAAAACACTGAAGCTTAGTTGGGGCCCTTCTCTGCCTCTTCTTCTTCTGAAGGGCCTTTCTGAAACAAAATATCCCTGTATTTTTCAGGTCTCGCTACACCGGAAGCGCCTAGCAGGGCGTCCTCAATGAAAGCGGTCTCATCGGGAAGCCGAGTGGCGCAGTTGATGAAAACCTTCAGCGTCGACAACGGTCCTGCCCCCCCGAAAGCCCCCCCGCGTGGAGGCCTCAAGCCTCCTCTGCCGGTCAAGCCGAGTCACTTGTGCGTTGCCACCACTTCTACTGTCAGGTAATCCCGATGCTGACCCGAAGAATCTCGAGAGAAGCCGCACTGGACGTTCGTTATGGGACCATGTGGAAGGGCAACTCGACCAATGAGGACACTCGTTACATTCACTACCAAAGCACAAAAATGGAAATGCTTGAACGTGTGCTCTAATTACTGTCTGATGCGACAGTCACGTTTTGTTGTGATACATTTTGCATTAGTTCATGTGTGGTATTCTTTTTATTCAATGACGGTGGAATAAGGTACAGAGGGATCCTTGCTTTAATGGAGTCGCCTCAATGGGAGTTATAACGACGTGTCACATGACTCCCTGCCTCAGTGCGAGGACCAATGACGGTGCCAAAAGTTCCCAACCTTCCTATTGGATCAAACCCTGGCAGGTTTGATGGTCATTGCCAAATCATCCAACTCTGCTCACTGTTACGTCTCATATTAACATTTGTACAAATTTTTTTTTTACGCTTTTTTTTTCTGAACAGGGACAGTGATATGTAATGGTCTTTTTTTACAGTGTGAATAATGATGAGGCACATTGGATGTTGAGCTTGGGTGGTTGAATCAAAGAGGCAATAAATAGATGTATTTAAAACGCAAACTATCTGCATCCATTCTTATTTGAAAAACATTTAAAAAAAAAAAAAAAAAAGAAGATTTTTCCTTCATTATTCTGAATTCGGTGGTGGTTTAGCACATCTGCATTCTCACAATGGAGAGGTTCAGGACTTCCAGTGTTGTGTTTGCATATTCTCCCCATACATGCGTGGGTTTTCTCCAGGTGCTTTGGATTCCTCCCACATTCCAAAAACATGTTTTCTAGGTTTGCTGAAGACTCACAATTATCTGCAGGTGTAAATGTGAGAACCTTATGATTGACTGGCAAGCAATCTAGCTATGCTTTTACAAATGTGTGCTAATCATCCTACCAGTTAGCTAGTAAAGTTATGCCCTCACTGTGTAAATGCACCTCCTGTTCATATAGTCCACCAATATAACCGCATTAGAGTGCCTCGTTGTTGGCTGTGAGTGCGCACGTCACCCTGAGTAATGGTGAAAGAATGAGATACAGTACAGAAATTAAAAAATCAAACATGACAGCCAGCCTGTGGAAAAGGGTTTCACATTGGTGTGGTCTCTTTAGAGCGCCTCGTTGTTGCAGCGTGGAATGGCCCGGAAATGACCTGTTGTGATATAACGCTCAAATGTATTTATTATTTGTAGCTTCATTTTAATTACTTAGCAATTTTCTTTTTTATCATTTAGATTTGGCAGGTTTTGGCACTTCTTTGATGTGTCAAATTTAGAATAACTAGTTTGTTATCTAAAGACAATTTAAATCTTATATGAACCTAACTTGCATGTTTTTGGTGGAAGTTGGCGTACAACTACATAGCAAAGTCAAGATTCAAACCCAGAACTTTTTGACTGTGAGGCGTATGGGCTAACCACTCATGCACAAATAATTTAAACTTAAAAGTAAAAATTGATGAATTGAAGCTTAATTTTCCCCATTTCAAAAAAGTAGCCAAATATCCATCCCGAATTGAGAATGACACCCCAACCAATAGAGTAAAAGTACGCAGCACACGTCATGTTCCTCCACAGTCACGCCAGCGCTATTGGAAAAGTGCTCAAGTAACCGAGCCGGCGCGTCTGTCGCCCCCCTCGAAAAGCCAAACAATGGCCGCGGCTGTTCTGTGACGTGCGGCGACGTCGTGGACTCGTTTCCAGGAGATATCTGTGGCCGGTCCCTCCCCGCCACCCCGACACACTAGCCCTCTTCATCGCACACCGAGCCGGGCCGTTGCTGTCGTCAGGGCCCTCCAAGGGAGATAAAAAAAAAAAAAAAAAAAAAAAAAAAAAAAAAAAAAAACTGAAACGAAAAGGACGCTGTTGTTGTCTCCTTGCAGGGGAGACGAACGTCTGTTTGTGTTTTTTTTTTCTTCACGCTCACAGATGGGTGAATGGAGGAGAAAAAAGCGAGGGATGAAAGAAAGCAAGCGTGGTGAAAAGAAATAAAGGCCTCGCTGCGTGCTGTGGCGTTCCAGCACACCGTCAATAACCCCCCCTGCATACCCGCCCCTGGGGGCAAGGGCCATGTGATACGGAGAGCATGCGGGCACAGCTTCACCCCGAGGCGGAACGAACGGGGGCCCTGCTGTGTCTCTCCTGCATGATTAATCTGGCTGAGGGGCAGGAGGACTGCCACAGCCCTGCCCGCATTAACTCCATGCTCACCAACACACGCATTTCGCAGCGCGCCCACGC
Source organism: Festucalex cinctus (assembly GCF_051991245.1). Taxonomy (NCBI): domain Eukaryota; kingdom Metazoa; phylum Chordata; class Actinopteri; order Syngnathiformes; family Syngnathidae; genus Festucalex; species Festucalex cinctus. The sequence continues at coordinate 9,814,210 of NC_135428.1, read as the reverse complement.
ACGCGCACAAAAGACGCGTCTCGCCCCGACTTTTCCGACAAGGCTCCGTCCGCATCCTGGCCCCATTAAGTTTAACTGTATTTGTCTTTTGCCAAGGGCGGCGTCTCACATTTACGCAGCATCGTGACTCTAATCCTCGGGAATGTCGCCCCGACGCGAGGGTCGGTTCCTCTCATGTGACCTCCGTCTCCCCGGCAACGTTATGAAATGTTCGCGGGTGCCAGGGTGTCGTGTCGCTCATAGAGGAAATGTGGTTTAGGCCTCAGTCTGGCATGTGACGGCCAAATTTTCAAATCATGGTGACAGCTACTCTGGCTGGGACAGCGGGCTTGTCACATTGCTTCATGATGTAGAAGCCTGCTAAGGTAGACACGGCGCATGATGATACGCGGTTACCGGCCAGAATATTAAGCACACCTGGAAATCACATGGTTAGGTTGACCGAGACAGTTCCGAACAGTTTGACCTTAGCGTCCTGTATTTTTTTTTTATTTTTTAAAATGTCAGTCACATAGTTGTCACGGCGATTCATACGATAAACCAATAAAAAATGAATCTAACTCTTAAATCGCTAACTGGCATGTGTTCGTCATACCAAAACTACTTCCTGTTTTCGTGTCTAAGAATTGTGGGAAATGTAGTCCCACTAGCCCAATGTTGCCGTCGCCTGTCAGACCCAACGCAAGCGGAGCTTTTCTCGTGGCAAATTTCCAACGTAACAATGCGGGAACGGCGCAAGGTAAACGACACAGCCACCTCCCAATAGCTGACACGACCAAGCAAATAAAAGTTGGATAATGGTGAGTGCATTGGTTTGTTTAGCACTGTTGAACTGTCAACATGATAGCATTTAGCATTAGGTAAAGCAATAACACAAGCACCTGCACCTGCCGCCAGATTGATTAGCGATGACATTTTTTGTTTCCTTTTTTTAAATATATATATATATATATATATATATATATATATATATATATATATATATATATATATATATATATATATATATATATATATATATGTGTGTGTGTGTGTGTATATATATATGTCATGCCATCAGATTCTTCTAATGTAAAATATAGTGGCTTAATAGAAGTTGGGAAAAACTGCACTAAATAAACAAGTGCACTTTGAAAACTGGTTCGACCGTAATTTTGTTGTCCAGGGTCAAAAGTTGATTTGCTCATTTGCCACTTGAAGGCTCTTGAGATTGATAGGCCAGCATTTTGGTCAGCATCTCTTTTCTTTTTTTCTTTTTTTTTCTTTTTTTTCCTTTCGACCACGTTGTCGTCTTCTGCCACGGACAGCTGCAAAAGCAGGAAGTGGTGCGAGCAGCGGGTGCGGCCCATCAAAAGGCAGGCGGTGGGTTAACATCCTGCACTCGGCTCCGCATTAACTGGAAAGGAATGAAGTGTCAAGCATGTTTGCGCGGCAGCGAGACGGTCAAACCTCGAACCTCCTTCAAAGCTTCGCTCCCCCGCGCGCCTCCCGCTCTCATCAACCTCCCACAGCCGTGACCAAATTATTTCCCTGCTGCCACTGAGGAATAGCTCTTGTTTTTGTTTTTAGGCCTCTGGTCCAACTTGTAGTTTGCTCCCTTGAGATACGATTTTTAATTTACTCTGTAACCTCGCTCATCTTTGAAAACAAATCGTCCTTCCCTATTAAAATGAATGGAAATGCTGTTAATCTGTTCCAGTCAGTGTTAATTTTGACAATTTTTTAAAAGTTTAGTTTTAGTTAGTCTTTTGACTTTTGAAGTTTTAGTCATAATTTAGTCGACTAAATTGACTGTTTAGTCCATATTTTCCTTCAGCATACTTTTCAACTTTTATGCAGAAAATTATGGACCAACGCACCAATTTGTAACTGTAGTTTAACATGCAAGACACATTAGTGTCTTAATTAATTGTTTCAATGAAACATGTTGAACTGACAATAATATAAAGTGCATAATTGCTTTTAATTGATATTAATCTTACAGCTGCACCATGAATTGCAGTGAACACTGAACTGTTTCTGACTGGTTCTTTTCTCCAACCCGCGTTTCCTTCCCTCTGATTGGATTGTGTGAATTTTCGTCACTGTGTTGTTTTCATTTTCGTTTTAGTCATTGACGAAATTGTCAGTCAGTTTTAGTTAACGTTATATTCTCAATGAATGGCTACTATTTTAGTTTCCGTTTAATTTTCATCGGAACATTTTTTTTGTTTTATTTATGATGAATTATGATGAAAATTTGTCATTGACGAAATTATCGCTGGTTCCAGCCTCCCACCTAAGAATAAATAAATAAAAAAATAAATAAAAAAATGAATAGACGTAAATATAGGGATGGAAATGAAAACATTTTTAGCCAAATTATTAACAAAATAATTCCATAGAGTAAATTCCATAGAGTAAATTTTACTCTAATCAGAGTCTATTTAGTCCCACTCCAAACAGAATGAAATTTACACTTGGTAGAGAGTTCAAATAAAAAAAAAAAATATTATTATTATTATTATGGTCTCCTTTTGGATATAAGCAAACAGTAGGAGTGGCATAGCTCAGGTGATAGAGTGGCAGACTCTCAAGCTGAAGGTCGTGAGTTCATTCCTCAACCATTGCGTAACTTTTTAATTAAAAAAAAAAAATAAACCAGTAAAAAAATTGTGAAAATATCTCTTTTCAAAATTTACTGACTGAAAAATCTTCAGTAGTTTTTTTTATGTGATCAGCAAATTCTCTCGTACACAATAAAAATACTTTGAGTAAAATTCACTCTAAATATTTAACTCTTTTCCAAGTGTAAATTTTTCTGTTTAGAGTGGCACCAAATAAACTCTGTTTGGAGTAAAATTTACTCTACAAAATTTACTATCAACAGATTATTTGATGATTCAATTCAATTATTGAATTAAGTTCATCGCGCTGAGCTGAGTTGAACAAAAAAATCTGCCAACTGACACCTCATATCTTGAAAAAGTTGTAAGTCAGGTGTGCTAACCGGTTAGGCCTGCAGACAGCGGGGCATGGAATCACCAGGCAGGCGTTATGGGTTCGAGAGAGGCTGAGTCGAAGGAGGCGGGGAAAGGGAAGACGGACCCCCAGTGATGAAGAGTGGACGTGAAAGGAGTTGTAGAATGAGAATGGAGCGATAGGGAGTGAAAGAGAGGGAGAGTGAAAATAAACCCCACCAGCGTGCAGGCCACGCAGCCCTGCCAAACTGCTTGGGAAAAAAAAAAAAAAGCCCCTCTGTTTTATTTATAGTGCGCTGTATCCATGGCAACCGGAGAGGTCAGGCAAGCTGGGCCCGCGCTTCACCCTGCTCTGGGGATTAGGATTTCACAGAGGTTCTCAGATGTGAGGAAGGTGGGCTAAAGCAGCTTGCCGCTCGCCAACGCAGCTCTGCCTTTTGGTGAAGTCTGGTGGGGGGTGGGGGGGGGGTGGGGGGGTTGTGCTGCAAAGAGTCATGGGAATACTGTGGGAACAGGCGTTTGCGGGCGAGGAACGCAGGCAAGGAACAAACACGCACTTGCACGCAGAGGCGCTGGCGATGACGTGCTGCTTTGGCACAAAGGCTCGTTAGAGGCTTGTTATTAGGGGTGGTGGTGGGAGGAGGGGGGGGGGTCGTCTGACTTCTGACATTTTTGAAAAGGTCACGTGAGTTCATGGCGAATTTCCTCCACAACACGCAGAATGCAAAAATAAAACTTCCACGCGCCACCTTTCCGCCGTCACTTTCCTTTCTAAGAACTGTGGTTACTTTTCGCGCCTTCCCCCTCCACCCGCTTCACTTTTTTTTTTGTCGAAATTTGCACACGTTCGTAAAGGTTCCTTCCAAAAACAGCTAAGCCAGCTGGAATGTAGCTGAGGTAGAACGCCGGCGTCGGAGAGAGATTGCGAGAGGGGGGGCTGATTTCCCTCCAGGAAATGCATGGTGTGACTACAGCAGAGACCACCGAATTCCTCCTGGGGCAGAGGACGTGCGTTGCTAGGCGATGGGCCGGTGTTGCCATGCGTGCTGGATGCGCTTGCCTGCCACGCTCTGATGTGCACGAGGGACAATTCAATACTCTTCCAGGAAGCCAAAGAACCACAGGAGGGGGGTAAAAAAAAAAAAAAAAAAAGGAAAAAAAAGTTGTCCGTCATCATCATCATTGCCATCATCATGTGGGGCCAGTAATGACTTCCTTTGTCTCCAGGGGGCACTCTCAGCACCTGAGTCACAGGACATGTAGAGCACCCCCCACCCCCACCCCCACCCCCAAGAAGTGTGACCAATCAAACATGTGAGGTTGCCAGGAATAGACGACAAAGGCACATGACTGTGGAGGCTGCCTGGGAGGTGCTGGCCAAGTGTGCTTCATCACGGGTGGGAGGAGGCGAGAGGGAAGACGAGATGCGTTCAAGTCACTATAAATTGCCTTGATGGGCTCGGCCACGAAGAGAGGGATGCATACAAAAGCCATTCACAGAAACACGGCAGCAACGCACATAGTCAGCTGCGCAGACAAATACAATTGCTGTTGTGGTTTGTTGACATACTGTAAGTCTTTTGCAGAAATTCAATGGCAGAATCGGTCGGTTGAGTTGAGGCATTGACGTGGAATCATAAACTGTTTCCCACTTGAATGACCTTTCATTTACCAAAAATTATTGAGCGTTCGACTTTTTTCGTTCATTGTTGATTGAATTACTATTTTTCAACTTTTTGTCCCATGGCTCTCAAAAGCTAGAATTTTTTTAAAATTGTATTCTTCATATCGCCGGTGCCGGGCTGAAACCTTCTGTGTCACAATTTTTGTTTTGTTTTGTCTCCTTTCGCACAAACGTATAGCGATACATAACTGATTTTTTTAAATTGCAGTTACCGTAATTCAATTTTAGAAATTCAGATTTTTGTAATGTTAAATTTTAGTTGTATCCGTATTTGAAATTGTAACTTCAAATTAATCCATCAATCCCTCCATTTTCTATTCATCCAACATCTAACCATCAAATTCATCCATCCATCCATCATCCATTATTTCCTTCCATCCATCCGTCCATCCATCCATCCATCCATCCATCCATCCATCCATCCATCCATCATCCATTATTTCCTTCCATCCATCCATCCATCCATCCATCCATCCATCCATCCATCCATCCATCCATCCATCCATCACTCCATCAATCCCTCATTTCCGTCCATCCATCTGTCCATCCATCCATTTTACATCCATCCATCCTTCATTTCCATCCATCCATCATCCATCATCCATCCATCCATCCATCCAACCATCCATCCATCCATCCATCCATCCATCCCTAATTTCCATCCATCCAGTCACCCACCATGTCATTCCATCCATCCAACCATCCATCCATCACTCCATCAATCCCTCATTTCCATCAATTCCTCATTTCCATCCATCCATCCATCCATCCATCCATCCATCCATCCATCCATCCATCCATCCATCCATCCATCAACCCCTCATCTCATTCCGTCTGTCCATCCATCAGTCCATACATCCATTTTGCATCAATCTATCCCTAATTTCCATTCATCATCCATCTGCCCATCCATCCATCACTCTCATCAGTCCCTCATATCCATCCATCCATCCATCCATCCATCCATCCATCCATAAATCCCTCATTTCATTCCATCCGTCCATACATCCATCCATACATCCATTTCACATCAATCCATCCCTAATTTCCATCCATCACCCATCTGCCCATCCATCCATCACTCCATCACTCCCTCATATCCATCATCCATCTGTCCATCCAACTGTCCATCCATCCATTTTACATCCATCCATCCTTCATTTCCATCATCATCCATCCGCTCATCTATCCATCACAGCATTAATCCCTCATTTCAGCCATCCATCCATCCATCCATCCATCCATCCATCCATCCATCCATCCATCCATCCATCCATCCATCCATCCATCCATCCATTTTCCATTACATTGCGCAAGAGTGTACAACCTCAACAGGTCGCCAGTCAATCACATGGCACATATGTACAAATTATCATTCACACCCATATTTACACCTATGGCCAAAATTCTGTGTTTATGTGTACTCTATGACCCTGCCGTGCATGTGTTTTGGATATGAGAGGAAGCCGGAGAATTTGATCTGTCCCATATCTAATTATTCCAGTTAAATAAAAAAATAAAAAACTACATTAATTATTTGTATTTCTATTATTAAACTCCAATAATCTTCACACTGGCATGGCCGCTTTTAGAGTGCCTTGTTGTTGCTGCGTGGAAAAATCCCTTTCAAACTCAGTGGAAGGCTTTAGGCAGAAATATTTTCAGCTTGATTTTTCATTATCTTGAAGCCTCATTTTGTATTTTTTTGACTGTTTGTTTTTTGTGTCAATTTTATTAATCATAAAATTAGCAATTTGCAGGAGCCAAGCAAATGATCGTCAAGCTGACACCACTTGAAAGCGGGTGGGTGGACATCTCTGAAATTAAAAAAAAGCCCAAATTGGATCACGAGTGCAACACGGGAATGATGAATATTTAAACACGTATTTGGAGTTGGGGAATTATCAGTAATGGCATGACTGCTATTTTAACCTATATTAGGAACCCAATTACTCCAGTGCCCTTTATACTGACACAAACACTTACAGTCACAGCCACTTCATTTTCTGCCAAATAAACACACGGGTAAATGAATACATTCACTACATTACATTCACATGACACTGTCAATCGCAAGTTAGCATTATAATATTTGCAGAGGCAGAAAACCTCTGTTGGATGTCAATTCTAAGTGAGTCTTTTTTTCTTACATCTCCTTTCAACAACTGACAGCAGATCATTTGTATTACTGAGAACAATCCCTGCCTGTACACAGGAACTTAAAGTCTCATCACAGCTCACAGTCAGTTTAATAAGAGTTCACTGACAATAAAAAGGTTAACAAGAGTCACATTGATTTTTTTTTCCCTTCTTCTATAAAATCATGTTAGACATTCACTCTCAATGCTATCAGCAGCAAGAGCCCTAGGAAGCATTTCAAGCAAATAATATGGTTGGGTTCAATCCTGTTGGCCTTCTATATTTTGTATTTTTTGTCGCTTCGGTAGAATGGCGCTCAGTGTGTTGTTTACACTGAATGTATATTCAAAAGATTGTTGGTATAACAAATTGAAGGTTAAGAAGGTGATTTAAGCTTAGAAAATAATCAGCTTGTTTGGTGTTTGGTGCCGATGTTTTTAGCTGAGCAGCATCTTACGAGTGAATGGCTGTTTGTCTAGACGTGCCCGAAGTTTTGGATGCTTCCCATTCCATTCATGTCGTCACACAGAAGTGACCATACTCTGCAGTATGTCTAACTCCGCCTGTTGGATAACACTTTGGCTACCAGCGACATATTTGGTCATTTTGGGCCCCAAGGCAAACTCAGTCATGGGGCCCACCACATCCGTGGGATGCAATAATGTTCTTTGAGCATTTGGGCGTTTCTGTTTATTCGTTGAAAACAAACAACGTATTTGTATTGCTTTTGCCTGTGACTAGCATACACACTATGCGGATTGTTATAGTAGTCAGACGACATTTCATCACATTTTGAAATAATCCTCACAAATCAAATTACAACAATCCAAAGGCCAATAAGAGCCGAGCTTTCTTTCACTGAGTTAACGCTGCATTCGAGGAAGGTGGGAAGTCGGATTGCTCCCAATTGGATTGTTCCACTTCCGACCTCAAAGCGGCAGAGGCAAATGTAAACAAAGATGGCTGATTACAAAAAATTGTTAATTCAATCAGACCAAATCATGTGGGGTTATGTTAAGATACTTAGAATAACTAAATGATTAGAATTGTGTTAATTATATTTTGCCATTGATGATCTGTATCTTTATTGTCGAGTGACATCAGATTGAAGCCAGTCGGTGATGTCAGGGTCCTTTTTTTCCCTCTGACTTCACAAACTCGGATTTCAAAAGGGCGTTTCGGTGCGCACATCCTGGTTTGAAGTCGGAAAGTCCAACTTCCCACCTTCCTCTTGTCCTCGAATGCAGCATTTTGACTTTTGACATAAGCTAGGAATTGTCAATAGCTAGATCGATGTTTTGTTAACCTTGTTAACTCTATTAAAGGTTGAATAATGATCTCATCATTTAAAGTAAGTGTTGAGTTGATTCATCTCCCTAGCTAGCTAGCTATAGCGAGCTAGCTATAGTTGGTTCAATAGCTAGCTTGATGAATCAACTCAACGCTTGGACCATAAATGATGAGGACAACATTTAATATAATTGTATACAGTATACTGTGTAGACAAACGTTTTATTAATATAGTATTGGTAGACAACCCATTTTAAAATTTAATATAGTTTGCCGTTTTAACTACTTTAATGCTCACATTGAAAAATGTCACTTGTGTCACTCTCCATTTTATCTCCACGTAGGGTGACCAAATTTTCTAAATAACAAAACGAGCCGCTATATAATATACAATAAATTTCACCAAATTTCATAGCTTGTCAATCTTAGTCTGTTTTCCTCCTTGTCTTTGTTCCTTTGAAATAACTCATAAGAAGATGGAATGGAAGTGATTCAGTATGATTTGATTGAGTTATTTTTCAATGGAAGCAATACATATGATAGCAAACTGAAACGCTTGTTGGAATTGACTTGTAAGAGGACGTTTGGTTGACTGTCTTCACAACTGTCTTTGTTGTGTTGTCCATGCTTCTCCCTGGTGTTGCCCAGCCATGTTGTTGATGTTTCGTTCTGTTGCGTTCGTTTTGTCTTTTTCCTTTCCCGGCTCAGGGTGTGTGTGTGGGAGGGGGCTCGGGCGACAGGGGACTTTTCGGCCACGGCGGCCAGCTCTGTGAGGGGCTCAACTCGGTTCTGCTCTGGTTCTGACGCTGGCCGGCCAGCGGGCCCCCGCAGCTCAGGCCCGACTCCAGGACGGACAGTCGTGGAACGGACAAAGGAGTATACTCTCCAAGGGGGAGGGATGAAGGGGGCGTGAGGAGACGAGGAAAGTGAGCGAGCGAGGGAGGCCGAGGTGGGCGGGGGGGGGTTCTTTTGCTGGCGAACCCGACGCACGGGGTCTTATCCTCGCGGCTCAAACACATGCCACCAGCTGCTTCCCCCCTTCCTGTGCTTTCATTAAAAAGCTTCACTGTTCTCCGTTGGGTAATCCACGCGCTTTGCAGATTGCGCCAGCTACAAACACTTTTAACGTCTTTATCCTGGCTTTTTTTTTGTGTGTGTGTGTGTGATGTTGACCACTCCATTGTGGCTGTGTGTCTACCTGCACCATTTGGCGCCTCAGTGTTTCCATCTCTCAGCCCAGAGACGAGCCAACGCTTTGCCAGAGGGAGCGCCTGCAATGTAGGGCGCCCAGCACGCTGGACGCAGGCTGAATATCAACGCCACACGGCAGACACTCCTCCCCGCAGCCCACCTGCTGACTTGCGTGATCCAAACGCGAGGAGGAGGAGGGGTTGTAGGATAGATGTGTGTGTGTGTGTGTGCGTGTTTGTGGTTGGGGTGCGGGCGCTACTGCAGGAAATTGCCAGGTAGTTTCCAGACCCTTTTCCCAGTGTTGCGCCCAATTAATCAGGGCTGCATCTGCGCTGGATGGACCTCTACCCAATGGGGAGGTGGGGGTGTTTTTGTCAGCATCTACACATGTTTTAAGTTTTTGTGCACGTGAGTGGGCATGTGTGGCCTAGCTGGTGGAGTGGAAATTGTGCCTAGATGATGACAAAGGTTTGAGTTTGGTTTCAGTGTTTATGCGACAATGATAGAGAAAAGTGGAATATTTTTCCTCATATCAAAAGGAGATCGTTGTAAAAATGACTAACTCGACAATATGGATGCTAAGCTAGTAGTTGGCAATGACATGTAATTTCTCTGTGCTAGCAGTGACTCAACATACCAAGTTTACTGTCAAACATACAATAAAAGAGAACTAAAAGTTGTGTATTTAAAACAATAGCAACATTGCTTTGCTTAATGCGAACACAGAATGGAAAACACCTTTGCACAGAAAGTAAGCATTGGAAATTTGAACAAATATACAGACAGGATAGCAATATTCTCAGGTATATTTTCTTTATCCTTTGAGAAGAATCACAAATATTACATTTAGACTTACAGTATCTGTGAAAGTCCTCCTCATGTGTGTCTTCATGACTGTATTCTACTGCCCAATGATGGCCAAGTCATGCACACCAGAAGGACCAGCAAACAAACTCTAAAACAAACTTTTTTTTTTTTTTTCTAATTCTTTACATTCCATTTAATTATGTCATTACAGTGTTCAATATTATAGTCCCATTTTCCTAAAAAAACTTATTTTGGGGAAAACTGGAATGGATTAATGGCCTTTGCATTTCTTCCAATGGTTGGAAGATATGATAAGATGCAATACGAGTGTTTAAAATTATGAATACAAACAACAAATAAAACTTATATCTCAAGGTACAATTGAATATATAATTATTGTACTCATTGAAATTAACAAATTCACTGCACCGTCCAGCCCCACCACCAAAAAAAAAAAAAAAAAAAAAAAAATGCTTTTTACGTTTTAATAACATCTGTTTCAAAGACATCTCCTTATTGACTGGCTGACAATTAAAGAGAATGTAAAGAAATAAACTAGTTTGATAAAGTACGATTACTGTACTTACTGTAGTATCTTGTGTGTTGAATGCATGTGTTTAAGTCCTGGGACCAACATAACAGAATTTATGGGTGCATTTCCAGGCAGTGGGTTGCCTGAAACAGCACCCCCTAGCTAACTCTGGTTTGGAAAGCACTATTGCACACTGAAAAGCATAACAAATTTATTATTATTATGATTATTATTATTATTGTTGTTGTTATTATTTTTATTTTATTTTTAAGCTATGAACCATGCAGCCAGTATTATACTCCGCAGTCTCCACTGTGCTGCAGTGGACCGTATTTTTTGCAGCTGTCAGTCTCCCCTCGAATAAATTCTCAGCAGCCACATACTGAGGATACACAGGAGTCTTTTGTTCTCCATTGTTGTTATTTGTTCTCGTGTCGTTCCAACGCGGTTCTCGCAGAACTATTTTGAAGTGCAAAACCAACTAACCCAAAGTGGAATTTGCTGGAAAGTGTTATGAGCATAAATGCGTCTTTGTTTTTTTTTGTTTTTTTTTTGTTTTTGGCTGTGACATACTCACACAAACCCAGATTGAACACTTAAATAAGCATATTTAATGTACTCATGTACAAATGATCATTTTCATTGTTTACACCGAAATAATAAAGGCATCATGTTCAAAGACGTCCACTTTGAGAACCATTTTCAGAGTGGGAAACGTGTACATTGTACGAACAAACTGCCAAAATGACACTGCTTGCATTGCTTTTGTTGTGTCTGTCCTCAACTCAGAGTGACAACAACCACGCCATCCTACCACGCGCAGTCCTGCCTGAATGGCATTTTGTTTTTAGCCTTCAAACATAAAAACTAATCAGAGGATGATATTCATTTAAAGTGGATGTATTGTGGTTTCTCCCAGTCACAGTTTAAAACGGTTTCCAGGTGTTATAATAACATCTCAAATTACTAAAAAGATTAAGAATCTTAGAACATTTTTTTTTTTTTTTTACACTAAGCTTTTCTCAACATGGCGATTAGCCACTTGGGGCAGTACAAGGCGGACAGATGTTCATTTCATATGTCTCCACTCCTCTCACAGATCCTCAGTACGGCACTTATTAGCCATTCCGTGCAGAGGATAAAGAATATATGACTAAATACTGCTATATTGTCTGCCAACATCTGTTGCTGCTCGATTTGTGTTTAATCCATTGTTGAAAGGGTTAGGTTGCTTAAAAATATAGATGCTAATTAGCATTAGCATTAAGCTAACCGACTGAAAGGCTAGGCGAAGAGCTAATGAACTGAATGATAATTTTATAAATAAACATGGAAATAAAATGTAAATATAATAAATGTTTAATGTGCAAGTGAAACGGTATATTTAACTGTATTTTACTTGATTGCTCAGAATAAATCAATTAACTAAAAATAAGTATTGAGATAAATGTATTTAATAAATTAATGAATGTTGCAGATTAAAAATGTAGAGAGTGTTATCCGACCCACAGGCCAAACTTTTAAATAGCTTAATTTAAACTAAAAATCCAAAGAAAAGTGCTTCACAGTCCTGTAGGCAAATCCCCATAGCGTGCCACGGATGAACTAAGTTTGTCCTTTTCACTTAATCAAAAAAAACAAAACAAACAAAAAAAACAAGGCGTGACCTTCACGCGATAGAAGTCAATCATTGCTCCGGCGTCGCGGTGCGTGTTAATGCGAGGGCGTGTGTCGCTCAAGATCCTGTTTGGAGGCCTGGCGTAGTGTGGTGCAGTGCAGAGCTGGAGAGGAGAGACAGCTGCCCTGACAGATGCTGGGAGGCAGGACCCCACTGGGGAGCAGAGGGAGGGAGCTGGCAGCGTCTCACCCCAGCGGAAACACCACAGGCTGCAGAGGAAGTGGGCAGGGGGACAAACCGGGGACTCAGTGTGTGTGTGCGTAGAGGGTGGTGGAGGCGTAGGGGGTTTGCGTGTGTGCGTGCGTTGGATATACTTTCAGAGGACGCTGGCTGACGGTCATGTATGTATCTATGTACATGATAAACACATACGGTGCATACATTCAAAGATTGCTGCACCTGTTTTTTAAGCAAATTTTAAATAAATCTTTACAGGCGAGCCGGCGCTTGATGACATCAGCGTTTTTTGGTCTTCTGATTGGTTGGTCATAACAAAACTTCTTACAGCCAATTTAGACTAGCAAAATGTGTTGCATTATTGCTGTAATCTGATTTATTACTTATTTTAGTGGAAGGATTTTGTGAATTTGTTGTAGTGAACACTCAAAAGACAGCAAATCAAAATGTCTAGTGAGTTAACTCGAATTGGGGTAGATAAAAAACAAACAAAAAAAACAACAATTAAATTCATGGTTCATTTGCATTTATTTTAGCGTAAAACCAAGCTATAATACCAAAACATTTACATTTTGTGAAATATATATTTTAAATTGTTTATTGTAACACAGATTCATTTATCGCTTTTGATTAAAAAAAATACATGGGAAGATGAGAACCTTGAAAGAATATGATATATCATATATCATATGGAATCGTATCATATGATATATCACATCAAATAGGGGAGAAAAAAATCACACTTAGATTGTAGTTTCCAACCATCCATCCATTTTCTTGACCACTTATTCCTCACAAAGGTGAGGTGGGGTGCTGGAGCCTATCTCAGCTGGCTTTGGGCAGTAGGCGGGTACACCCTGGAGTGGTTGCCAGCCAATCGCAGGATTATAGTTTCAAAATCCCTATATTCTATAATTGTACCATGAGATTAAGTCCAGTAAGTGAAAGCCCAAATACCAAATGCACAACCGACTCCTGGCTTCCGTTAACATTTTGAGGTGAGGGAATTGTCGAATTGTAACTCAAGAAGCAAAAGGAAAAAAATAATTCATCCACTTTAATTTTTCAAAAAGATTTGCTCCGACGTATGATGGATTCCTGCGATTGGCTGGCAACCAGTCCAGTGTGTACTACTGCCCAGATCCAGCTGAGATAGGCGCCAGCACCCCCCGCGACCCTTGTGAGGAATAAGCGGTCAAGAAAATGGATGGATGGATGGATGGTATGATGGATTCCTGCTTGGTACACTTGCCATGGGAATCAGACGTACATTTCTGCATAATTCCGCTACCCAACAAACTCGCAAACAAGCAACGATCACAACAATATACCTCGCCTGGAATCCTAATAAAATTAGCCACTGCGACAAAATTGGACATCTTGATTAACATCGACTTGGCATTCTATCACACCACATTTTATATGTTGTTAGGCCGTTGTGATCATCGGGCTGATTAAATCTCGCGTTATACAGGAAAAGAGATCAAGCGTAGCCACTGCGCCGCAATTAGCTTCGCATGCTAATGACCAGGAATGCTCCATTGGCAGCAGCAGTCAGGTTTGTCTTGGTCTTAAAGGCGCACTTACTTAATTCATGATTATAATTAGCATCATAATTATTATTGTTATTATGATTATTATTGCCTGACTGGCTTCACAAGAATTTCAAAAGCAAGCCCACACATTTTGGTTAAAAAGCCTGCAACAATGAACAATACAGCACTTTCACTTTTCACACACTTCCCAACTAAAATGTTGTTACTCCACATCGAACGCTGGCGTTTTGGTGGCCAAGCTCCGCGGGGAGGCGGCTGCATCTCCGCATCCATTTAGCTGCGACACATAAAAGCAATTGAATCTCTCAAGTGATGCAAAGTGCCTCCGCAACTGGCTCGCGCCCAATGCGGAAGTTCTCTCATGCGTAAAGGTCAAGACGGCTTATGGCCGCCGCCGTCGGCAAAATGCAGACGGGCTGTATGAGCAGGTAATGGCTGAAGACGACCCGCTGCGGATGAGGCTCAGTGGGTCGCACTCTGCGTGTAAAAGCGATATAACGATTGGTTGATTTTTAAAAGATGGAGAGACGTGGCACTTCCCCTGTGCCACATGTATGGTTTTTATGTGACACATGAGGAAAAACTCATTAAAACATTCATCTGATCTAATGTTTACGAACGAATAGGGATCCTAAATGTCTGACCAGGACTGGAAAAATAGGCCTTAGCTTACGTGTGCCGCTATATACGGTATACTAAAGCTGCAAGTTGGTCCAACACTTTTATATAGTATGTACATAACATCGCCATAGAAGTGTTCAAATAAATTAACCCTGTAAATATTAAAACTTAAAACAAAGCAGTGAGTCGTAAAGACGCATATAGTAATTTGACTTATTATACAAAAACCCCCCACAATATAACAGACAACTGGTATGTCTTCTGAAACAACTCAGAATCAATATTTATCTAATAACATGACAAAAACATAAAACAATAACAAAATACATCAGACCCTCCAGAGTTGCAATTACATACAGACGGGTTTTGGCAGTTCAAGTTTTGCTTTGACCCAAAAATGAGTGGACAGGAAAATTCTGACGTTATGGGCTAGCTAGTTTGCTTTTGAGGATGATTTTGAAATTTGTTTGGTTATAGTTTAAGTTAGATTAGTCGTGGACAGATTCGATTGACATGACAGACATTAAAGGTTGAAATTTGATTGGATAAATTAAATAAATAAATAAATAACATCCACATCCATGTACTGCAAGCAGCATAGTCCAAACGTGAATGAAATGACAGTTTTAAACTGCTGGGAATAATATATATATATTTTTTTATACTACCATACTCCTATAATAGTAATTAGACTGTAAAAGAGTCATTTGACCATACATTTTTTTTTTTTGTCATCAACAGTTCTCTTTTCTATTGTGCTTAAGCAACATGTGCGCAGTAGTGCGCCAACATTAGCGACTCAGAAGCTAGCATCCACATGTAAGAAACAAACACAATTTTAGACTGCTGGGAATAAAGTAATGCAAATTCATGGAACAAGTTTTACAATTTAGGTTGTAAAACATTTTTACCAGCAACAGTTCTCTTTTGTATACTTTTTAGCAACGTGCACAATAGTGCGCCAACATTAGCATCGAAAGCTAACAGGATGAAGTAATATATTGGTCATAATAGTGACATAGCTACAGTGCATGCAGCATGTAAACAGATAAAAGAAATTAGTTAATGGTCATGAATGGGGTTTATAACACATTTGCAGTTAGTATGTGGAAACATCTTCAATATTTTTTGTTTTATTTGGAAGGTCTGATAGTACGTCTTTATTTTTATCACACAATGATAATGTGTTCAAGTCATGCTGTTTAAGTGCACTTGGCTATTTGCTGCTGTTTTGTAGTCTGCTAGATTCTCCAGATAATTATTAATGTTGCCAGCAAACACCAGTTGTGTGTTTATTTGTGCTACTTTATTTGCACTTGCTTCTGTATAGAACAAACTTTTTCCTGTTTATATTCTTGTGAGCTTCGAGAGTGGTTTGTTGTCATGAATTTTTGTAATGTGACCTGGACTAGGGGGAGAGAGGTCACAGACTCGGATGTTGTTTACAAACCCATCGGCAGATTTGGAGGTGTAAATCACCCTGAGTGTATTTACTTCACATGACTTCTTCTCTTAACCTGTTCTGAAATAGGTATGAGGCGGTTTTTAATTTATGTCATGACTGGGTCAAGTTTGGTTCGTGCAAGGGTTATGTTTGGATCATGACCGTGAGGTCAAGTGTCTGTTTTGAACTGATGTAACCATCATCTGGTTTCAGCTGGAAAAACGCTATGTGATGCCAGGAGCTATGTGATGTCAAGAATCTTTAATCTATTTACTTGATCACAGCCAATCAGATGATTCCATGTCATTCCTGTTACCCACATGTCTAGCCACAGCCAATCCGATCAATTGACTGTCTATTTAAGCCAAACCGAAAAGTGTGTGTTTGTCGGATTATTACCTCGGTTCCTCTGTGCATCTCCACAGCCCACGGGGGCTTGGCATCTCGTGATTCTCGATGCATTCTCATTGTTTCTCGTCTAGTCAAGTTTGTTGTACGCCTCTCGATGTTATGTGAATAAATAGTTAAAAATTTATTTGTGTCTGCGTTTTGGGATCCAACCACAGAACGTAACAATTTACAAGTTCCTCACTGATCTCACTGTAATCTATCACTAACCTATGCTAATGCAGTAATAAAGTCAGAAGCATTTGTATGAAAACACTAAAACTCAAACTAAAAACTGAGTGTTCTTGACATATTCTTAGGCTGCTACACAAATGTCCAGGTCATAATTATGGTAAATATTTGTGTGCAAAAACAATCCTAGGCCATAAATATGAAACAATCAAATGAAAAACAGTAAGGGTTCTATTTTCGTAGTCAACGCAACAGCGCCTTGTCGCCAATGTTGGCACCATTTGATTTTCTTGTTAGCGCAATGCTCGCTGCGCGTTTGCTAATTTAGCAACATGAGCTAACTTGCAAAACTTTTTTCAGTTTTGTGACTCTTTTGAGGCATAATCATTCTTCCAGTTCTTCTGTAGACCTTTTTTTTTTTTTTGCGTAATTGCGGTGGTCTCTATATTTTTGCTTGCTCGATAGTGGCAATTTTTATTTTTTTTTTAATTGGAAATTGTAGCATTTCCTCATTACCGACAAAATAATAATCTCTGGGCTTTTATGTAAAAAAAAAAAAAAAGCGCTTTTCCCATGTGGAGGCCTCTGTTTTGGATGCTGTGCTTGCGGAAGATGTGTTGCCAGACTTCTGTAGGAGTGGACAGACTGCGGCAAAAGTATCGTGGCGACACACGCTTGCATGCGCACACACATCTCCGCTGCACTCCTGGGGGAGGATCCATTCCGTCCCAAACACACACCATCGCCCGAGGGGCAGAGTGACCGTTCAAGCAGTGCTTCGCACGCACACAAATGCACGCGCGCACACACAAGCCAATTGATTAGAGAATACCAAATGGACTGGACGCCTCGTGATTAGTAGCAAAGCTGCACCGCTCTCCAAACAAAGAGCCCAAGAGCAGTAAACGTTCACACTAAACATTTTTAAATTGGAATCAAACGGCCTGATTCAAAGTCGCGCCACATGTTCCCGCCGTCTATATTTGTTCCCCGCCTCGTTTGCCTTGCACATCTGCTCCAAGATGCAACATATGTACAGTCGCCGTGCCCGTCTTTTACCATCCGGCTGTTTATATCTTTGCCTTTGTCGCACTTTTTTATCACTCGCCTCGTTGCGGGCCTTCTTGCGCCTTCACAGCCCCCTGACATGCTTCACTTCACGTTATGAGCAATCACATGCCACCTTGACGAGCGTGTGCGCGCGCCTGAGTGTTTTGCACAGGAGGGTAAGTGTGAAGAATGAAGAGGGCGCGAGCAAGCAGGGAGAGTTTACGCATTTAGCCAGAGTTTGTTAATAATTTATGTGTCACAGGTTTGCAAAATTGCCTCACGCTCTCTCTTCCTCTCTCCCTCTGGCTTTCCTCGCCATCTCCCCCCACCACCATCATCATCATCACCGCCACCTCCCGCTGGTGCGGGCTACTTCTCCGTCTCAATCTTTCCCCAACGCATTCTGCCGTCGTGTGCTTTTAGGGAAGTGAAATGCTACAATGCACACCCCAGCCTCGGCGCCCGCATGCCTCCATCTTCATGACCACCGGCGTTGGCAGGCCTTATAGTGACAGCGCCTCGCAACAACAGCAGGAGGGCGTCGCGCTTGTGGCGAAATTCGACGCCGTCGTCATTAGAGCGCTCTCGCGCTCGATATAGAGGGCCGTGTTGTGAATTGACGCCGGAAAAGCCGGCACAGATTTGAATAGATGCTAAAAAGCCTGCCGTTAAGAGCCGTACTGTGTTCTCCGCTTGGCTCCCTCTCGCCGCAGTGCCCGTCACGATGCCAGACGTAGAGCGCTTCAGGGTGCTGGACTGCGCAGGCGGCAGGTGACACGGATTTCAATAAAAGGGATTATAGATGTGGCGGCGGTATAGCGAGGAAGCACAACACATTGGGGGCAAAACAGAAAAACTGTGCCTGAATATGTGTGATATATTGCAATTCTAAATAGTAGCAATAGAAGACGGGTGCATTTTCACGAGTACATGTCATTGGAAATTCTTACATATTTAGCTACATATTGCAGTCAACCTCCCCATTCATTTGTGATTGGGATACGTTCTAGAACCACTCGCTTTTGGTGAAAATGAGGTATCAAAATACCACATATTCATTTTTTTTTTTTTTTATGGCACACTTAAACTTACAAACAATAAAGTATCGAAAACAAAAATCATGATAGTCATATAGCTCACATTGCTACCAAACAAATAATTAATATGTGTCTAATTTGACCAAATTAATAAGTAAACAATGACTAATTACTATTACTAATATTTGAAGGTAATTGAAAAAGTAAGCCTCGGTTTAAGACAAATTTGTCATGTCGGTCATCTGACCGAGTTAGCAAAACTGTCTACCGCTAATGCTAATGCTAGTTCAACTGTACAAAAGCACGATAAATGGCTAGTACAACTAAAAACCCTGAAATTTCAGACGGCCAAGCTTATTTAGGTGAAAGTATCGGTGCATTTTGATTGAGAACAACGATGGAAATTGCATAGTCAACACTGTTTGCCGTAGTGCTTAAAAAAGAAAACGTCCCTGAGTTGTGTCGAGCATGTTAATGCAGCTTCAAAGACAACATCCCGAAAAGAATTTAAGTGGGGCATGTAAGAAAAAACAGGCACAGTCTACTCTGACAAATGTATTTATTATATTTATACATGAAATATATTAGAAATATATTACAGTACAAGCCAAAAGTTTGGACACACCTTTTCACGCAATGCATGTTCTTTACTTTCACGACTATTGTATATTCTCACTGAAGGCATCAAAACTATGAATGTACACAGGTGAAAAGGTGAAATGATTGAAAACATGTTTCATATTCTTCAAAATAGTCACTCTTTGCTAAAATGGCTTTCCAACAGTATTGAAGGAGTTCCCAAAGGTGAGAATGCCAAGAGTGTACAAAACACTAATCAGATGAAAGGGTGGCTATTTGGAAGAAACTAGAATATAAAACACGCTTTCAGTTATTTCACCTTTTTTTTTGTGTGTGTAAAGTACATAACTCCATATGTGTTCATTCTTAGTTTTGATACCTTCAGTGAGACTCTACAATGTAAATAGTAAAGCAAACATTGAATGAGATGTGTGTGTCCAAACCTTTGGCCTGTATTGGCTATTGTTATATTTATTTATTTATTTAAAAAAGAAAAGAAAAAAAAAAGTCATGTATTAAATTGTGGAATTTAAATCTAGACACGAATCCAAATAAATTGAATAATAATAATAATAAAAAAAACTTTAAAGCATTAAGATAAGTCGGTCACTTTTCTGCTATATAGTGGGAAATCATAATACAAATATATCTGATATAGTAAGGGTGCAAAAAAATAAACCGCGGGGTAACACTTGTACTATAATCCACGACATATAGCAAACCTCAGACACGGTGCTAATATGCTCCTACGAGTAGTCAACAGTATAGGGATGACATCAATCTGATCGGATGTTGCATTTGAGACTTCTGGGAAGTAGGACAAATGATGCTCGAGGCTAGCTAGCGTGGTCCACAAAACATTCAAGGCGAGCGTAAACAAAAAAAAAAAAACATGATCTGAGATCATCAAGTATTTGTGCTTGTGAACAAATAATCTGAACATTGACTGTCCTGATAATAAAATGTGGTAGCCTCAATCATTTTTCTTCTCCATTTCTCAGAATTTGTGCCAGTCCAGGATGCGCCCTCGTGACAATCTTCAGAATTATTTCACACGTACACAATGCAGCGATGTATTCATTGGCTTACGTCAATCTGCGCGGGTGCTGCCGTTGTTGTACTACAGGAGATTGATTTGTTGTAAGATCAACTCCCACTGTTGCCCATTGCACTTTTCCAAGTCAGAGGTCTAAAATTTCAGACTTCCCACTTTGCGGGAATGCACCATTAGTGAGTGCTTTGAGGCAATGTCATGACATCATTGCTACATCATTACTTTTGTCTCTGTTATCTCTCACAGTAAAATGCGAGTTGTTTGGAAGTTTTGGGGCCTGAGAAAAGCAGCATTCTCCTCAACAATTCTCAGCATTTACACAGATTTTGCTGAAGGTGGCCATTTTCCACCAGGAGGTCAGCATTTCTACTGTATGTTAACCAGATCATCATTTGCCCTTTTCTTGATTTTTCTTCACATTGAGTCAAACGTAGTAAAGAATAGACTTCCAACTAGTATGAACAAAAGTCTCGCAGTTGCCAAATTCTGGACAGGCGGCCATATTGCGACCTGTGCCGGACTGTTGAGACATAATGAGGCCAGAAGACATCATCTGTCAGATTCAGAAACACATCCAGAACATACCTTATGGTTTCTCATGCTCATGTAATAATTTTTTAAATGCCAGAAACAAAAATGATAACAACTTAACTCTGAACAGCAATGCAATTTTGAATCTTCTGAATGATCTAAGGATCGACAGTCACAAGAAGGAGTCATGCCATCACCTATGGCAAAAGTCCTATTAGCTGTGTGTTAGTTTTTCAGGCATGCTGTTACAATGATACAACTGAAAATTATTGGAGTGTTACAGTATTTTCCATAACTCAGTAATGTTTGTTTGTCTTCCATTAACACTTCCTTCACTTCCAACTTTTTTTGTGCTTTCCCAGATGAATTGAAAATCATCATTTCTACCTAAAGCGCAAAATCCTCTTATATGCGGTGGTCTCCAATTTTACACCTTGCGACCTATTAGAGTAAACAAACACGCAATAAAGTTCCCATTATTTGGGATACTAGTAAAAGACCGCAGTCTTGGTAAATCAAGCTCCCAGTATTTGGGCTCTTACTAAAGCACTCCTCTTAAATTGTCCTTGCAAGTCTATCCTGGTGTTTCATGTTGTCAGTATCGTTGTCAGCACTTCGTGTCTTTTCATTGCAAAAGTTGCTGGAACAAGGCCACTCTGCATGACAAGATTCATCATAGACCCCAAAGTGTCCGCCAATGACAAATTATGTTGTGATACGATGCTACTTCCTACATGGGGGTGTGGGGAGCTCGCTTTGCTGTATAAGACAATAAAAGTGGTTGATGGTGTTGGCAGGAGCAAACAAGGGAGAACCCTTGAATCTTTTTTTTCCTGTTTGAGTGAGTCAATGTTGGCAAGCGGACTCCGCAGCCTTGTGGAGACGACTTTTGGCCGGCTTAGGGGATTACTTTTTATGTCCTCTCCTAAATGCGCGCTTGATGATATCCATGAGCTTGGGTGGCTTGCTTCCATTCTATGACACAAGAGTGCTGAAATATGCTGGTTTTGAATTTCTGGCTTTTTCTTTCCCCCTCAAGATTGTTCATCAAAAGCTGCTGAACTTTGGATTACGATATCCTTCAGGAAGTAGATGACATCCTAATACCATCTCCTGCCACCTGTTGTCAGAGTCCTTCTAAATTCCAAGTGATTGATGGCTTCAACTCCGAAAACAGGTGAGTCGTGATTGATCGTTACCTGAGCAACTGTGATGTCATCACTCAACAGCAAGTGGCAAGATGGCTGCCACTTGAGATGGATTTCGATGCTGAAAGGGGAAGTTAACCTTAAACATGTCAATATTTTGTTATATGTGACCTCACTAGCTTTAACATGACGTTCTGATTAATAGCACATTTGTGGAATATGAACTATGCAGCGAAATCCAGCCGTTTTTATCCAAATCACGGGGTGGCCATTTTGCCACTTGCTGTCCACTGAAGATGACATCACAGTTGTTCAGGGCTCAGTCAATGACCAATCACAGCTCACCTGTTTTTCTGAAGCTGAGCTGTGATTGGTTGTTACCAGAGACCTGAGCAACTGTCTTTTTGATGTCTTTTTCACTTAAGAGCAAGTGGCAAAATGGCCGCCTTCTGATATTGATAAAAAAAAAAAAATTGCTGGATTGTGCTGCTTAACTTATATTTCATGCAATATTAACCAGAATGCCATATTTTAGACTAGTGGAGCTGCATAGAACACATTATTGTCAAGGATGTTTTGGTGGGAGGGGGGCCGGGGGTGTTGACTTCCCCATTAATAAGAATCTCGACAAATGCATCTTTCAAAGACGTTTGAAAAAAAAAAATTGTCAAAAGTTGAGGTCTCTGCTTGACTGAGTGACATTATTGCTAAAATAACAGTCATGATGCCCGCTTATGCACAGTACGATATTCATGATGTTGTGAGATCCAAAGTCTGGTCGAGACCAACGCTGAGTCTGTCGGACATTTTGCCAGTTTGTGAGGTGTCGGTGATGAGGGCAATGACCAGAGAAGTTGGATTTAGCTTAGCTGGGAGAGGAAAGCAGAGCGTTAGTGCGAGCTGAATGCAGCATTGCCTGGAGGTGTGCGCGTGTGCGTCCGTGCGTGTTGATGGGTGTGGGGGGCTGTTGGGGGCGGGCGACTGCGCCGAGGCTTTACAATCCATTACGAGCGACCACAGGCAGCCAATGGACGGACGCTGAGTACGCAGCAAGCGTCCGTGTGTGTCGTCAGGCTGCTTCATGAAACGTAGCTGCGGCTTTGTGGCTCATCAACGCGTGCACTGCCTCAACATGGCACGTATTTATCACCTTTTCCATAAAATGGACTCAATGAGCCTTTGTTTTAATTTTTTCCCCTTCTCCTTACTACACCCACACCACATTATTTCCTTCCACAGCTACTTTTCCAGGCTACGTGAATAAACGATACCAAGTATGTCACTTGGTAAGTAAACACCATTTTGAATGGAAATTACATTTCCTGTAATTCAATATATTCCGGGTCGAAAATATAGTTTGGTCCAATAGGATTAAAAGGCCTTTGAGGAGCAATTGTTTTTGTGTTTTTAATACTCAATGGCAAAATCAGATATAAGAATAGAATACGATAAATGATAATTGGGATATATATTTATTAATAAATGCCATTTGCGACATGGGAAAATATGCTGTACCTTGTTAGAACTGGGCAGGGTGTCTTCAATTGACGATGGACAGTTTTTTTTTTATCATTTGATTGTTTATATTTGTGCTCTAGAAGTGGTTTGTATGATATTATTGACTAATTATGATCTTTTGAGGCTACGAACTGAGCACGATTAATTAACTAACAAAATTAGGGTTTGAACGAACATTTGAACATTTTTTATCTGGAGGACCAAAAATGCCAAAATAAAGAATAAATAAATAACAATAAAACAATACAAATGGATATAAAAAATATAATTCGAAAATTAGAAATAAAAACAATAAAAACAACACATAAATAAATGAATAAACGAGATTCCAAAAATAAAAATAATAATATAAAAATAAACGCAGAAATAAATACAAAAATAAATATATAAATATAATTAAATGTTTCTTAAATAGTTTATTTTCACTTTTATTTATTTATTTTTTATTTTGGCATTTTTGGTCCTCCATATCTTTGTAGTGACATAGTGTGACATAAAGTGACACAAGTGTCATGTTGACCGGTTCGTGTTGTGATACGAATAAAGTTCCGGTGACATTTTAAAGGTTTAAGCATATTATTGGGCATAACATTTTGCCCACTAAAACAGAGCTTCATTTCTCTGCCCTCGTTCCTCACCGCCAGTCCCGCGGTCCCGTTGGTATGAATATTTTAAGACTAGCGGTGATCGGAATAGCCGAAGCTAGTGAGGATAAACGCTATGTCAATGTGCATCCGCCACCATCTTATTTTTGTGTTCCTGGACACGTGCAAATGTATATGAAGATGGTGTCACTTTGTTGGCTGGACTGCTCTGCAGCAGCAGATGGGCAAGTTGAAAGTGCTCTATGAATTGGCCAATAGGAAGACAAGAACCAAAACGTGACTAATGATTAGTCGACATTAAACAGAGTAGTCGACTGTAGTTGAGTCCGGACTAGATAACCCTCGTAAGAAGAAGTCACTGTCAGTTATTGCCATACTCATTATTTCTCCTTTTATAGTTTTTGTTGTTGTTGTTTTTGTTTGTTTTTACTGAAAAACAACAGAATGAAAAATCTATAAAATATCCCATACTGGAACAACATGCACTATCAGTCGAAAAATGAGTAGTACAAATATTTACTATAATGATGACTTTACCACTGCTCTAGTGTAAAAATAGACTATGATGTGCCTTGCTCCAGCTTGCATTCAAATTCAGATTATATTGTAAAATTCATATACTTTATGACCATCTCTTTAGGGATACCTTCACATTGAATGAGTGGGGAGTGTGCACGCGTGAAAGCTACATACGCGGTTCATTCAAGCGGACACCAGGAAGGAGTTATGGGAAATATTCATCCTAGCAACAGGAATATTTGGTTGGCTAACACCTCAATGTGGGGCCGGCGAAGTCCATACTAGCAACAAGCAAAAGGGAGTTTGCAAACGCTGGAGCTGAGAGACGAACTATCTTAGCGCTAGCTATCTCGTATGAAGCTAGTAGCAACGTAGATGAATTTAAAATGGGATCAAAGGGGAAAAATGCTATTCTGCCATTTGCCAAGGTACAACGTGGGATCCTTGAGGTTAGAGTAAGTTATTTTAAACTAAAAAGTGCCTGTTTAGGTTACCCAATACGTTTGAATGAGGTAAATTAATTAATACGGCTTTGTAAACATGTGATCAAGATAAAATGCTATATAAATGCTCTCTATTTACCATTTTGATCAATTTGCATTGTTCATTGGTTGGAGAATGACGTGTTTTTCATTTTGGTAACATGTTTAAAAAAATAAAAAATAAAAAAAGTGACACATTATTTGAACCTGCGGACCGATTACTTTTCGTGGACCACCAACAACAGCTTATAGTGTAAATATTCCCTAGAAAATAAGCCATAATGTACCATAATTTAAGATACTTGAACTGTTTTTTTCTCTGCGTCTTTTGCCACCTTCTCTGCGTCGTTTTGTCCAAGACAGCCTTGAGTTTCGCCGCCATGCTGGAGCAAAACGATTCCTTCGCCGTGGTAATAAGAGAGCTAAAAGGTGGAACAGAGGAAGCGCGGCAGAGATGTGTGGCGATGGGAGCGGCGGGGGTTGGGGGTGTAGCGGGGCGTGAGGCTGCGTCAAAGCTCTGATTAGCGCCGACCACGCTCCGCTCTTATTGATTGGCACAGTGGAGACACTGGGCTGCCTTCCACCACGCTCTAATGAGAAGCCCTGACCTCCACGAGTCAGCAAGGTCACCAGAGCCTACTGTAATTGCACTTTCCCTAATGGCGTCAGTCACGCACGCACTCCAACCCCAGTAATGACAATTACCATAATGTCGGCGGACTCCACGGGGGCCTTCCAATCATCCGTCACATCTAGACGCAAGATGTTAGTCAGCCGTTGTCGTCGGTTCAAAGGGTGCAACAACCAA
Source organism: Festucalex cinctus (assembly GCF_051991245.1). NCBI lineage: Eukaryota > Metazoa > Chordata > Actinopteri > Syngnathiformes > Syngnathidae > Festucalex > Festucalex cinctus. Next base: position 9,788,221 of record NC_135428.1, on the reverse strand, counting down.
GTTGCTGTCAAATTCAAGACAGGAGTCAGCCTCGTGCGTACGCTCATTTACGCAGTTTCTTGGGGAAAAGTAGTTGCCGGACATGATGGAATTGCCTGGCAGGTTTGTCTGATGTGATAATGAGAACGATGATTTAATTGCTCGATGTTGAACACTAATCTTTGGTGCGCAACCTACTCTATGAGAACATATTCCGTTCAGCTGCACACTCTAATGAGAGCTATAACAACAATCTTTCCTTTACAAACTGAAAGAGGATGTGTCGCGTCAAACGTCCATTTCTGTGACTTTAGAAATATGACCCAAGCAAAAGATAACGTAGTCATGTGACGCCGCGAAAAAAAAAAAAAACAGGCCGAGCAAGCATTGTTAAACCGAGAGTACATTTTTACATTAAAGGCAAAATCACTGAGAGAGAAGCATGCAAGCTTGGCTTGAGTCCGCTGTCAGCCTGCTTGTCATTTGCATGCTCGCGCAGGTCACCTGATAGCATGCATGACTGAGTGTGTCCTGTGTGAAGTAGTGCAGGAGCTGTTATATCACCAGTTGGACCTTTTAGACTCAATCTAGCCCCATCTACAGGGGAATTGTGTATTCACCTGTGGATTGGGGGGTGCTTTTTAACACCAACAGAAGCTGCACTTTCGCCTAAAAAAAAAATAATTTCTAAGGGGGTGCAGATTTCAACTCTAAATTTTCAAGAAATGCATGTATCCTAATGTGATCATTTTGGCTCATGCAACAGAGTGAAAGTGTTCAATTTGCGGCCATTTGGCATCATTAAACTATTGAACTTGTGTGGCAACATATCTGAGGACAAAAGTCAACATATCAGCAAAAAAAGCAAAAAAACAAAAAACTTCAAATGCATTCCCAATGAAGCGCTTTAGTTTATGCCCTTTGGCAGAAAACGTGCACTCTGCCCTCCTGATTTACCGCTGTGTCTCTAATTTCAGCAGCTCGGTGTATTTAAGTGAGAGCTGGGGTCATAAAAAAAAAACAAAAAAAAAAACAGTGAGCGAGAAAGAAAAAGTACAAAAAAAAAAAGGATGGTCTGGGTAGGTGGTAGCTAAATCAGTGTGCGCACAAAGAAGCAGGCGTCTGAGAGGTATTGACCCTCCATTGATCGCTAGAAGCTGCGTGGCCGTATTGACCAGATAGAGGAGAGACCCGGGGAGGCAACGCACGGCTCGGCGGCTGGGAGAGGGAAAGAAAAAAAAAAGAACGGAGAAAAACAACCTTATACGCTGACCTTGTGGGCCATCGCTGTCCTCCAGCCCACACTGCTCTACCCCCACCTCGCATGGCACATGGACCCATGTGTGTGTGCGTGCGCGTGTGTGCGAGAGAGAGAGAGAGAGAGAGACCCCTGCAGAGAAGCACGCATAACGCGGGTTTTATCTCATCGAGGCCATTTCCTATCGTGGCTTCACTGTAGCGCCAGTAAACACAGCAGTGAACAGCCCGAGAGGGCCTTGGAGATTTTCTCGTGCACAAACAGTCAAAGTACCAACCTCTTAAGTGGTATAACTCAACAACAATTTCCATTGTCTAAAGTTTTGAAAGGTACAAAAATAATAAGCTTGAGGCAATCGTGGTAAGGGTACCAACGAGGGTTAGTGGTGACAAGGTTTGAGATGCGAATTGGCTGTTAAAAACAAATGCTGAGTCAGAATGCTCGGCTCAATCCGGGACAGTCCCGTTTGAGACTTGTGCCAGATTTCGCGAACCCCATTGCGCTGGTCCCTTTCTAGTTTTTTATTTTATGTTATTTTATTATTTTTTTTTGTAGTCCAGTCCGGCGCAAGCCAATTGTTTGGGCCATGTGCGTGTCTATGGAGTTAGAATCATGCCAAAACCCCGTAAACACAAAAAACATGATCTACGTACACAAAACATGATCTACGTACACAAAGAAGCATATCTTCAATTACAACAACAACAACAAAATGTTTTGCGTACGTAAAAAGCAATTCTACATTTACGGATACAACTCACGTGACTTTTGGCAGTGATATTCTGCCGAGCAGTTTTACGTGCCGAAAACCCAAGATCCACACGCGCAAAGCCAGTAAACTTTACAGCAGGGGGCGCTGTTGAATCAGCGCCGTATTGAGAGAGCGTTTGGCCAACTCGTTGAAGAACTACTACGCTGTGATTGGCCAACTGCAAGTCACATGATAAATGGACGCCTTGGTACATACAATTATACAATCTTGGTGCACGCCAGTATCTTTTATATGATCAAATCGGATTTTTCATTTTTTTAAATTGTTTTTTTTAATGACTACACGAATACGCGACTACAGATTTGGGATACGATTCCAGACGATAATATCAACAACAATGATATGGTACTACATGGTGGTGGTGGTGGAGGTAGCACTTCAGTCAGTTGATTGGTTGATACCAAGTGATCACTTCAATGCACTTCTAAGACAATGAAATGAAAGAAAAATGTTTCTTAAAGTTCGAGGAAGATGCTTTACGTCCTCCATGTTGTCATTTATTTGCTGTGTTTAACTGTTTGTGTTTCATGCTGCATTTACACTGCAGATTATGATTAAGTGCAGTTATATGATTTTTTTTTTTTTTTTTTTTTTTACCCATCCCTAGTTATATAAGGCAACCATTCGCAATTGCCCGGGGGCCTTGAGATTTCCAGGAGCTCCCAAATGTCTCATAAACACAGATTAATGAAGAGTTCTTCCATTAAAGTAATTTTTAATGCTTTAGTCTTAATTTACCCCCTTAAAAAGACATTTAAATGCTCAATTGTGTTTGTTTTGACTGCCACCCTGCCTTCTCATGCAATGAAAAAATGTTTTTATCAATTACTGTCAATGTGTTGAGATTATTGTCTTTTTATATAATAATCCTCAAGGATTTTAATGACTGCGATTGGTTGGCAACCAGTCCAGGGTGTCCCCCGCCTACTGCCCAGAGCTAGCTGAGATAGGCGCCAGCAGCCCCCGCGACCCTTGTGAGGAATAAGCGGTCAAGAAAATGGATGGATGGATGGATTTTAATGACTTGATCTCACTTAGGAAGTAGCAGAATTATCCGCTATTGTGACACTGTTTACGTTCACTAAAGAACTTGTGGAACACGTTCAACAATAAAATGCAGCCACAGCTGATTGTCCCCCAACCCTAAGAGATGGAGAAGAAAACATGGGTCACATGGGAGCTAGCATTTAAACCCAGTCCCCTTGTAGAAACTCAGTCCAAATAGAAGGATTGAACCTCTCTGCCGCTTCCTGTCCATCTTGCTCTCTCCCTCACAGAGAGGCAATTAATTTGGATGGAGCGTGCCAAGAGTGCAGAGATAAAGCAAGCGGGGATGCGCACATGCCACAGGCCAGTTTCCGATCTCTGCAGAACAAACACACAGACTTTCGGCATCGTGAGCAAACTCCATCTCATCATCTCCACCTTGACTCGTTGCAGGCCTCGCTCAAACCCAAACTCCAATACCTTCTTGTTGCCGGAGTAACCGCAGCGCCAATCTTGTTTTTATTTCTTTTTTAAACTCTCTGGATGGTTCAGTGTTAACATTGTCAATAATGGGACTAAGGGAATTTTGTCCATTGATACAGAAGAACATTTGTGAGGTCAAATGTCACAAACCTTAAAGGAGAGGGCTTGGCTGACAATCTGGTCCGGTTAGATTTTTAAGAATCAAGATTGTGATTCAAAATAAGGAGTCCAGACAAGCCCTGACGTGTTTTCGTACAGGGGATGTCAACATTAAACATTTCTTGACAATATTATGTTATATGTGACCTCACTACTCTAATAGTGGCATTCTGATTAATATTACATTAGTAGAATATGAGTTATGAAGCAAAATCCAGGGGGCGGCCATTTTGCCACTTGCTGTCGACTGAAGATGACATCACAGTTGCTCAGGATTCAGGCAACAACCAATCACAGCTCATCTGTTTTCTGAAGCTGCTCTATGATTGGTTGTTACCTGAGACCTGAGCAACTGTGATGTCATCTTCAGTCGACAGCAAGTGGCAAAATGGCTGCCTTCTGATACTGATAAAAAAAACAACTGCTGGATTTTGCTTCTTAACTCATATTCCACTAACTCAATAATAACCGGAATACCGTGTTTAGACTAGCAGCGTTGCGTAGTACATCATATTGTCCAGATTTTCTTTCTTTTTTTTTTAATTGGTATAATTTCGTGTTGGAAAAGCAACGGTTGACAAAAGGCGCGGTTGAGTGTGAGTCACGTCCTGGTATACAAAGCACGCAGCATGCAAAGCGAAGAAGGGAGTGTAGCTGAGGGCCAGGGAAGCCATCGATACCCGGGAAATTGATGTAATCAACCAAGTTACAGAGAGTGAGCAGGGATTGGCCACTCTTCTCCTCCTCCGCCCTCCTCCTCGTTTTCATTCCGCCATATTATACGATCATTTCTGACTCAGGTGCGCACATGCGAGCAGACCACAAACAATGGGAGCGTGAAATCTGCCATGTCTGTTTGAGATCCAAAAAGTAACCTCGCGTCCTCGAAAGCGCCTCGTTCTCCACTGTGGCTCGGCTGCAGCGGCACGTGTGAAGACGGCGGCGTACCTGGCAGCCCAGGCAGCACCGTGAAAAACGCTGGCCCAATTATAGCACGACACCTAGCCGTATGGTTTCCATGGCGGCGCGATGCATTTTCCCGCGGGACGCGCCGTGGAGAAAACGAGCGTCTTATCAAGCATCACCCTGGTAATAACACTCCCTCAAGCCTTTGCCGCATGTGTCAGACCTTAACGAGAACCCCGGGTGAAATCTCTCTCCCCGTCCAGCCACGACGATTGATTTGGACTTAATCTCTTCCTGCGCGTGTGTGTATGTGTGTCCTTTCACTGTTTTTAACAACATGATTTGGAAGTTGGAGAAAAATAACAACCAAAATGGCACTTCATCGGGACGTATGCTACTATTTCGTTAATATCTATGAATGTATGCAGATAATATTCTGGTGTCTTCATAGTGCAGTTATTTTGTCAAAAAGATTGACTTTAGAGCCGAACATCGTTCTTGTTAGCACGTATGTCGCACAGTTCTGGTGTTTGAATCTTGTTTCAGGGCCTCCTGTGTGGAGTTTTTATGCTCTTCCCGTGCTTTGTTTTTACTCTGGCTACATCTCACATCCCAAAAACATACAGATTAGGATCATTGAAGTCTATATGATGTACAAATATTGTGTTACTGTAGGCCTACTTCAGTAGATTTTTCAGGTACTGTATCTGTACTTAATTACCGTATTTTCCGCATTATAAGGCGCACCTAAAAGCCTTCAATTTTTTGAGAAGCTGACCATGCGCCTTATAATCGGATGCGCCTTATATATGGATCAATACTGAGCCGTAACAGGTCTCGCTGTCAAGACGCTATCGGTGACCCTGCACGATCGGTGACGCACATGCGCAGAAGATCCCGCCATCTTGGATCGCTAGCTAACACTAATACTTCACCTCAGAGAAAATAATAAAACATCCGTTTATTCATTTTGGGAGTGAATGGAGTTGTCAGAAAGCTGGTTTGTAATCTAGTAATAAAGTTTGACTGACATATCTGACTGTTTTGTTGACATTCCCTTTAGCGCAGCACCATCTAATGGATGCATAACGTAACCCCAGCCTCTACTTTAGCGACTTTATATGGAAAAAGTTTTAAAATATGTCATTCATTGAAGGTGCGCCTTATAATGCGGTGCGCCTTATAGTGCGGAAAATACTGTATATATTTTTGCATCGATTTGGAAACAAATATCTGTATTTTCAACTCTTTGCTAAGTCATAATGGGCTAGAGAGAGAGAAAGAGAGAGAATACATGGAGGAATGTGAACCATATTAATGACGATCGCGACAAATTCGAAGAAAATTGTTTGATGTTGACAGCTACCGAAATGGTTTGCGGCAAGGGTGTTGCATCTTGTGCCAGGCTAAAACACATGATGGCTTCTGGTGTTCAAGAATTCTTGGTATTGACTGAAAAATAACATGCAAGATGTATTTTAGTTAATTGAGGATTTTTTTGTTACTCAGTTCGCAGCATTAGTAAAGCTATGTGAACACATTGTTTTGCTAGCAATCAATGCTAGATTTTTATATTTTGTGCATTCTGCATTCTACTACTACTTTTTCTTTTTATGTTCTACTACTGAGGTACAAGAGTTTAACCACTAAGTTTATTTTACTTTTACCAGTGTATTACACTAGCATCTGTACATCTATTTAAGAAAGTATAGAGTGTGAGTGCTTTTATTGCCTACGGTTGTTTGTTTATGTGTGGATTTCGATTGGCTGGCGATGAGTCCAGGTTATCAAAAGTCAGCTGGGATAGGCTCCAACTCCACTGTGACCCGAATGAGAACAAGCACTATAGAAAATGGATGGATGGATGGATGACTTTAAGAATTTACTCGACATGATTTCCAAGATACACAAAAGATGCACAGAAATGTCAAGCACACTCCACTTTGTTAGACACGGGGTCACAAAGCAGAACTTCTTTCGACAATATGTGGAATTCTACTCATGCTGCTGATTATTCAACTTTATCTTTTACTTTATTTTATGACATAGTAGGCTACTGTTATTTTATAATGTAGAAGCGTGTGGTTATCATTTCAGCCTTTTATTTCTATCAAACGGTTATTTGTTCAAATCTCGACCTCACGTGTGAATGCAATTTCTCAAGTAATTTTTATTTTTGTGTTTTACGCTTGGAGCTTTATCTCCGCCGTCCTCGAAAGACATGCAACAAAATTGGTTTAAAGGAGGCCCCTACTGAGAGGAACGTCCAAGGGGATGTTAAGGGACGCCATTTTGTTTACATGAATCCTCAGGCAATTAATTGAGGGCTCAATATGAGCAAAGGGTCTCCACTTCATGATAGGATATTAAGTATCTACTTAATTGTTCTCTCGTACTTCAGTATAGCATCTCTTGACATAAACAAAGTGACCAAGGAGTCCTCATTCTTTGCTCAACTTTGTAAACGTGAGCGTTTCCTTCCCCGTCTAAGTCACGTTTTACAAGCCGCATTCCTCCCACCAAAAACAATTGGACCGCATCAGTTCTTGCTATCTCCCCGTGCGACCGGGCTTGCTGAATGCAACGAGCTGGGGCCGGCCCCCGCAGAGGGGGATTTTGGGTTTGGGTTGGGGGGGGGGGGTTACGTCTGCTGGCAGTGAGGGTGAGTAGATCAGCGCGGCTCAGTGTCTGCGAGGCGCTGATAAGATTCCAGGATTTTCCCGGTGTGACAGGCTCGCTCACCGAGCCGAACGCCCTCTTTGCATGGAGGCAGCCGCCATTGCCTGACCTAGTCCCCCCCAGCTCCACCTCAGCAGGCAGGTGCAGCCACACCTAAAATCCTCCTCCGACTTTAATTATTAATCTAATTTGAATCTCCCGTCTTTCTGTCTGTGCTGTTAAGGTAAAACTAATTTCTTCTTTAAAGTTGGAGGCTTTAGCGCCGTGCACGCCGCTTCTTTCTCTCCGACTCTCCTCTCTCGTTCTTTATCTCAGCCCACCCCAAACCCAACCTCCCCCACTCCCATCTCCCTTGGATGGCAGGTCAGGCAGTGAGCTGTGCGGGCTCAGAGGAGGTAAGGACGCCGCGGTGCACATTAATAATGAAAGGCCTCAGCCACCCCCCTAGATACACACACACACAACTCACGCACACGCACACACGCGCACTCACGCATGCACTCCCCCCCCCCCCCCCCCCCACATCGCCATGGCGATGGCAGTAGCCCAGCACTGTCACCAGTGGAGGGGGAGTGGGGGGAAGGCGGGGGATACAGCCACTCTCTCCAACTCTCTGCTCGCCAAGCTGATCACGAGCTCGTACGCCATACTGGGCCTTCCACCGTGGATGTGCGCTAATTAAAAACACTCAGCACCGCGGCTGCAGCAGAGCTCTGCATCACTACCTGGACGTGAGAGAGAGAGAGAGAGAAAGTGAGAGAGGAGCCTTGCGAGATTGGCCACATGTTGAAACTTTTCACGTGTCCTTAGCCCAACTTTACTTCTTTGACTCCGTTAATGCATCGCATGTGTCGAACTAAACAGACAACGCGCTATTTAGCCTTAAATAAAAAATAGCGCGGTCCCTCTAAAGTCAGTCAAGTCTGAGATTGTTCAATTCGGAAGTCAACCAAAGTTTTCATGAAAAAAGTAAAGTCGTCAGCATACCTACCGAGACCCCACCCAGAAAGGATTAACTTGCATTTTGTTTTTTCTTTGACTGTTGGAAACACGGCAGCGTTGACAGGTGGTTAGCATGCATGCTACACTTCTGAGGTTCTCTCTGTGTTAGCGTCATGGAAGTCTATAAATTGTCAGAAAATAATAATTAGCAACGGCGTTTTTCTTTTTCCTTTGTGTTTTTGTTATATTTGTCATCATTGGCTATAAAGAATGTGATGAGAAGATGCCAAACTGAATCTTATCCAAAGCATTTAGACTGCTCTGTCACCATACATCTACGTTGGTATCTTCATTACTATCAAAGATTTCTTTTTTATTTTAATAATGACACTAATATGAAAATGCTGTTAAAAGGGAAGTCAAGTCAAAAAAATTCTTTATATGTTCTATACGGCTCCACTAATCTAAACACGGCATTCCAATTAGCATTGGTTTTGTTGAATTTGAATTAAGCAGTCAAATCCACCCGTTTTTATATGTGTTACTTAAAGGGGGAGTGGGTAGAATTTAGTGCCACCCTGGTGAGCTAACTTCCTAAGTTGGAAATGCGCGCACACTACGGTGCCTGAGAGAGACCATACTTAGCAAGCCTACCTCCAATTACAACGTTCACTAAATTCGCTTTCCATTAAGATGGCGGTGAAACATGTCAGCCTACTGTAAGGTGTGGTGTGACCTTTGCAATATAGTTAGCAATTACTACTTATGATTAAATGTATGGCATGGGATAAAACTTATTTTGTTAATTGAACTTAACTGTTTTTTTTTAATGGATGAACATTTAAAATACAAAAATTCTACACATTGAACTTTTAAAACTCTTCCTATACAGTTAATGTTTTTATGACAATAACAGTGGTGACAATTTGCACTGACATTCTTTCCCATGGGAAAGCCTCTGAACCCGAACAACCAATAAATTACATTTGATCATATCTATCATTGTAATGGAAAATCAATGGATCCATTCCAGGGTCAAACATTAGCCATCATAAAATAATCACAAAATTAACTGTACATTACCAGTATTTTAACATTATTGACCATCACGTGTGTAAGAAGATGTAAACTACATTTATTTAATATTAAAATGTAATCTGGATTTTGTGCGACTTCTTCCATAAAAATTTGGGTTGTACTTTAAAGGTGGCACTGCACTAAAAATAATCCACTATTATTTTTTTCATCAAATGAGTTGGTCTTTAAAAACACACAAAAAAAGTCGTCAAACATTACAATTGTACATTCGACACAAATACATGCATTCCTCTTTATTCACAAAAACCAGTCCAATTTTCTAAACAAATACAAAGATTGGTTATTCTTAAGAGCTGCAGCTACCCGGCAACGTAACAAAAATCATGAAAATAGAACAAATAAACAAATCATAAAAAAAAAAAATCTTGTCTCAGTGCGTTCAGTAGGGCAGACTCAGAGCAAGTGCTTGTCTCTTTAGTGCTATCGGCCGGATAGCATGCTATTGGGCATGCTCAGTAGGGGCCAACGTAAGTAGTTTGGAAATGCAGACGAGGGCTGATGATGACGGACGACATTACAGCGGAGTCTCAGCTTCTGTTTCCTGTTGGGATGTGGAATTTTACAGCATCCGAATGTGAAAATCTGTTGCAAAACCATTTTGTTGTTTGTCAATGGTCAAATTAAACCATCGTTTCCGTAACATTATGGTAAAGAATTACAAGAATGTTTGCCATTAGCCACTAGTTTTAAAATATATAGCTGTAAAAGTACATTCTCTACACAAGTACTGTATCTTTCCACACATGAACAACATTAACACCAAACACAGAAATTAGCTGATTGTCCACACTGGGGCCCATCATTTCTGCTTCTGGCAATAAACAGTTCAGTGTTCAGGCGACATGGAAAAAAAGCTGCTGGAAAAAGGACAAAAGGTACCAAAATGGAAACATAGAAAAGGGAATTAAAGTTTCCATAGATGCTTTTCTTCACGCTTCATTTTTGGTTCAAGGAATAAGTAGGCGCATCCATTACCCCTCAGATCTTTTTTTTCTGCTTTGTTTTTGTTCTTTTCTGTTGTATATTTTTTCTTCTTTTTGTCATTTATTTATTAGCCAGTGTCTGTTTTCCGGAGACAATCCAAGAGTTGGCATTGCACTTGATGGCAGAGCTTTGGGTACGGGAGTGGAGGAGAAGTCCTACTGGAACCACCGGAACGCCGCTCCTGTAGGGAGCATCACCTTCTTGGAAAAACAGAAGAAGAGAAGGGGACAGGGGGGGAGAAGAAAGAAGGTTGAAATTACTCATGAAAAGCAGTGCAAAATACATATTTGCACATATTTACTGAATAATTTAATATTGGTTATTAAATTAAAATAGTTGTTTTAATTTGTTACACTTTGACTTGAGATGATGAAGTTAAAATGGTTGCAGTTTTTTTTTTTTTTTTGGTCAGGCAACAATTGTGGTTATTTATAAACAGTGGATATGAAAAGTTTACACACCCCTGTTCAAATGTTTTCGCAATGAAAAAAAAAGAAAGACCAAGATCAATTATAGCAAATTTTTCCCACTATAATGTGACCTATGACCTTTACATTTTTTTCCAGAATTGTAACGTGAAAATATTTCAGATTATATGGTTGCACAAGTGAACACACCCTAATAAGTGGGATGCAAATAATAATAAAAATTAAGTTAGTACACATCTGCCACCATCTCCCGCCGATTTACCCTAAATACTTTCAGATGTTCTAGTAATCTTTTTTTTTTTTTTTTTTAACCTTTTCTTTTTTCCTTTTCTTTTTTTCTCTTTCTTGCTTTTTTTTTTTTGTTTCTGCTGATTGGGAGTTACGGCCAAAAAGTTCAACCTTGATTGTATTTGCCCACCATCTGTCACACACATTTAAAAAGTGTTAATAATAATAACAACAATAAAAACCTGTGATTTTATTTTTGCCTTATTCATTATATTACAAAAACCTGGCATGAAAAGGGGTGTGTAGACTTTTTATATTGACTGTGTATACATTGACTTTTTTTTTTTTTTCGTTTTTAGTATTACATCCTTTAATTATCTTCTCACACACTCTATGAGGGGGAAACCAATTATATTTTAACTCATTAAACCCCCAAAATAAATAAACACGTTTTTTTTAATACTTTGTCCTTCACTTCAACAAATGTGTTTACACATTATTTATTCATTTATTTTTATGCAAGAGCATACAGAAGGGTTTGATGCAGCTTCTGACCTGAAGAGGTCGCTTAAAGCGATGGTAGTTATTCCAAAAAAGGGCCTGCAGGTGGCAGCAGAGTATAAGAGATCAGCCAGGGCCATGTTGCAACAAGCTCTTTTCCCAGTGTTTTCAACAGGTTTGTGAATAATGATAAAACTTAACTATATTTTTATTTTATTTTTTTTCCTGATGATAGAAGAGACTTTAATCTTTCTTTTGGTAGGGCCCATGTTTTTATAGCAATAGAACACAATATTCTGCGGGCCTTGCAAAATCAGTCAAAATCCAGTAAAACAGTTGCTTCAGTGAAAATGGCTGCGAGTGAATGAGTTAAAGAGCAACACTTTTTCTTTTTTTTTGCATTCCGAATTACTGTAGTTTAATATCTTTATTGGTTTGAGTGCAGATATCAGCACTCACATTTCCAAATTTAGCGAGTAAAACCTTTGCTTGTTTGCTATTTTGGTTCATAAATGACCTGGTGAAAAGTGTATGAGCCGTTAGACGCAGGAAAAGGCTTCACACAAAAACCGATAGGCCACATTTATTATTTAGCCACCACACGCGTCGCTCTCCCACGCCATCATTAACGATGATGACATTCTCCGCCGCCGCCGCACCCTCCCTCCGCCATCCCTCGCCGTGGCTATCTGCACGACAGGACACTGCTGCAAGGCTGTGCACAGGTCCGCCAATCAGGACGGACAAAGACGCTATCAGCATGGCAAGCGTCCCAAAAAGTCCAAGTCGCCAGGCTCAGCCCGGAGCGAGGCAGGAAGAGCTCATGCACCCACACACGCTCTCACACCAAAGGCAAAATGTATTCAAGTACAGTCACACACCTCCACACGCGCTGGCATGATAATACACCCCTGAAGTCACACCATACAGTGAGAAATTCTTATGTGTGATGAAGTCGGGTTCCCGTTTTTTTTTCTTTTCTTTTTTTTTTAATCGCGTCCGACAGAGGACGGTTTGCAAATAAAATGATGCCATGCATTCAATCACACCTGCTTTAGAAAAACGAAGTGAAAGACCTGACAATGGTTCGCATTCTGATTCACATTTCCGTAAAATCTCAACTGTAAACATTTAAACTCTCCTTCTACAAAAATTCTCTGGACTTATCTTCACTATTAAGATTACAAATACTGCTGACGTTAAAAAACAAACAAACAAAAAAACACTCTTTAAAGCCGAGTAACCTAGAAGTAAAAAATAAAATATAAACACCTGGCCAGAAAAATGGTTAAAATAATTATGCCACTCAGGCACATACAAAGGCAGCCGTTACCTGTTGCTCGGGTCCTTTGTCCAAATAAGAAAGAGCTAGCAGGTGAGAACAATTTGGACAAGCAGAAAGAACACTTTTACACTACTTAAAAAATGAAGTTACAACATTTCAGATTATGTTTGATAGAAAAACATAGAAGCTAGCCTTGCGTGCTATCTGGCTAATCATGCTAGCTAGTGGTACAGGCAGCACAGTTTGTTCTCAGTACAAATTAATACCTCCTACAATTTCTGATCAATCACTTGAGTTCTCTATTAGGTGGAGTGTATTTAAATGAGTGCTGTCAAAGTTAAAGTGTTCAGTAAATCATGTATTAACCCAGATTAATCACACTATTAATTTTGACCACATATGATCCTTTAGCTTGACAAGGGATGTTTATATTGAATGTAGCACAGGTTGTGTTTGAACAATAAACATAACCGCATGCTTTAAAGCCAAACATTTAAGTATTTGTGTAAGACATTCAGAATATTTGTTCATGTCAAACTACTGTGGTCATTATTTTTTTACATTTTAGATTATGCAAGTAATTAACTTATTAGAAAAAGAAGAGGATGAGAGTGTGCAGTGGATCGAAAAATGTTGACGACTTCCTCATAACATTAAATGTAGAAAGAATGAACACATAGCAGGTTCTTTCAAATTTGGCGGGCAAAAAATGTTGATTAAAAAGCCTTTTTAATTAAGTGATTAATCAAAATTATTAGAAGTAATCTGATAAAAAATTTTAATTGTTTGCCAGCTCTAATTTAAATGTGTTGCCTGAAAATTACATGTACAAATTTTAGCAGTCCTTTCAATTTCAAGATGGCCTATAGAATAATTCATCTGGCCAGAACAAGTTTGTACATTGCAAATAAAACAGCTTTAAAGTTGCCAAACTAGGAAGCACTTGTGATAATAAATATGAACCAAAAGGTAAAACTCACAAGCAGCCTATTGAATCATTTTATGGTGTGTATTGTTAACCCCTCATGTGTCTGTGCGACAACCTTTCCACAGAAGCACTTAGCCGGTGAGACAGCCAGGACGACAGCAGCAACATCTGGCGCCGCCACAGATGTCAAAAAGCCGGTAAGGTCTGGATTTAGTGTGTCGTAATACGTGGCGAGAAAAACACATTCATCAGATGAACTTTAACTGCTGTATTTCCTCATTAACCGTGTGCAATCAATGGGAAATGGCAGCAAATAGGGGGGAAAAAATGTTTTCCCGTTATCGCTGATTGCACTGGTTCAAGCAGATGGGATCCGTGGGTGTGAAGTAGCCAATCACTACAATCGATGTTTGTCCCCCAAACAAGATAAGCACATTTGTCTTAGCATAACACAACAATTTGTCTACCATATCACAAGAAAGTGGGCATTATTCTGTGTTCTGTTCTCTAATTGCTTCTATAGTGAGCTAATTTCAACTTGACATTTCAGAGTAAAGTGCACGGAAATTCCTTTAAGCCAATTAAAGCCACCATGAATCTGATTTTTAACATTGCCGAGATTCACAAGGAGTTGGAAACGTATGAAATGAGTGAGCAAAAAAAAACAAAAAAAAAACACAGACAACCTGCTGCCATCTGTCTTCCCACACAACAACAGCCTCCTCTAAATATAATGATTGACATGACGAATGTGATAGTAGAATGTTTTTTTTCTGCTGAAATTTTTTTCCAAATTTATGCCACCTGCCACCTGTAGTGCCTATATAGGGAAACGTGCTGAAGCAACAAATATGCTGTACACATAAGTAGCCTTCCATTGTGAGAAACCATAATATGATCAGTGTCTTCACGTAGATGAATATCATAATTAGCATGTAGCATATAATTAAAGGTTATTTGAGCAATTTGTGGATAACTGAAAGCCCTTCACATGAATTCGTTCACTCCCAGACATTTTCACAGAAACATTCCCCTTCGCTCACGGCTGTTTTACTGGATTTTGACTTATTTTGCAAGGCCCACAGAATATTGTGTTCTACTGCTATAAAAACATGGAACCTACTAAAAGAAAGATTAAGGTCTCTTCAAAAAGTATATTTCTATCCGTTTCCGTTTTGCAGCAATTAGCATTAGAATATCGCTAAGTTTCATCATTATTCACAAATCTATTTAGAATTCAGAGTAATGGAGCTTTTTTTCCCAACATGGCCTGGTTGATCTCTTATACTCTGCAGCCACCTGCTGGCCGTTTTTGTAATTACTACCATTGCTTCACCCGTTCTCTGCAGTTGAGAGGCTGCATCAAAGCCTAGCATTAAATAAACTATAAAAAAAAATGTCTTTGGGACACTTAAAACATTTCAAATAGAACGTATTTATACGTTTTTGGGAGCAAATTAGTTCATCAGTACTCGAAGTGGATGTCGCTTTGTGACCGGAAATGTGCTTTTTGTTGTGAAAGCTATAGAACATTTTTTTGCATCAGAGACTCTCCACACTTAGCTTTTTTAACCAAAGGTACATTTGATCAAATTTTAAATATTCTTAACTAAAAATTGGGAGACATATATAACGCCCCAAGAACTACAAAAAAAAAAAAAAAAAAAAAGCCTCTTAGGTTTACAGTGAGTCCCCCATTTTGATGTTACTTTGGAATTTGGTGTTATTGTCTGTCTTCCACAGAGGTCATATTTTAACTCCTCCCACAAAATACATCTTACCGTCTTCAAACTTTGTGCGTTTTATCTAAAGCAGTGTAGTATTGAACCGTCCAAAAACAAATGCATGCTGAAAAGGTTTCTAAAGTCAATGTTCATAGTTGGACAAATATTTTTTTCCACATCTCAGTCGCCTTTAGTAAATGATGTTCTTCCTCACGGCCATCTTTTTCCTTGATTCTTGCTGATGTAACTTATCCCTCAGTCTGCTTACAGCTTGCCCAACATGTCTACATGTCGCACATGTGTCTTGGTGCCAGTCGGCATGCCTGTCACTTTGCATGAGCCTCTGCAATCCAAGGTTTTGGGTGCAGGAAAGGTCACGAGGCTAGAACCATTCGTAACAGAACAGTCGACTCAGGATGAAGCTGCACATTTTCAAATTATATTAACTACCACAATGTTAGTTAATGTCATTTTTGAACAAGTTCCACAGCATTTCACAGATGAACAACACCGCAGAGACTGACACAAGCGGAGAGTTCTCACATAAGCCGAGCAGCTCTGCCTTCCCACATGTCTCTATCAAACGTTGCATTCTCAGAATAAATCCAGACGTTCTGCGCCAGCGAGCGGCGAGGTGGCAAAGGCCTCTGCATGCAAACTCCCCCTCACTTGCTGATTTTACGCTCCTCTTTGAGCCGCCGTCAACACCCTTAAATTAAGCACCTCGCTCGCCGGACTGAGCTAGCGTATCGACGCGTGTGCCGAGAGGGATCTCGGAGGCGCGCGCGCACATTTTTAATGCAAATGCGGTAAAACGAGACGGCGACGTTTCAGAAACATTTACAAGAATCAACGCAAATCAGCTCGTCATAAGGTTATGAGGTAAGATTATTTGAGGCCAAGTCACTATTATCTCAGAGCCTGGTGCTTTATTAAAACATCTGGAAAAACAAATGGGTGGGTCCTGGGACACACCTTTTTATGAAGTAAATTTATCAGTTATGGCTTGACCTTTTCATGAATCTTAAAAGGGGACATATGAAATGTAGCTTTTAATTGCTTTTATACTAATAATTGGGGCTCTGAGGTGCCTACCCACCCATCAAGTATGGAATTACACCACCATGTAAATGTTTTATCTTCTTATATATGAAAATGTGTAAAATAGCCATTGTGAATTTTGTGCTGGCACAGTTTGGCCAATTTTTAATTCCTCCTTGCTCCGTCAGAAACTACAGGTACAATGTTGAACACCCAATCAATCAATCCAACCAACCAACCAACCAATCCTCGTTATTCTATAGCACATTTAATAAACAAGTGTTTCCAAAGTGAGATTCACACACTATCATACAAATAAAATCTAGTAAAATCAACTATAAAAAATAAAAACTGTCAATAAAATACTAAAATACAATACGTAAAATAAAAAAGAAATACATTAAAAAATGAATAAAAACACAAAAAGACAGATTAATATTAGTTTACACATTATCTTTAATATTCAGTGAAGTTGAATGTACACATTCGCTACACCCGTAGTTCTCTTCTACCTAAAAAGTCACTTGGCAAGTATCACCATAATGACTCAAATTAAGTAAGGCAGAGGTCTTAGGCCTAAAAAGTGTATTTATTGTAAGCCACTGTATACAGTTTGTACATTAACACTTCACTTATAGGAAAAGGGTAAACCATACTTAAATACATCTGAACTAGTGACAACTTGAATAAAGTCTTCCCAGAGAGTTGCTGCTGTTCTTATCACACTTCCTGTAGGTTTAAAGGACGTGGCTCACATAACTTTCCTTACATTTCTTTAAATTAGACCAGAAATGGATTGCAGTTCAATTTTTATTGGGTAAGAGTAAGAACTTTCTAAGCTATTTTATTTGCTTATCAACACACAATTTCTTTATTTGTGTTTGATTTCTTATTTGGGTCTTGATCAGTTAGGTAACACCTGTTGTAGCAGCCAACATTGCTCCGCCCTCCCATGAACTTACCCTGAATTTACATTGCACATGTAAAGACAGCGCGGCAATAAAACCAAACTATTCTCCATAACCAGTCATGCGTCTCGTCATTTGACATTCGGCGTGTGCTGATGATGATGACGACTTTTCTCTCCGACCGTCTGTGCAGAGCAGGCTGTGTTGTGTGATCTAAACACCTGCAGGACAAGATGCTCTTGACTTAATAATAATAATAACAAAGCCTGTTAAGACAATATCTAGTTTTGCCAGCGGGATGCATACACGCTGGCAAATAAAAAGTAGGAAACACTGGCAAATTCCATGACAGTGGAACAGCTGCTATTTGGTGCGTCTTGAACTGCGAACATTTTTTAAACACTATGAAAACAGAGATTTAGTTGTTTGTTTAGTTATTCAGGTGTCTCACTACTGAAATATGCTACGTATTGAACTATACAGACACACTGAGGTGTCCCTGTTATATTAATATATTTACAATATCTATTTTCAGATTTACTCATCACTCCCCTTCGATCAACAAGTGGGCCCTTGATGAAAACAGGTTGGTTAATGCATAATATTTCATGCTAACAGCTACATTTGTTGTGGGTTTTCCACATACAAAATCATGTGACAAGGACACATATGATCAATGCATAGAGTTGTGTCAAGCTAATTTTCATCACATGCCACATTGTAGTTGTGAAGGCTGTTATGGATGTGAAAACCATGAATGAATAAATATTAGGGATGTAACAATATCCAAACTTCATGGTACCATATTATCACAATATGAAGGTGAAGATACGATAATTATCATGATATTGTTGGGATATTGGCGATACAAAAAAGATCATGATATTGTAGAAGAAATTATCTCATATAAAAAATAATAATATTGTGCTTTTGTACATATCAACAATGCATATTAACAACCTACAATCTCTAATAACACTTAATAGTGAGGCACATACTTGCTAATGCAAGCACACATTGAGTTCCTCCACATATTGCGGGGCGGCGTGGCTCAGTGGTATGGTGTTCGTCTCCCAACCCGGAGGTTGTGGGTTCGATCCCATGCCATTGTGACCATGTCGAAGCATCCTTGAGCAAGATACTGAACCCCCAATTGCTCCTGATGCTGTGTCATCAGTAGGTGAATGGGTAGTCAAAAATGTAAAGCGCTTTGAGGGCCTTGTAAGGTGGAAAAGTGCAATATAAATGAAGTGCCATTTACCATATTGACTCGGTTCACAAGCATATTATGTGCCCCTTTATCTGACCATTAACGTGGATTTTAAACATAGAAGGGCCAAAACATGCCTTGTGAAAATTAAACTGCACTAAAATACAACCCACCAGAGGGTGCTAGAACTGCACAAATTGAAATCTACCCGACTTTTTTAACAGATGTGCTGCTTTTAATATCGTGACATGACGACGACAATAATATTGTGGCAGTTTTAATATCGCAATAACACGATATTGCCGTTATCATTACATCCCGAATAAATATATAATCACCTCATCATATCATTATATGTACATAGTTGTGAATCACTTCCATCATAAATGGTTTATCATAAATGTAAAAGTTAGTCAATAGCTATATTTGATATCTTGGTTTGTATCAGAAAAACTGTTTGCAATATTCTATTCAACCAAAGGATTTTTTTCAAATCCTCTCAAAAGAACAAAACTACCCCATCAAGGGTAGAACTTTGCAGCCTATGTAGATTATCAGACGTCTTGTGTGTGTGTGTGTGTGTGTGTGTGCAGACGTGATGTAATCGAGTCACTTTAACTGGTGTCTTCTCTTTGTCACAACAGTGTTACCCTCTTGACCCTCATTTTTCATCTTGGGTGACACCGGTGTCTGTTTAATATAAATCACTGCTCAATTACTTTACGACAGTTACATTGTTTTACAACATCAGGGCTGATGTAAGAGAAGTTTGTTTTTTTCCCCCTCTGTCATTAGTAGAGGATTATAACACAGCCTAATCCTTTAATAACGTTCATTATAGTACGCTCAATGTACCTAATTAAATTAACAGGCAACATAAAGAGTAACATATGCTTCACAGGTATACTTGATTATGATGACAAATGACATTTAAATGAATATACATTTCTGTAATTAATGAATAAGCACCCGCACTTCTGCCAGTTAGGCAACTATTAAACTCTGCAGGTTTATGATATCATTAAACTCTTATTTCATATAATTGAAGCGTCGTTGGACTGTGACGTTGCGAGCTACGTGATGACCCGGGACAGCGTTCATGAATATTCAAGACCCTTTGTTGGTCTGGCGTCACTGGTGTGAGCATCAGGTTAATTACCATGACCCCGTCACTTGCAAATCATCAATTAAGACTAAATCCCCCCTAGTTATTGTAAAATAGTCATACAGGATATGGAAATAATCCGTAGCTGAGGTGGTGTGTGTTTCAATGGCAAATCACTTGCCAGCAACTGTTTTTAAGCGCCGTAAAGACAAGACTCATTATATAGTATTTAAGCAAAATGCTCGGGACACATTTGTTAATTGATCAATCAATCAAGGGTTGAACTAAAGTAGCAATCATCCCGCCTGAATGTTAATTCGTCTCTCCGTTGTAGTGGGAAGCGTTTGTAGGAGGCCGCTTTCTGTGCCGCAGTGCTCAAAGCAAAGTCCATAAATGCATAGTTGGATGAGTTTGTCGTGGAAGAACTTGAGAGCCCTGAGCTCAACCCCATAAAACATTTTTTTTTAGGATGAACTACTAAGCCACGTGTGAGACCAACTCGTCCGTGTTCACGTCCGGTACGTATCAAGGTCGGGTGCCCCAATAACATTTGTCCACAAAATGCATACTTAGACTCATTAAATACCCCATTAACAGCCGATACTTCCTTTACACAGGAACAAAGCAGCCTTTGTGCTATAACAAAGTAAATGATTCGCTCATCATCAACTGATAAGGAACGTTCATTTTCTTTTTAGATTGGAACATCTGCCAAAATTAATTTCATGATCGGTCATTCTGTCAGCGCAGCCATGCTTGGTTAAACCACAGAGAGCAACGGAGGTAAAGGGCAGTACGTTTTATTTATTTATTTATATTTTTTTCGTTTGTTTTTTTCCGAGGCCATTTAGATGAGCAGGAGTGTCAGGAGAGAAGGACAGGGGCAGCAAAATAGGGGGAGGGGCGGGCACGTGTGCCACGCTGACACCTGGTGCTCCAGATGACAGCTCCAAGGCCAGATGGACCATATTACATGCGCACGCACGTACTTACGCACACATGTACACCTACACACAAACACATACTGTACACAATTACCAGCACTTTGCCAACTACATTTTTTTCCCCCGCATATTTTTAGCCAAAATATTAACATGCATGTGTAAGGACGTGAGCAAACTGAAAATGTTCAAATGAGGGCGGCAGTTTTTCGAGTCTGTGAATGAACCGACTCAGTGGTGGATGAAGGGATGAATATGGTACACAGACCGCGCACCACCTGTCCCAACTCCGTGCTCCACCAAAACCACACCCTCCATCATTAAAGGTATACTTGACTCATCGAGCCATTTTCAACAGTAACAACATAATGTTTGGTCTACAATGAATGTGATAACTGCATTATTTTTCATGAACAATTACTAATTTTGCCACTTGCTGTCGATTGAAGGTGACGTCATCTGTGCTGAGGAAACCAATCATGGCTCAGTTTGCCGACCAAACCCAGAAAATAGGTCAACCGTGACTGATTACATATTTCCTCAGCACATGTAAAGTTATCGTCAGTCAACAGCAAATTTAAAAAAAGAAAGTGTTTTTAAAGGTGTTAATTGGAGGTGAAATTAGTTAAAGTTGTCAAATTAATTCTGGCTAAAATATTAACTTTTTACAACTAAAAATTAGGGATGTTCGATACCACTTTTGTTCAGGCCGATACCGATACTCAGACCCTCAGTACTCACCGATACCGATACCAACTGCCGATACCAGTAGTACATATTGACAAATAAAAAAATCACTAAAATATATTTTTAAACAAATATATTTCCTTTAATTTTGACAAAAAAAACAGCACAGTCACTCTTCAATAGTCTTAACGCTCAAAATAAAACACAAAAATGCTCTTTTAGTTTAAGATTCACAATTTTGAAGTATTTCCAAACCGGTGAAGTTTTGGTGAAAAACTGCTGCAAGCTAGCGCCACTTACAGGCAAGGAGGACTCACTTAACGTCTTCCCCCTCTGCCATCGGTCGCTTGTACTCGTCTGCGTCACGAGTACTTGAAAAAAGGCTGGTATCGGCCCGATACGATACCTGGTATCGGCCCGATACCGATACCTGGTATCGGTACTCGCCCATCCCTACTAAAAATGGCTGAATGAGTCAAGTGTCCCTTTAATGCATGAATCCAACATCCAAAGTACGCCGAAACATATTTGCAAGTATGTTCACAGAAGTGACCAAAGTGTTTACTATGTATTGAAATTGCTTTTCTAAAACTTTTCTAAACCACGACTTGGTTGCCAACTTTGTGAATCACAATTATTCTTTGTAGGGACAGACCGATATGTTTTTTTTTAAAGCTGATTATTAGTAGTCAAGGAGCCCGATAACTGATATTTGGAACTGATATAAATTGGCAGTAAATGGGATAATATTGGGGCGCGGCACGGTGATTGAGTGGTTAGCACATCTGCCTCCCAGTACTGAGGACTCGGGTTCGAGTCCAGGCTCCGGCCTTCCTGGGTGGAGTTTGCATGTTCTCCCCGTGCCTGCGTGGGTCCTCACTGGGTACTCTGGTCTCCTCCCACATTCCAAAGACATGCATGGCAGGTTAATTGGGCGCTCTGAATTGTCCCGAGGTGTACTTGTGTGTGTGGATGCGGGGTCGTCTCTGTGTGCCCTGCGATTGGCTGGCAGCCAGTTCAGGGTGTACCCCGCCTGCTGCCCATAGCCAGCTGAGATAGGCTCCAGCACCCCCCGCGACCCTTGTGAGGCGTAAGCGGTTCAGAAAATGGATGGATGGATGGATGGATGGATGGGATAATATTGGTGGCAAAATTTTGAACAATAAAAACTTAACACTTTGTTTAAAGCTACTGAACGCAAAAAAAATGTCATTTCGAATCGCTACTGCCACCTGTTGCCAAAAAATGAAACTGCATTCTCCCTTCATGACGTCACATCCGCAGACAAAGGGCGGGAAATTCGAACCTGAATCCAGAACAGCTAAAGGTGTTAATCTACTAATTAAAAAATGAACCAGTGATAAATGTTCAAATAAAATGGCTATTAAGATATTTTTGGGCAAATTGTCACAAAGTGCATCTCTAAAGGGATACTTGACTCATTGAACAATTCTCAGCAGTAAAAAGTTATTTTGTCTAGAATGAATTCGATAACTTCATTATTTTTCCATGTACAATTAATATCTTTAAAAAGTAATTTTTCTACTTGCTGTTGACTGACGATGACATTCCCTGTGCTGAGGAACTAACAACCAATCATGGCTCACCTGTTTTCTGTGTTTGGTCAGTAAACTGAGCCGTGATTGGCCGTTACCTACTTCCTCAGCACAGGTGATGTCATCATCAGTCGACAGCAAATAGAAAAATGACTTTTTAAAGGTACTAATTGTACGTGAAAAATAATGAAGTTACCACATTTATTATTGACGAAATATTAACTTTTTACTGCTGAAAATGGCTCAATGAGTCAAGTATCCCTTTAAATACCTTTAAACATATAAAAGTGAATACTGAAACAAATTAACAGCTGTGTAAAGTTTTCTAGTGTAAATAAACTTTTCCCAAATTTCAATAATACTCAAATGTTAATCTTTCATTTATTTTTGTTTTCAGTTCAAAAAACAAAGAGTGTAGAAAGTTTCTAGCATGTTGACTGTGATGCAGCTCCAAAATGACAATATGATCTATTATCGGCCAATATGCATTCAAATGCCAAATAATAATTCTTTGTTACTCTACTTTTCAAGTGTGGAATAATGGAATCACTTTTTTTTTTTTTTTTTTAAGACAAAATCTCAATTCTAAGCGTACAGTATTTAGTCACCAACACCTTCTTACCTCCAAAGCAGCAGAGGGCTTCTTCTTCAGTTCCTCACATTTCCGAAACTTGCAGATCTGATGCCCCGTCTTGCGATTCCGGCAGCTGCTACACTGCTCACAGTTAATCCGCCGCCGGCAAGGTGGGCACATGCCACAACGTTTTCGCTTCTTTTTCCCGGAGTTGATGGCGGAGGCCAGCTCGTTCTGCGCCGGGTACTCGGCCAGGCCGGCCATGTGCAGCGCGCTGTCCGCAAGAAACACTCCTGCCGGCGTCATGATGAAAAGGCCCGGGTTGAAGGGGAAGCCGCCCCCTACTCCATATGGGAAGTCGACGGGACCACCTACGGCGTCCGTGACAGACGCACCCTCCAAATCGCTAGCCCCCGAGCCCGCGTCTCCTCCGCCAACTCCCACTCCCATGCCCCCGGGCAGAAGCATGTGCTCCATACCGGCCCGCTTCAATAACGCGGCTGCCTGAGCAAAGTGCAGCAAGCCGTTCTGGCCCTCCAGAACCTGTTCCAGGGTCCGGTCCAACTTGGCCGCCGCCAGTGCAGAGACGGTGGGCTGGGGTGGCGCCGGCGGCTGAGGCTTGGCCGTGTGGCCCTTTGTCTCACGGTGGTCTTTGTGTCCATTGGTGGTGGCGGAGGAGACCGCCGTGTACTGCGAAAGGGTGCGGGAGTTCTTAAGGCTCCTGTTTAAGGGCGCGCTGATGATGCCGCTGCGGTTCCGGCGTTCCAGAACAGGAGAGTCCTGTTTGCAGCTACTCCGCTCCAGGTCCTCAGTCCGGCCCCCCTGGGGCAGCCTGCTAGACATGGTCCAGAGCGTATGTGCCGCCTGGGTTGGGGGTGAGGGTGGAAAGGGGGCAGGGGTGAGCGAGGAGAACCTTGTCTTGGTCCGTTCTGGGCCCGGGTGAGAGCGGCGCCGCTCCTTGATGGACTAATCGGCCAACCGACGACAGACAGGCCTTCTGCCTGCTCTACAACTAAGCCCTCATCCACCTTCTTCCATGGGCCATCTGGAACCTTAACACATGGAGAGAAGAGAGTGGTGTGCTAATTAATCAAAATCCATGTTCAGTTCATCACATAACAACAAACCGCTTCCATTTGAGGTAACATGACAGCATCCTTAGTGAGATGTCCGACATGCACCGAGCAGCCAAACTGACTGCGTAGCGTACGCATGATGTCATGGTTTGCATCAAATATTCAGCCTTTGCTCATAAAATAATGTTGAGTTTGAATTGACACTAACATTATTGTTCATTGTTGTGGTCATATTATGGTCATTTAGCTAGTTGAGGTCACAAATTTTATTTATTTAGTTTATTTCTATTATATTACAGTATTTATTTATTCTAAGGAGCAATTTTATTTATTTATATATTTATTTTATTTTTATTACAGTATTTATTAGAGCAATTTTATTTATATATTTATTTTATATCTATTTTATTACAGTATTTATATATTATAAAGAGTAATTTTATTTATTTATATATTTTATTTTTATTATATTACCGGTACATTATTTATTATAAAGAGCTAGTTCTACACCACTCCAGACTAAAATAGTAAATAATATTTATTTATGTATCTATGTATTTATTTATTTATTTTCAATTAGGGATATTCAATAACACTTTTTTAGACTGATACCAGTATGTGTACTGAACTCTTAAGTGGATACCAAGTGCCGAGAATACTCGTTCTTTTGATAAATAATATTTCCTCAAAAAAAAAAAAAAGAAACAATGACAAATAACTCTAAAGAAAGGCCTATTATATAGCATTTTTCTTTAAAATTGTGTGAAATTAATGAAATTTTCTATTCTAAATTCTGTTGCGAGAAACAAAACCTTGAAACGACCCGATACCGATACCGGGTATCGATACTCGTCCATCCCTAGTTTCAATAATGCCTCAGATTTGTGTTTTAATTTGACTGTCTGGAAACCATTCCCCATTCCTTAAAATCAACTTAACTCTTGAGTAGATACCAATTACCGATACTATTACTTTTGATAAATAATATTTTCCCCAATTAACAATAACAAGTAATTCTAAAGATAGACCTATAATATATCATTTTTCCTTAAATATGAATGAAATTAAATGTCCTTTTCTAAATTCTGTGGCGGGAAACAATACATTGAAAACGACCCGATAGCAAAACCTGGTATCGAGTTATCTAGTTTCAATAATACCTCAAATTGAAAGACTTTTGTTTTAATTTCAACGTCATCCATCCCTTCAAACGTATTATAATTTGATGGTCGTGATATGAAACAATCGTGAGACAGAAGACAATTGGTCAGGCAGGTCCGGCGAGACTCCCCACTGGACACGCACGCATTCATCCACTTGGCTTGACATTCCTGTGGCCGCTCATCTATGAAAAGGCAAACTATGCTCGTATTCTCCTGACCTGTCCGCGTTCACAAACAAGCACGCCACCTCCCACAGAAAAGCTGAGGAAATGGCCGGGCCATTCCTTATAAGGGAAACAAAGGGAAAAGGAGGGGGAAGAGGACGGCAGGCGGGCGAGGGGGGGGGGGTGTCGGTGCAGTGTGTGGAAATTGGAAGGCCAGAATTAGTGGGAGGTAAAGCTTCAAAGGCAAGAGCACAGCCCCCACATTCTCACCAGCTCAGGGGGATGTGGCGCCAGCCAAGCGGAGCCAGCTCCGCAGCCCCTCGGCCCCATAGTTTCAGTTTCTCCCACTACGCCGCTGACCGAGGGTCCGGTTTCCCCGAAGCATCTCAAACGCTAATTGCATCTCCGCCGCCGTTGCGGGTGAAAGCATAAAAGCGCCGCCAGTCATCACAGAGCGAAACGTGTGCGTTTCATACAAGGCGAGACGAGAAAAATGACACGTTTCGGTGGTCATTTCCGAATACTTTCATGTCGTTAAAAGCAGATAAGTGGTTATTGATAGACATTTGAATTCCACACACTCGGAGTTGCACTCTGGCAGCTGTGCGTCTTGTAGAAGTAAATCGGGCGCGCTTGGGCACTTGCCCAGCACTATTTCTTGATTAATCAAGGCCTGGGAGAATATCCAGCTCTGATCCAGCCGCTTCATCAATGTTCTAAATACAGTAAACGTGTTAAAAGCCTCGAGTGTTCCGCAAGATTAATGAATTGGCATCTAATCAATCACTAGAATAAATGAGTTCTCAAGTCATCTACAAAGTGACAAAACTGGCAGTGAGGACCCATGAAAACACTTTCAAGAAAATCTCTGATCTGCCGTTAATGGTTTAATTCCTCTGGTCGGCCGGCCAGCCGGTTCTTCGCAAACGGACCGTGCGATGACGCCATACTTTGTCTTAGAATTGTCACTGCGGTTGTTTCCCAGCGTTAATTGATGGTGTGTGGATGTGACGCAGCACTTTGGATACTGCTGACTCGCTCTGCGACAGTCCGGGCAACACCTTCCGACTGACACCACGGCGACACGTTGGCTCGTTTCCTCTAAAGATCATCCGTGATTTGACAAATAGCCAGAATGTTTGTCTACTGCTTTCATACTGTGTAAATGAATTGACTAACCTTAGAGATCCACATTTTACATATTCATTATTTTTAATGGCCAGATATTTCTAATTATCTTCAAGAGTTTATGACCTCGTGCTCGCTTTAAGTCGTTTTCA
This sequence comes from Festucalex cinctus, assembly GCF_051991245.1. Taxonomy (NCBI): domain Eukaryota; kingdom Metazoa; phylum Chordata; class Actinopteri; order Syngnathiformes; family Syngnathidae; genus Festucalex; species Festucalex cinctus. The sequence goes on along the minus strand of NC_135428.1, from coordinate 9,761,175 downwards.
GGACAGAAGCATGCTCCCGCTGTAAATTATGGTGTCATCCACTTTACAGTAGACAATTTAGATCATCTTTGAGGTGCGGTTTTCCTGTGCTCGCTAACCTGTCAGTTGGCATGGCAACGGTAACTTTTTTTTTTTTTTTTTTTTTGTTACATAATGGACATTTATGAGAACTGAAAATGCTAATTTGATGAAACACACGCCTAACTAAGTGTATTGGTTTTAAGGAATGGGCGAGTACTGTTGCCTGGTATCTGTATCGGTGCCAATCCCAGCCTTATTTTAGCGTATTGGTAGTCGCAACGGTGGCCGATACCAGTGTCGGACGCCCTCTTGTGGCCAGTTTATGATCAAGAACTAGAAATTAGAAGAGCAGGAAATTGCCATTGCTTTCAGAAACGTTTAAGTAAAATGCTATATGTAAGTGTTTTTGGGAAGGTGATTTTTTTATTAACTCATTCAAACCCCAAAACGTATAAATACGTTTTTAATACTTTGTCCTTCCCTACCAAGAACGTTTTTATAAATACGTTTTTTAATACTTTGTCCTTCTCTACCAAATACGTATTTATACGTTTTTATGTTTTTTTCTATGCTAGAGCACACAGATGCCTTGATGTAGCGTCTGACCTGAAGAGGTCGCTTAAAGCAATGGAAGTTATAACAAAAAAGGCCAGCAGAGTATACGAGATCAGCCAAGGCCATGTTACAACAAGCTCTATTCCCTAGTGTTTTCAACAGGTTTGTGAATAATGATGAAACTTAGCTATATTCTAATGTTAGTTGCTGCAAAATTGAAACACTTTTTTTTTACTTATAAAAGAAGAGACTAATCTTTCTTTTGGTAGGTTCCATGTATTTATAGCAATAGAACACTGTATTTTGTGGGCCTTACAAAATCAGTCAAAATCCAGTTGCTTCAGCGAAAATAGCTGGGAGTGAATGAGTTAATCAAACGTACTTGTGGTATCGATATTTGGTCGGTATCGGTGACTACTTGAGTTGGGTACTTGAAATGGTATTAGTATGAAAAAGTAGCATTGAACAGCCCTACTTTTATTAGATTGTAGTTGAGTACCATCAAATATGTTACACATTCTTGGGTCCACTTAAAGGTGATGTAAATAATTTCAATGTTATTCTTATTATTATTATGTTTCTGGCACCAATTATCAAGTTTTTGAGACATTTTGATAATAAAAGAACAATGGTAACAACTCCATTCAATCAGTTTGACCAGAAAAAATAGGTTTATAATTAGTTACACTGCCAACTAGTGGTCTGGCATGCATACTACAATAGTATCATTGTGTGTTTCTTGTTGATGCAAACCTGACCTCTGAATCAATATGAAATTATGAAAAAACAATCCATGTTAAGATATTCATCTTAAATGATCGCAAGTTCGTCTTCAGCACTGCAGTCAAACTGAAGCGTTTGGTCTTCAACATTGTGTGTCGTGTATTTTATAAGCGCTTCGTGTTCACACCTTGTCAGTGGTCACACAAATCTATCAGTCACAATCTCGGCACCAACAACCGTGAGCGAGTCTCAGTCTAAACAACCTGGCGTCATGGCTCTTTCGATACTCTCACCGCGTCCTCAAACTGAAGGCGTTGCTGTCCTGATGTGAACTGGCCCCGAAACCACAACCGTCGCTCCTCCGCTTGTGAACACCAAGCGAAACCAGATAATTGAGTGTAGTTTTTGTACTTGAGGCACTTTTATTCAATTTCCTGTGTCACAGGCTTGATACTGTGGTTCACATTTGAAGCTTTACACCTCTGGTTGCTGTAAATTGACAGCAGTGTCTTTAGTAGTCGCATATAAACTCCTTGAACTCTTGCATGGTTGCCTCAGCATGAAACAAAATGCATTTTTTTTCTCCTCAATATTCATTCACTCTATCTGCATGTACAGGATTAGCAACAAGGCATACAGACCTAGATATGGTCAATATGGGTCGATAACTGACCCTGTGACTCCGCCAATGTGCAGGTGGGTGTGGCCTGACACGTAAGACGGTGACCTGCAATCAAAGTGTCAGTGCACGTCACACATAAAGAGTCAATTCAGCAGCACCGCAGTGTATTCGTGCGAGTTGTGGTCATTACGATGGACACAAAGGAATCCGATTAAGCAGATAGTTAAATTATTCTTATAGATGAGCTACTTGAGTTCAATTGTAGTCAATTTGGTGACACTTGTGCCAAAAGACTTGCAGTGCGATTATAAACAGTGGCTTAATTTTGTGTCAAGGTTGACCACCAATCTTATAGATGAATGAAGGGGATTGTACAGTTCAAAGGTTGCATTCACAAATATCAACCAGGCTCATAATTATGGTTTACAGGTGCCTGAATTATTGAAAATTAAATCACAAGCAAAAAATATCATTTGTCTTCCAAGTCTCTTTTTTTTTCTAAATTCTTAAAATCTTCCAGTACCTCCCCCAAATTAGCTTCTTAGCTAAGTTAGCATGAACTCGTTAAAACAACTAACGTGACTCTATCCCATGTAGTGACTCCGCCCACCAGCACACTAATTAACGTGTGTCTCAATTATTCCATACCCAAGGAGTAAAACGTCATTTTATTTATTTATTTATTTATTTTACGACATTTTTGTGCCAAACATTTCAGTTGCCAGGCAACCAGTGAAGGCTCCAGGAAGTTAATGCTGGGCCAAGAAATACTCAGGTACTTTGTGAATGAACTGCCAGCTCCTGGCAATGGCATCAGACGTGCCACTTTAACTCCAATAACTTGATTGTATATGATATTTAAATACCCAATATTGTCAAGATTTGCCTACCTGCAAGTCTTATTTTACATTCACCTGTAACTTCTCAACCTGTTCATGCAATGACTCAATAACGTCATACTTTTTGAAGTCCTTTTTCCTCAGTCTGACGTCATACTATTATGTACGCATCCTTCCAATCCTCCCCATAATGACACTGCAGCTGTCGTGGGCGTTCAGTTGATGAGTGATCAATAGGTGATGGAGAAAAGCTTTTTAGGGCGTGCTTGTGTTTATATCTTCCTCATTTTTTAACGCGGGGTGATGCTTGATCACGTAATATATTGCCACTAACCAACAGAAAATAGACTATTGCGTTAAATTATCTTTAAATAACCCCATTTTGTTTCAGGGGTATTGATTATTTGGGTCTCCAAACACTTGCATCAAACTAAGATATTTTCAATTTGAACAGGGAATCAGAGCGACAACAATTCCAACTGTGACTTTATGACAATGTGATTGGACGCTGAATAACGGTTGTAATCTTCCGGCAACACAATGACGTCATTGATTTCTGATGCGTTTCTCTTTCGCTTGTTATTACATCTCAGCGTATCATAACAATGCCTGATGCTATTAAATATGGCCCCTAGTGGCTATGAGATGCACGTGCAGGCAAAATTCTGTTCACTATGTCGCTTTTAAGCTTTTACTGGGAAGTAATACAAGACAAACTACATAAAATGAAGTGAAGTGACACCATCGGGGGGAAAAATAGCCCATAGTTTTTAGATCCATGACTTTATCACTATTCACTCAACTAGACAATTAACCTCCTCCATGCCCAGTCTCTCGAGCATTAGGCAGTAAATGGAGGAACTGACGTCACTGCGGGCGCAGGTGGCGAGTTATCGCAGTCAGCATTTCAAAACAAACAACAACGTCCCCCCCCCCCTCCCACTTTGCTCCTCGACGCTGGTTTAGTCCGCCTGTAACTCTTGTGCAAGTGATTCAACTTGTGGAGACGCGGGAATACTTTATGCATGAGTGCGTGCGATGCACATAATGCGACCCCCATCATGCCCCCCCCCCCCCCGCCTCCGCCCCCCCCCCGCAGACGCGCTGACGACGAGCGTCACATTTTCAATTCCTCCCACCTCATGCACACAGGCAGAGGAAGTTAAAAAAAAACACGGTGACAACGATTACGACTTCCATCCGGTTTACGCATACAAAGTTGGAGACGGACAACCTATAGAGTTGTGTATATATACCGCAACTCGTGTCGCTGAAAACTGATGGTTGCGTTGGACACCTGAGAACTCGCTCACGGACAAAAGCACACTAAACGAGAAGGTGCCATCTGGAATGCAAAAGAAGCTGACTTCCTGGCTCTTTTTACGCACCATTAATGTTGCTTGTTTGTGTTGGGGGGGGGGGACACAGAGAATCGTGAAAAGTGTTTTCGTTGGTCCGCGCGCATCCGTGCCACCGGCGCCGCCACATGGAAATAAAGGCGAGATTGTTCGTGACAAAAGTGGGAGCAGCCCGTCAGCGGCGCCCCTGACAACGCACCGGGAGTCGCTGGGAAATGAGCGCGCTTTTGTCTGGAGCACGGAAGCCCATCTGCGGCACCGGCTCCCGCAGTGCCAGCTTGCGCCGACGTATTTTTTTTTTTTTTTTTTTTTTTTTTTTTTAAGATGACAGCCAACTTTTTGGACTTGAACAAAGTACAAGTCCACCCCCGCGCCTCTAAACATCCATCCCACCTCTACCTCACATCCCATTCAATGTTATTTGTAAACACAAACCCGTATTATTGGCACCTACCAGAGCAGATCCGAGCGGAGGAGGGGCGAGGGGGGCTCCCACAGTCCGAGCGTTTCGCCGCTTCGCCTTGTCGTGCGCAATGGTGACAAAAAAAAAAAACACCCAAAAGCGAGAAGGAAAGACGAGCGTATCCCACCACCACCTCCTCCTCCTCCTTCCACAAGTAGCCTACAGCAGCGCGTCCGTGTGCTCAGAACAAACGACCGAGAGAAAGGAAACAACATTCACCGTCAGTTGTTTGGCAAAGGCGGACTTTCCGTGGGGCTCGGGCGCGTGGGTTCCCCCCCACAGCCAGCCAGCCTTCTCCCGTCCTCGCGATCCCACCTCTACAACCCCACTCGCGGAGAGGAACATGCAAACATAGATTTTTGGAGGTTGGAGGAAATCCCGAAGTGGATTTGGTGGCGCGGCGCGACAACAGGACGCAGATTGGCTGTCAGTGCGGCAGCTTTGAGAAATGTCAATTAGAATTAAAATATTTGTTTTAAGAAAAATAATTAGGGGTGTTAAAAAAAATCGATTCGGCAATATATCGCAATACGACAGCAGGCAATTCTCGAATCGATTCAATAGGCAGCCGAATCGATTTTTTAACATCCATTTTTGATGGAAAAATATTCCACAAAACGTCTAACTTTTACACCTTAAGCATGGAAGAATGTTATATTAATGGAACATTAAGCCTTAATATTTTATTTCAACACTGTTCAAACATGAAAATGTTACAACCTTTTTGTTAAATACAGTAGCTTACAGTTATAAGACTAAAGTTTCAGATCAATAAATAATACATTTTCATACAAATCTTACAGTGTACATGTGCAAGTTTAACTGAAAGGCATTTTCTAAATTTGAGTAAAAAAATCGCAACAATTGACTTGTAAATTCATATCGGGATTAATCGGTATCGAATCGAATCGTGAGGCAATTCACACCCCTAAAAATAATAGTAGCATTTTGAAATAAACCGACGTACACAAGCTCCAACCTATCAAATGGCATTATTTTTTAAATCAAGTTCTCAACTCAAGTGTGCATATGAATTATTTGCATAAAACCGTGAACGCGATCCAGAAATCCAGTACCCCCCCCCTCCCTCCCCGCCCAGACCTTCCGTCTTTCTCTCCCAGCCTCTCGCTTGGAGAGTCCAGTCCACCTCTTCGGACCGTCCCGGGTGCTTGGCAGGCGTTCAGCCCAAGTGTGTGGACATGACACCGCCAGGGCGGCAGAGATTTTCCTTCGTTTCTCTCCTTCCCGATCGCAGACTGGCTGACATTGGCTAGAAAGTGGAGCAGCTCGTCAGGGACAATCAATGAGAATCGATCGAGCCGCGCGGATGGAGGCTCCAGTGTTGGAACATAGCAGCTGAGGGAGAGAGAGTGAAGGGGGGGTAGTGGATGTGTGAAGGGGGGTACCAACCGTGACACTGGCCAACCACCCTCCCTGCAAACAAATATTCTCTGTGGCTCGTAAACATGACACTCACTTGGCAAATACTAAAGTCAAAGGCCACCGAGTGCGTAATTACGCACAGGCGTCACTTTCCAAACGCACGCACAATAAATGCAGTCTCACCAGTTAACTTACGAGTGTAAAGTGATTAACATAATTCAATTAAATTCTCAGTTCCAAATAGAAGCAAATGAGCTCTTTCACAATTTGCCAACTTCTGCCCCATAAAGTAAATACAGTTCATTTTAAACATGAACACATTTGTTTTAAACAGTGACATCCAATACAAGCTATTTCAATTTTAATAAACCTAATATTTGATTGACATTTTACATCTATCTTTAGTACATTTATATTTATATTATTTACGACAAAAATAATTTACATGTATTCAGCTATCTATGCCAACCACGTATAGCGGAACAATAACATGTTCTTCCACTAGATGGCAGAAGGTACATAATAAACCTGTGTATCCACTTTTTGTGATATTTTTGTTTAGTAGTGATGCATTATTTATTTATTTGCTTGTTTTTTTAACACGGCGGTTTCATCTAACCACAATACAATCACACTAATATTAAAACTGAGTACTATTGTATTTTACAATATTTGATGCCACTATATATCCAGTGACTCCCTCCATGATGATACAAATAGGAAAACAAACATGCTAACAGCACACAAATGGTTTTGTGTGACGTAAGCAAGTTTTCAGTCACGTTTGAAATGGACATGAAACTCCAATTACTGTAAAATTTAAGCATCACAAATTTACATTTGATGTCAAACAGCAAGCCAATGTATATGTAAACATTTGACTGGGTTAACACTCAAGAGCAGCAGCGCCCCTAGTGGTTATAATTCCGGTATCAATAGTCTTCATTCAATTTGTATTCCTTGGGCCATGGTTAGCTGTTATTTTTCACAATCTCAAACATTTGTCACGAGAAATTTCTACTTTTTCAGCAAAAGGACAGACCGTACTGCTCACAGCCACTAGAGGACATTTTTACATGGTGTCCCATATTATTTAAAATAAATAAATTAAATAAAACAGACTCAGTCTAAAATATCTACAATTTTATACATTTTATGGATTTATTTTATTTTATTTTTTTGTGTGTGTGTGTGGGGGGGGGGGGGGGCGACTGTAATGTACATTATATGGTATTAACTTTAAATTGCTTTCTGCCTTTGAATTTCAGCTCAGCATCAGCACCTTACAGCATCCACATGCAATTTGTAGTATGTGTCCTTCCTTTTGACTTTCCCAAGTCTTCTATCCCAGCTCAGGAAAAGAGACGATATGACATTGTTAAGGCAAAAAAAAAAAAAGAAAGGCGGCGGCGAGTCATGCGTGGACGGGTAAGAGCAGCTAGCTGTGACTCTTGGACGTGTTGTGGTGGGTGCAGTGAACCCCGCAGGCTGCAGCCACACTCGGCTCTTTGTTGTTTTGGTCGTGCGCAGCGAGGCACGGTACTTTCCTGAGCCGGGGAAGCAAGATCACTGTTGCGTGGCCTCCATCCCCAGCTGCAACACATGACCGGCGCCGTAGGAAAGCCCCTGACTGCGGCCCAAAAGGAGGTCTATAAGGGACGGGTATGTTGTGGACCGTACCAACTGGACGTATACATTTCACAGAGCATAGCTTCGGATTCTAACGTGCAAACCCCTCAGGTTTCCACCTGGTTTACTCCATTTCTTCACCACTGCCCTCTAACATTCATAACCTCTGACCTACTGACATTCCTGTGCCTTTGACCATTTAAATCATACAGCAGGTTTGCATTTAATATATGACATATTCAACCTATAAGAAAAACAAACAAACATAGAAAACACTGCAATATGCAGGCCAGGCCAGTAGTTGGCGATAACAATTTTTTAATGCATAAATTGGCCTTTGAAAAACTTTCATTGGCATATCCAGAACGTGCTTGTAAATTAACATTGTGTTAAGTTATGTGAATTGACAAAAAGAGTAGAAAAAGAGTAAAGTTACTATGGCTGTGCAATTAATCGAAATTCAATTGCAATTTCAATTATTACACTCGCAATTACAAAATCAGCATAATCATCAAAAAGGATTATGAATACTAATTTAGAGTTCAATTTTTAAATGTATACATTTGCACCTTTTTCTTAAATTTTAAACTAAATTTAATAAAATTTTGTTTCATCCAAAAGGAACTTGCATAATTATGTTTCAAAGAATTGTATTTTTCTTAATAGTTTTATAATTATAATAATTTTTATCGAATTTTATCGAGGCGCCCTGGAAGTTACGTTATATTTTGCTGGAAAAGTGTCACATCTACAATTACCACTTCCCCAAAGCAAAATATTGATATTGTGATTATATTAGTTTATCTCCTGAAGGAAGTTAAGGGATTTTATTTATTTTTTTTACAGTATGTTTTATGCCCACCCAGTTAGTCCAAACCCGGATTTTTCTTTTTAATATGTTGGTGGAATATGAATTTAGCAGCAAATTCCACCTGTTTTTATCCGTCCCAGGGAGCAGCCATTTTGCCACTTTCTGTCGACTAAAAATGACATCACAGTGCCTAAGGGCTCATTTACGGGTAATCAACCAATCACGGCTCACGATTACCCGAGTCATAAGCAACTGTGATGTCATTTTCAGTCGCCAGCTAGTGACAAAATGGCCGTCCCCTGAGATGGATCAAAACAAGTGGATTATGCTGCTTAATCCATATATTCCAGAAATGTCATATTAATCATAATGTCGTGTTAAGACAGGTGGTGGCACATAAAACATGGGCATTAATGTAAAGAACATTTTACACTTGATTTCCCCTTTCACACCAGCATACATTCAACTGTATCAATTATATTGTCACTTATTGATAATTTTGAAGTTTCCTTTCATTAAAAAAAAAAATGTTTAACTCTAAAATGTTACTGTACAATTGTGATTTACTTTTCTGATTATTAAACTAATTACTATGATTTAATTAGTGTTTTCATAAAACTTGTATTTTTTTTTGTTCTTTGGATAACATTTAATGGTCAAAATAACTTTTTGCTTTGTGACCCTCCCACATCATTTTCTTGCAATACATTGAATATTTATGCTCCAAAAACACTGCTGTCATGTAAACAAACAGCCAAAACAACAGTTTAAAAATAATAATTAAAAAATTATTTAAAAAAATAAATAAATCTGCCCCATATAAAAATGCATACCTCATGAGCTTGTGCACAAACGAGACATGATTAAACTTGTGATTACTGTATTCAAAGGCAAACACTAAAAATTAGTTACGACTTTGCCTAATTATGCATATTTTGATGGCTGTTGGCTATTTTTGCTCACAACTCTTGCAACTAACCTGAAGTAAACATCATTGACCCGAGAGAAAAATACACAAAAGGAAGATAACTTAATACTATTGGTTGTTCACTTCAACTCAGTCACATGTCCATGTTTATAAAGCTCAATTGATGCGTGCAACATGCTTTTAGGGTCAATTCTAATGTGAGTTATACTCATATGGCAACATTGGTTGCCTTCATTGTATGATTTTGGAGGCGGCCCTCACAGTGCACCATTAATTCCAACCACGTTGCCAGTGCACCATGCCAGAAATTTACAGCGTCAACAAATGTAACTGCCAGTCATTCACAAATTGCTTTTATTACCTCTTTTTTTTTTTTTTTTGCCAGTCACTCATTAGTGAACATTTTTGGTTATAATGCAAAACGATACATGCATCCCTGCAAGGCTGACTTGGACTAAAGGATGAGGTCATCATCCATCTTGGTCAGGGCGTGTTTTCATTGTTTGCCTCAGGTTTATCAGTCCAAGATTATATTGACAACTTCAAGGACGCACCACATGCACCCGGGATGCAATATCGGACACTGTGCTTGTCAGCCAAGTCCCCTAAGCAACGGCACGGATCGTGTGTGCTTTTTTTTTTTTTTTTCCCTTGTAAAACCTCGGGTGCATCTCTGAGCTCCAAACTGCGGAGGCCGTCTGTCTGATGAGCAACTCAGCCTCCATTTCTAGAGATTTATTACTCATCCTCGCGCTCATCACATGCTCAGGCTCCTCACCCAAGTTGTCCCATTGTGGGACCAGATTGAAGGAGGGCCCAAAAGTATGATTCGATGACATCAACAGGTCTGAAGAAGGCACTGCTCATAAGACGGGCAATTGTTGTCTGTGATGATGAACGCGAAGTAGTTTTAACGCAGCTTGTCATGACAAGGCAACGGAATAGTCGTTTACCTGTTCAGTGGGACAAAAAGAGCGAGGGCGCCATCTAGTGGCAAAATCAGACAACCATTTTCACTGGTAAACCTTCTCGACTGCAAAAGTCTTTCATAATCTTCTCACTTCTCTTTTTAATGACTTCCACGGAAACAGCCAGTTCAAAAATAAATCTGCTAAAGTTTTCACTACTATAATCATTTAGTTTGTTAATATAAAACGTTAAAGTTGTGTAGGGGAGACCGGGGCTAGTTGTATCACTTTTTATACTTATGTATATTTCTTGGAATCAATACATCATATAAAAACAAAACGTATACCAGATGAAAGGCCAAAGTCTTGTGTATATTTTTCGTATTCATGTCATTTTCGTACTTTGTGTCGGTGCAGAGTTATAATCCATCAAATAGAGGGAGTGAACATGTGACATGTTGCCCCACCAATGGGTAAGTTGTCACACTATAAGATGTCACGTTGGATTTTGCAACTAATAAAGCAAGGACAAAATTATCCTTGTTCTCCTGTTTTTTGTTTTGTTTGTTTGCTTTTACAGCCAGAAAAATTGTTTATCGTTGATCTTGACAAATTACTATAGTCACTGAGCAAACTTTAACATAGAATATTATAAAATAAATTAAATTCCTTTGGAACTACTGGCATGTAGATCATAGCTCTCAGTCTCAAATGTCTGATTTGTTTCCCTTAAACTGGACATTTGAAAATTTTATTAAAAAAATTAAAGCATTTCAGTTAATCGATGGATGGCACCTGACCATATATGCGAAGAAAACTAGTATTCCACTTTTTCGTTGCGCCCTCTGTCATATACACGCCATATACCCGTCATATACAACTAGCCCCGGTCTCCCTACTTCTTTTTTTTTTTTTTTTTTTTTTTTTTTTTGAGGGGGCGGGGGGGGTTCAGTAGCCCTATAGCTTATTGAAATTGTTGGAAAAATACAATTTGCACAAGCCAATGGAATCTTCTCCAAGACAATAAATAGCTAAAATAACATTTTTTTTTAGAATTTAGTCTTTTAAACTATTCTTGTGTAGGTGACTGGAAGCAGGATCATTTCCGTTTGTAGGAGAGCCTCTAGTGGTGACGTGTGGGAATTGCACCCGGTGCGCAGCATTCGCCTTTAAAGGTATACAGTACAACTAACTAACACACTAATGTCGACATTCCACCCTAAAACGGTTGCCTTAAGGGATACGACTGCAGCCATCATTAATGTTTTTAAATTCAGTATTTGCATTTTGTCTTCAGTAATGTAAAAACAAAACAAAACGGTAGCCTAGTAATAACTGCGCTGTTTATAAACAAAGTCACGTGATGCTCGCTCATGACCGTCGATCTCGTGCTGTACCGCTAACAGAGTGTTTACAATATTTCGCACTTTGGATGGATTGATGTAGGCACCTTAATATTTGAACCCCGTTGTTGTTCTTATTTTCATGCGTTATCGATAATATCCAAATTCAGACCATGAATGCGTTGCTCGAGCGTGGGGGCAGCCCCTTCAGAAGGCAGCATCAGGCAGGCGGTCTGGTGAAAAATTTGCGTGGGAGTTCCCTTCAAAGCCCCCTCCCTCGCTGTCTCCCCCTCCCTCTCCCGTGCATCCTCCCCCACAGCAGCAGCAGCAGCAGCAGCAGCAGCAGCTTAGCACCGCATCCAGCTTTCTCCAGCATCCAGCATCCACCCGAGCCTGGGAAGGAAGCAGCATCAAGTCCTTTACCCGGGTGCAGACCCACGGAGGAGGAAGAGAAGAGAAGGGAAGGAGGAGGGGGCCCCGCATCCTCACCATCCGAGTGATGCCACAGCACCAACTGCATTCGGAGCAGCAACGCTGAGAGTTGATCTCGTATTTTAGTGGGTTCGGAAGAGAGAGAGAGCGAGAGAGAGAGAGAGGAAGCGTTTCCAGACTCGAAGACAGCCTCAAACTGCCCATGAAGATGTCCAACGCTGACATCGTCCAAAACGCCGCCGATCGGGTGGTGAAATGTGAGTAGGAGCAACAAAGGAAAAAAAAAAAGCCTTCATTTTGCCTCGAGATATTACATAACATCTTGGCTTTTCGCTTCTTGTGCCATGGCGTGAACGTGGCCTTTATTTTTTTCCTCCCTATCCTCGTAGTCGTGCATCCGTGGTGCATTCGCGGCCGTCAAGTTTTTTTTTTTTTTTAATGTTGACAAACAATGCTATTTCTAGTCAGCTCACACGAACTAACGAGCACGTCTGCGTAGGGACTTATGGGGGGTATAAATTTTAAAAAACGTAATCATGTATTTTTTATGTTTGTTCTCAGCTGTCATCATTTGAATGTGTCTTAGCTCTGTGGCTGGGGGGGGGGGGGGGCTGAACACTGAGCTCCTGCTCGAAGATGGGGCAGTGATGCAGCAGGATTTTTGACGGGGAGGAAGAACAAGAAGATGGCATGGAATTATAAATTCACATTTACCATCTCATATCTGAACTTGTATGCTAGGTGATTCTCAGGGCATCACCGTGGAGGCAAAGTAACAATCAGTGGAGGATGATGAAGCGCTCGCAGTTGTGCCATAACTCATTTAGCCCAGGCTCATTTTGTCCACGGAGCAGCTCGGTGTACACCAATGTATTCACCAGCATGATTACAGCGATGGCTGTGCAGCTCAGTCAGCATCAGCAACTTTTGCACTTGAGGCGACAACCGGTCGTCTCGTACATACACAAAGACTTGATCTGGAATTTAGATGGCAGCACTGGAGATGTTTTAATAAGTCATTGGGTCGCCATCCTTTTATCAGAGTAATGCCTAAAAATATAAAAAAAATAAGCAATGATCAGGATTTTATGGCTGGTCAGTGATCAATGAATTTGAAAAAAGAAGATCACGGATTTGATCAGAAGATGGTGCAATATAAAAAAAGACCACCGGGCGTACAATGGAAATTCATGGAGAAAAAAATGCTGATAAACATTAAATATAACATGTAATATTTTATCTTATGGATAACATAACATAATTGATCAATTAAGAAAATTAAGACATTACAGTCGATAAAATGCTAAATATCGTCCGATCCTGATCCAGCCGATCAGATCGGTATAATGTCTGATGGCCAACATGCAAGTACAGTAACGTAGTACAGTAAGTGTTCATCAAAACAAGTCTGAAGGTTTATTCCTAAAAAGTATTGTTACGGTTACGCAAAAGTAGACATTTCCTTTGTCCATTTTTCTCTGTTTAATATATATATATATATATATATATATATATATATATATATATATATATATATAAATGCCTTGCCATGTTTTTCCCCCTTCAGCGCTTGTTTTGGTGTACCAAATTTTCTCTCAAAATGGGGGAGAAAAATTGCAAAACAAGAATATGAAGATGAACGCAGGGCGTTTTAACCAAATGTAATGGAGAACTCTTCTGCTTTATATTAGGCATCATCAGATCATTTCAAGTCTTAAAATCTTCATCAGAAAAAGACATAAAATGAAGGGAAGTTCATCGAAAGACATTTTCTTTAAAATAAATTATATGCAGCCACACTGGCGTAAACACGGTATTCTAATTAATATTGCGTTTGCGGAATATGAACTCGGCAGCAAGATCGACCCGTTTTTATCCATCTCAGGTGGCGGCCATTTTGCCACTGAAAATGACATCACAGTTGCTCAGGTAACAACAAATCACGGCTCACCTGTTTTTTGTGTTTTCTAAACCGTGATTGGCCACTTCCCGAGCCCTGAGTCATACATTGACTTGGTATCGCCGAGCAATTTATGAAGGCAAAAATGTTCTCCACAAATGATGCGTTATAAAAAGATTTCTGTTATGATTTGGATGAATCACTGAACACCGCGGTTTGTTATTACTATACAATAAAACGGGCTACCCTACATTCCAACTTGTACACTCGGTCACACAGTTGCTGACACATCGTTATATTTGTGCTGGAGGCGCATGATTCATCTGTGTAAAATCCCCTCGATTTGATGCTTTGCAGAAGCATGTCTCATTACATCGTCGATTGCATCAAACTGGCGGTCTGTTGAGCTCACAATGGCTTCCAGTTGACAAGCTCTGTCATAAATTGCGCCTTCACATGGATGATAAGCTTCAGGTTTGATTGACACTATCAGACAGGTTTTCATTTAACGATGTTTATGACTGTGGTTGGCAGTGCAGCGCTGTAGAACGGCCATACATCATAATGAGAGCTATTTACAGTATAGTCATATTTGATGTTAAATAAATAAATCTCGCTAACATATTATGATGTTTGTAGGGGCACTTTTTATCTTTATTTTTTTATTGTATTATATATTGCTGGGGTACACAATGATGAGTTGTAGAGCTGTTTTACCTTTTCCATCTGTCCTTCCAATCTGGAAAAGCTAAAAGGAGGATACAGAAAGCACCATTGTGTCACTTAGGTGATAAAAGCAGATGATTTGGATGAGTCGAGACAGTCGTTGTTTGTGGCCCGTGTAGCTAACTACTGAGGACAAGCGAGTTATTTTTATCCCCGCAAGTGAAACTACTACAAGTTCATAGCATCTCTTATTTCGAATCCACATCCTAACGTGACAGAAGAAGCAGAATATGAATGTATTATCTGCTGGTCTGTGCACTTTGTTTTTCGGACGGGAAGGATCACCACAATGTGTTGCAGGGAATGGAAAATTCAGGGCACTTACCACAGGAAGTCTATAGTGTGTAAACGTTTTTAGAACATTATGAAACAATATGAAAGTAATGGTTCAGATAATGGATGGATTCAACTCGTGAAAAAAAAAATATTGTCATTGTTGAATCAAATGTAGTGTCATCCACATTTAGGGGCCCACCCAGGGGCGGTCCTAGCTTGAATTGCACCCTGTGCAATGGCCCCCTTTTGGAAATGGTGGAACTCCACAAGGGGTCTCTAATTCTTAATGCAATGCATTTTCCACAATAGCAAACTGATAACGGGAAACGGTAATTTAAAGAAATATCACCCAAAAATTATTACGCTCTCACGTGTTGTGTTGATATTAGGGATGGGTGAGTAATGATACCAGGTAATGGGTCAATTAACAGGCCTTATTCCAAGGTAGCAGTACTTGTGATGGCAACCGATACCGGTATTGGCCTTTTTTGTGTCTGTTTTATGATCAGAAGCAACCATTAATTACCATTAATTTCATGCAATTTTAAGAAAAAAAAGGTTTATGTGGACATAGAGGACTTTATTTAAAATATAACATTATTTTTTGGGGAAAATTTTATGTATTCAAAGTACTAGAGGTATCAGTACTTGGTATCAGTTTCGAGGACTACTCAATATGGGTAAGTTGTCACATTGCAATTTTCTTCTCCACCAGAGGGCGCAACGAAAAAGTGGAATACTAGTATTCTTCGTATAAATGTTGAGGGGTTGTGTACTTTCTTAGAAGAGAATAGCACATTGTGAGCTGACATGAGTGCCAGTTATCTGTTTTGCACAACACAAAGTAAACATTTTCAACTTCATATTTTTTGAAACAGGCGTCGTACATAGACAAATTCTAGCAGCAAATCATGTAGACTCGTTAAAGGAGAGATTCAGGAATCTTCTCATGCTTCAGTCACTGCTCTGTTTTAAGCTAACTTTTAACTAGAGCAAGTTTTAGCCAACATGGTAGTTTGGGGCAACTTGTCTCAGTCATTTTGGGGTTTGTTGTCACATATGCAAAGAATGGGTGAATGAAAAATGCACCTCTGGCAACTCTTTTTACTTGTGCCAGAATGTTCTTCCGATGAGGAGTCTGAATAGTGAGGAATTAGTTTGCTAGGCTTTGTTTCTTGGTTTAAAAATGTATTTTCCAGTTGTTCTAACTTGCTCATATGTCAGGACTGGTTTAAGTTTCATAATGAACCATCCATCCATCCATTGCTTTATTTTTTGAAATTCAATTTAATCTCAAATTTCTAATATAAGGGAAGCAAATCAGGCATTTGAGGCTTTGAGCTATGACCTATATGCAAGCAGTTCCTAAGGACTTTAATGTATTTCATAATGTTTTATGTTAAAGTTTGCTCAATGACGATGGTAAATTTTCAAGATCTATGATAAACAATTTCTCTGGATGGAAAAGCAAAAAAAGACAAGAGAACAAGGGTAATTTTGTGCTTGTTTTATTAATTGCAAAATCCAATGGGACATTTTACCCCGTATAGTGTGACAACTTACCCAGTGGTGGTGCAACATGTCACATGTTCACTCCCTCTATTTGATGGCTTATAACTTTGCACTTACACAAAATATGAAAATGACATGAATACAAAAAATGTACCCAAGACTTTGTTCTTTCCTCTGGTATACGTTTTGTTCATATGTATGTTTGATGTATTGATTCCATGCAATATATAAAAGTATAAAAAGTGATACAATTCTCCCCTACTTGTTTTGGTCTGAAAAAATGTAGTATCAATCAAACATCCCTAGTTGATCTGGAAATATATCCCAAAAGGGTCATTGAATAACATTTTTTGCATTTCCACGAGTTATGTGACCCCACCTTGTCACATGTGTGGCAACTTAGCATATCTTGCGTGAACAAACATTTCGCGAGAATATTTCATGATATTTTACGACAATTCCAAGATTTCTCTAGACGGGACATTACGAGAACTTCGCCAAACGCTCTTGAATGGAAAGACCAACACATCAGAATTGTAGAAATATTGCTTTTATTTTGCGATAAAAAACTGTGATACAAAGACAGCTATTGACATGTAGCATTTCTTTCTTTTATTTTTTAAATGTGTGTGTTTGATCGTATACAAACAATTTGCTGCCACACATTCTGCACATGCCCCAAAACCACCACTAAACCCTTCAGTGGTCATGATGCAGCAATGCTCACCTTTATTTGCTCCCTCCCAAACCTTTCTACGTGAATCGCATCTCTCGAAAATGCCCACTCTCTCGTTCGTAGCCAAGACGCCATTCAGCATTTACTGACTGAACTCAAGGTTGCTCATTAGCAACGCACCACTGCCATTATTGCGCAATTGGAAAACTTGATAGTGTGAGAGCGAAGCTCCTCCGATACAGTCGTTGATGTGCTTTTTTTTTGCAGCAGCATTTATGAGAACGCCAAATGTAGTTTTCTGCGTCGGCACTGGCTCGACTCCAGCAGTCAGCTGCTGCCGCTGCTTGCTGCTGCTGTTGCCCGGCAACATACAGTATTTCATAGTTTGACTCTGCTGCTTGGGCGCCCGAGCCGTAGTCAGCTTCTTTCATCTCTGCACTGTACATCGGGGCTGTGTCTTTGTGTGCGTTCAACACCAAATGCATCTGGATTGTTTTTTCCTATAAGGCGCCTCATGAAAATTTGTCGTTTTGTGGTTGACTCTGCGCCGTTATCCAAAAACTCCAAATTCAATGATGACATCAACTCGAGTCAACACTTGTGTGTGTGTGTTGTCGACAGTGCAGAATGTGTGCTGCTAATGTGTCAAAGCGCACGTCGCCATCACAGATACACACTGCACACTGTGAACACCCCCCCCCCCCCCTTTCCTCCTCCTCCAATTAAAAACACTTGCTGGCGCTTGCCTCATTATCCCGGGAGCAGCGACTTTGAGCGTTCTCTAGCCAAGCATTCATTATTAAAGAGCATGTTGATCATGTTCACTTTAAGCTTTGAGACACGTTCCTTTTTCTTCCCTTCACTTGGCACCGCCGAGGGCCCGTGCATGCTCGCCTATGCAGGGCGAAAATCTGGCAGGCAAATATACTTGCTGACTTGGTAAATGCGCACTCGCGTGTGCATTATCAGCGGCGGTATTTGCAACTTCACGATCATCTGTCTTGTTTTCTCCCTTAATCTGAATTATTTACAGCGGCCTCGTGTAGAAAGAGTCTCTCCGTGAAGCCCGATGATCTATAGATTAACGTCAATTCACGGCGCCTGAAAGCTTGCCGTCAGCTCCGCATCTAATAAATAACCTTTCCTGACACAGAATAATGATCTCTTTTTCGCAGTTTCGCAGCCAGTTTGTTGGCGAGGTGACTTGTGCATTTTAATGGCCACAGTCTTGCGGCATTCCCGGGAGAGTGTTGGATGAATTGAGGGCATGGGCATTGTTAGCTGAGGTTTTTCCTGAGCTTGGGAAAAAAAAAAAAATCTTCAAATGCAGTCACTTTTCTTTTTGTTTGTGAGTTTTTGTTCAATATTACAGAAGCGTAGAGCTGCCAATGTGGAGCAAACATTTTTGGCTGGCGAGTGTGTTCGAACATACTCGCAAATATGTTCGAACATACTCGAAAATATGTTCAAACGTACATGTAGGCTAAATAACAATAATAAATAACACAAATAATTATTATTCACTCGCGTATGCGCAAATGATACCCAGTGGCATTATGGGAAGGTATGCTAACATTGTAGCATGTAGCCGACAAGTACGTTTGAAAATATTTGCGAGTATGTTCGAACGTATTTGCGAGTATGTTCAAACATACTCGCAAATACGTTCGCACATACTAATCAGCAATAAATATTCTCCAATTTCTGTAGTCATGAAAGCAGACTTAATGCTTTTATGTTGGAAAACATTGAATACATTTTTGCTAATTTCCCTCATGTTATCAACCAAACCAGTAATTGAATCATATACTCTAAAAACAGTTGGGGAAAAAAAAAAAAAAAAAAAAGGACCAACCCACTAATTGGGCCAATTCAAATCAAATAAAACTTTATTTATATAGCACCTTTCATACATTCAAAGGCAACTCAAGGTGCTGAACAATTAAAACATCCATAATACAATAAAAAGAAAAACCCAACCCTCTCCACCATATCCCCATAATCGTACCCACAAACACACACGCAAAACACAACAGGGTGGGGCACAGAAGAACCCTGTGAGGAAAAGCCCCCAGGATTTGACCCAACCTTTAGGTTGTTTTGCATTGAAACAACCCAACTGGACAATTTGACCCAAGTTGGCCCAAATTTTGACCAAATTTGGATTATTTATAACCCAGCAGTTTTAAGGGTGCAAAAAAATTGGACCAAATGAAAAACATACAACACAACACGTTTTGGTGTTTTTTTGAATAAAACAGTCATTTCTTTGTGTTGTTTCGTGGGTTATTCATTTGACCCAATGTTGGTGGTTAAATAAATAACTCAAAAAGTTGGGTTGATCCATTTTTTTACCTAATGAGGTTTATTTTTTTTACCCAATTGTTTTTAGAGAGAATTAATTTGTGCACTGTCTATTTGAAAAGTTTTTTGAAAAAAAGGAATGAAAATTTAAACATTTTGAAAAAAAAAATCAAATTTATTGATCAATAAAAAAAAAAGTAATCAACAGATTAATTGACTACTGAAATAATCTATACAGCCCAGGATGACGAGCCCTAAATATGTTTACTGAAAGGATCTTAATTTACTCAGTGAAGAAACCAAGACATTAGAAACAGGCCTTCATCCATACAGGATCTTTACATGGTTGTGTACGAGTAGCTAGAGAAGTATCGAGCAGTCTATTTCAACGTCTGTCACATTTGAAAAACACATCTATATTTATACATATTCCAGAAGAATTATTGTGTCAGCCATAGTTTTGAATAATTTACTGTTTGAGTCTGCAAATGGATTTATTGTCCTTGTGCATATTAAATAAGCCATATTTTTAGAATAGATTGCACATACTGTGTACAACAAATGCACGTCGTGTTTTGCCGTCGGCGAAATGTGCATCAAGGTTTTCTCGTGGTTATCCGTCTCGGTCGCTCTTGCAATGACTCTCACTTTGCCGATTGCATTCAAAGAGTGTCCATATTGATTTGATGTGTGTCTGTCCTTAGCTGTCCCCTTCCCCCTAAGCCACCGCCTTACCATGAAGGAAGTGTTCGACTGTGAAGGGAAGCCTCGAGTGGATCTCCTCAAGGCCCACCTTACCAAAGAGGGACGCGTGGAAGAAGCCGTGGCTTTGCGAATCATCAACGAAGGAGCGGCAATCCTGCGCCAGGAGAAAACTATACTGGACATTGAGGCTCCAGTCACAGGTACGTTTGATATCAGGAAACTGATAGGTGAAAGAAGCGTAAATGGCTTGTTGAGTGAATGAAAAATAAAAATAAAAATAGTGATGCAATTGTGCTAGATCAGCTACATTCTGGTCTGTTTAGTTGCAGAATGTGTGTGACATTTTTTCTGTCTGTTGCAACTACCCGCAGTTATCAAGTTAAGAGGCATTTGCTAAAATTGCGACATCTCCAAATGTTGGCAGCGTCTGAGCCTGCCAGTGTCTCCCTCTGATCAACCTAAGTTGTGGCCTAGTTTTATTCCAAGCCGAACATGCCAGAAATACATTTTTATTCTGGCTGTACAGTCATCAAGGGATATATTTCCTCAAGCTGAGGATTTTTGCAGCTTCAAAGTCTGGCCAATATATTTAGCCACTCACTGTGTCGATTTAAAAAATTAAATAAAATAAATCGTTGACAATAATATATTGTATGTGCCCCACTAGTCTAAACACAGCATTCTGATTAATATTGTGTTTGTGGAATTTGAGTTAAACAGCAAAATCCACCCATTCTTATCCATCTCAGTGGGCGGCCATTTTACCATGTGCTGTCAACTGGAAATGACATCACAGTTGCTCAGGGCTCAGAACTACCAATCACGGCTCACACGTTTCTGAAGCTGGGCCATGATTGGATGACGAGATGCCAAAAAAAAAAAAAAAAAAAATTAAAATGTTGATGTTTAAGGAGCGAAAGATGGCATTTGCGGTTCGTGATCTAAGCTCCTCCCACTTGTTTCATACCAAAGCCACGCCCCTCACAAATGTGCTTGAGTGTTTCTCAAATGTGATAAAAATGCTTAGTTGTGATATCATATGTTACACATCCAGCTTCAACAAAATAGCAGTGCTAGCAATAATAAGCTAGCATTAGCATTGTAAACAAGCTGATGTTAGCTGCAACTGCTACATTCGGAGCATGACTTCTTCAAAATGGCGCATTACTGTCACACTATGGTTTGAAGTTTTATTTACAATCAATTCAAAAGTTTATATATATAGGCACAAGATGGAGTCAGAGGCTGTTTTTTCACATATTTTACTCATGCACAACTCTCAGATCAAACTGAGTTTTAATTATGTCAAAAAGTTTTTTCTGTTTTTTTTTTTTTAACTGCAACCTCATTCTTTAAGCTGACCTGCCAGCTATCTGCGCGATTTTGCGTGTACATGCATGTGCATCCATGGTCATACGTGCATGCGCGTTTGTGTTTGATTGCTTTAGTCACACAAGCGGTCTCCCACGCACACCGCTCGGAGCTTTGAGTGGGCGAAGGCCACTGTGGAGCTGATAGGGGAGACAGGAAAAGAGAGAGTCGATGGGGGTGAGCAGGAGCGAGGGGGACAGAGAGAGATGATAATGAAAAATTGAAGGCCGCGAGGAAATGAGATGTTGCTTTGCAATGCGGATTTGTACAACGTTCAATGGAGAACAACTCACTTCAAATGTTTTGCTTCTCTTTGGTGGTCAACAACCTTTTAGACTAAAACCATAAACATCTGTTCTTGTGACCGTGTAGACAGCACAAATTTATATAATTTCCTTTTTCCGAGATTCTTTTCTCATCCTGAAACATGACTGTGCGGGGAAAATGTGAACTGCTCGGATCATTTCTTAGAATGATCACATTTCACATAACAGTGCAGTAATAGAATTTATGGAAGGGATGAGGAAGCAAACTGAATTGTGAAAAAATGTGCAGCAGCAAATGGTTACTAAGCAGCTTCCAATGTACGTTACAGAAATAACATT
Organism: Festucalex cinctus; assembly: GCF_051991245.1. Lineage (NCBI taxonomy): Eukaryota > Metazoa > Chordata > Actinopteri > Syngnathiformes > Syngnathidae > Festucalex > Festucalex cinctus. The sequence continues at coordinate 9,739,085 of NC_135428.1, read as the reverse complement.
CAGTATAAAATAGCATCCAGCTCAGCTACTCATTGTCAAGATGTCAGTTTTTCTACAAAAATGCAGTCATTCGTAGTAAACTGACATTTTTTAGGGTCCTTGAAATATGAAATGTTACTGTGGAACATTTGAGGTCAAACAGTCAGTTTCAAGGCGCCAGTCAGTTTCTAATTTGTTTGGATTTTAAAATGATATTTATAGACAGTAAGGGAAATAAATATAAAATATGAAAAATATAAATCTAAATAAAATATTGCAATTGAAATCACTCATACTCTCACACCATTTCGCTCATTGCAAACATTTATTGTAAGCACAAAACTATTTCAGAATTTGAAAATGTTTTCCCTGAAATTGATTTCCAGTTTGTGGGGACATTCATGGGCAGTTCTTTGACCTAATGAAGCTTTTCGAAGTGGGAGGATCGCCAGCCACGACGCGCTACTTGTTCTTGGGGGACTATGTTGACCGTGGCTACTTCAGTATTGAGGTGAAGCAAATATTGTCACGCCGGGAAATGATGCACACTGTGCTGTATATGAGATGGTTTATGTAACTGAACAAATACTTTGTTTGCATTTTGCATTTTTGTCCCAACAGTGTGTTTTATATCTTTGGTCACTGAAAATCCTCTATCCAAAGACACTATTTTTACTGCGTGGAAATCATGAATGTAGACATTTGACAGAATATTTCACCTTCAAACAAGAATGTGAGTACCCCGCATTAATTTTTTTCATACTAATTGTGTGAATATTGGAAGCAAAAGTACAACATTATACTGTACTTTTTCTTAATCTGACATTTTTCGTCCTTCAACTACTTCTACATTTCTTAACCAATTCAAACCATTTCAACTTCATCATGTTCCAAAAATTTACTCTTCATGAGCTATTTTTGGTCTCATTCCAAACATACTCAGTTTTCCCAAAATTAAAAAATAAAAAATTAGCAGCTCATTAAATGCACATTGGGATCAATTTTCAACATTTCCCCAATTCCCACATGGGAAAATTCCACATTTTTCACCAACAAAATTCCCCTCTCAGTTTGCATTAGGGCTCATACCATTGCTATTCACGAATCATTATCATTCAAAATTCAAAGTGTTCAGCTCATTCAATTCACCTTGCTGTTCAATCTAATATATTTCACCTGTGCAAAACCTTTCCGCATAATTCTGAATATTTGACCCAAAAATTCCCCATTATTTCCAATGACACATTGAAAAATTCATTCCCATTCTACATTTAAAATTTTAAGCTCATTCAGTTGACCATGGGAATAATTTTCAACATTTTTCACTCAATTATCGTTTCACCTAATTCTTTACTATCATTCTACATCATTCAACGCTTCCATTTGCACTTCAAGCAAAAGGTGTCTAAATACTTTTGTCCATGCCGTCGTGTATCAAAGAGATACGGCTAATTTTCCATCCATTGTTTGGCAGGTAAAATCAAATATTCGGAGCAGGTGTACGACTCGTGCATGGATGCATTTGACTGCCTTCCCCTGGCTGCGCTCATGAACCAGCAGTTTCTGTGCGTCCACGGCGGACTCTCACCTGAAATACACACCTTAGACGATATTAAAAAGGTAAGACCGCTGCGGGGGACATCGCAGCGGCGGATAGATTTTGTCTCATGACATGAGTATCCCTGTCTGCCTGTCGTGTTCAGTTGGATCGGTTCAAGGAGCCGCCGGCTTTTGGGCCCATGTGTGACCTGCTGTGGTCGGATCCTCTGGAGGACTTTGGCAACGAGAAAACACAGGAATATTTCAGCCACAACACAGTGCGAGGATGCTCTTACTTTTACAGGTGAGCTCACCCCTACGCTGTCAGAAATGAGGGTTCAGTCAGAGTTCATTTCTGTCCGTTGGAATACAAGCCACAGTAATGTGCTTTGTAAGGCTAATTATTGGACTCCAGGGTAACGTTTCCATGGACCACAAACTGTTTGTTCATCTGTGCGAGGTTTCTATTGACCATTTTCATCTAGGCTGTGGTTTGCATACCAATTTGTCTTTGGTTTTTGTTGTTCAGTAAAAAGGTGAACAGGAATGTAAATTTGGGTCCAATGGAAATGCAGAGATTGAATTATTTTAAAACAAAAACATGTTAAAGAGAAAGTGAGACTTGATCCTTTATTGTTGGTAGATGTGAGAGCCTTGGAAGTCTGTGGTGCTGATATTCAGTTGCAGTAGGGGTGAAACTTTTTTAACTCATTTACTCCCAATAACGTATAAATATGTTTTTTTTATGCTCTCAGTGTCCCAAAGGCGTATTTATACGTTTTTGTTTTTGTTTTATGCTAGAGCATACAGAAGGCTTTGATGCAGCCTCTCAACTGCAAAGAACGGTTGCAGAAATGGTAGTTATTACACAAAAGGCCAGCAGGTGGCAGCAGAGCAAAGGAAATCAACCAGGGCCATCTAGAAAAAAAGCTCAAATTACTGACAATTTTAAAAAGAATTGTGAAATCTGATGAAACTTAGCTCTCTTCTAATGCTAATTGCTGCAAAACGGAAACAGATAGAAACATACTTTTTTTTCCTGACGAAAGAAGAGACTTTAATCTTTCTTTTGATAGGTTCCATGCTTTTATAGCAATAGAACACAATATTCTGTGGGCCTTGCAAAATCTGTCGAAATCCAGTAAAACAGCCGGGAGTGAATGGGACTGCTTCTGTGAAAATGGCTGGAAGTAAATGCGTTAATGGCGGTTCAGAGTACCTTGAGTGATAACTCAAGGTCAGGATGTGCAGAATGATTTGAAATTTATATATTCATATAGTCTGTAAATTGTATAAGAACATGACTCATCAGATGAAATAGTGGGACAGAAGGGTTAAGTGCTGATATTTCACTTTGTGCCTTGGAGATCTTATACTTGTTTTTGATGTCAACGTGTGCCAAAAAGTTAGTAGGAAATTGACCTATATGCTACTTTTATTCATTAAAAGTGAACTATTTTTCAACATGACCTACCTCGATGTTCCAGGAGCAAAGTGTTCCCACCATAAAGCCTATATTGACTGTAGATTTAGCAATCTACATGCATAACTAACTATGATAAGATATAAACAAGCAGAATCAAGGATGACATCTGAACATTTTGTGTTCATCTTCCTCCTTAGCAAGTAGCTGGAAAGTATATAAACAATATTAAATAGGACATTGTGTCTCGGTGAGAGGACCTTTACGAAGGTTGTTCTGTATGGTGCGAAGGAGGCTGCAATATAATTGTCATTTATCCCCCTGTGACCTTTTACTACCTTTACTATCTTGCCACCATTAGAAACGAAGAAGCACTGTCTCGTGGGCTCGATGGCCAATGCAACATAATCTCATTCTTAAATACAAGAAGCCCTTAATGAGAGGAGGGAGAACTACGTGAAAAGTCAATCAATAATACACATTATACAATTATACAATATTGATCTCACCTTAGCTAAGCAAATTCACATAGTGGCGTACATGAGCATGACACTCAAACAACCCCCTTCGAAAAATCAATACACATAAAATCGATTTGAAATAGCCGTAAGATATAAGCATGCTACATTTCTAAATGTCACTTGTTGTCTTATTTGGCTTTTGCTGTTACAATGTGTATTTCCTAGTTCAACAAATATGTGCTTTTTTTTTTAATATACTTTCTTCTACTGGACGATGTTTAATTTGTCTGAAATTTATTGTTCTTGAAAAAAGGAAAATTTAGACTCCACAAAAATTATTTTTTCTTAGGGGATTATTAGTACATTGATGGCTATAATGCATGGTGTCCCACAGGGGTCAATGTTGGGTCCAGTATGTTTTCACCTCTAAGTGACATTTGCAAAGTACCTGAAGTATTAAAATTCATGTTATTCTTCATAACAAAAAAAAGAAAAAGAATGAATTTAAAAACTAACAAACCACAAAAGTAAAAGGCAGTCATTTTGTAGCTCGAGACAAACAAAGGCAATGACCAGCGGCCAATTTTAAGAGGGTGTTTGCAACACAGAACTTTCATCTCTGTCTCTCTCGCTCATTCTCACTTGTCAGATTTCTCACTTGCGCTCTCTCTCACTCGCAGGCTCACCGACACATAATTTCACAAAGGAGAGAAGAAATGTGAGCCGCGGGCAGGCAATGTGTGTGTGTGCGTGCATTTTCTCTGACTAATCAATAGAAACCGTTGCAGTGAACAGAAAATAATCGAGTACATGTTGTACTTTGGGATTTTTATTTCCTGCTTTAATAGGCTTTTTTTTATTTTTTTTATTAAAGACCAATAGGTTAGGACAAACATTAAATCTAATAAATGCAACGCTCTTGTTTCTAATCTGAATCGCTTTTTTTTTTTCCTTTTTTCGAAGCACTTGTTGATTCCAGCATTTTGGAGTGTCTCGTCAGTGCTCACTGTCAGCCATTGTGGAGCAGTGAGCGTATCCATGTGAACGCAGCTATTTCTGTAATTTATATATGGGCCACCTTGGGAACGTTCGCCATGTGACCCAGATTAAAAGTGGGATGGCACAGTTTCGCCAGGTGCTCAGGGCACAGCGGCCTCCTTGTTTTCCTTCCAGCGCAAACCTTGGAGCGTTTAAATATTTCAAACACTTGTGAAAGTTTGATGGCTCCGTGGACGGGCGGCGGGGAAGTGCTGGAGGAGAGGATGATGATGATGGCAGGCATGTGCAACATGCTGCGTTAGATTAGAAAGTGACTGGACTTTAACAATTGATGATGATCAGTGTAAAGTCAATTGGTCACTTGAGTCATTTAGAAGGAAACATTCAGCCGGTGTCAATTTCAAACAACCAAGACTGGTCATACCGCTGAAGTGGAACTCAACTTTAATTTCAAATGAATATTCACATACGGAAGATGCCATAATGCTTGTTTATTATACGTTAGTTGGGTTAGCTCCATGCTATCTTATACCAGAACATACAAACAGTACCAAATGTAACAGATCATGCCAGCAATAACATCAGTCTGTCTGTCTTTAAAATAGGTTATATAGTACAACTAAAAGGACAACAACATGGAAACAAAAGCCATTATTCATCAATATATAATCTTTCTTTCGAACCCAACGGGTTGAAGATGTTTCTAACTGACATAACATCTTTCACAGTGTTGCATAACAGCTGTGTTGAGAGCTTCTACATGGTGCATCATATTCATAATGCAGCATGGAAGCGTCTCAATTATCAGGCCTTCCTCCTGTCGGATTCTTAACCGCACTCTGTAAGTCCTGGACCCGGTTGTTCAAAACTCGGTTCTAGTTAAGTAGATTTAACAGACCGTTAACTTTAACGGCGCTGTTATCTTGTTGTTCAAAACTGTTACCTTTCTGTTAAAGTTAACACATCTAAGGGCCGCCGCTAACTTTTTAACAGTGTGGTTAACTCTGTTTTGTGGCTAATGCTGCCTTCATGATGCTCACTGAGCGCAAGAAAAAAAAAGAGTCTATCGAGGGCTTGACTTTGATGTTTGTGATTATTCTGATGAAGAGTTAAGCACGTTACCTCTTACCTCGTAAGTCTCATGCTGAGTCAAAAGAGAAAGAATAAAAATGTGTTTTTAAGACAAGTTCTAAAAATGGACAGAGAAAACAAAAAAAAATTCTAATGAATTAAAACTAAATAAATAAATAATGTTACAAAAACTCCTAAATTACTTCAACCATTGATTGTGTTAGGTTTTATTTGTCAGCAGAAAACTTCCAGCTTCTTTTTTTTTCGTTGAGTGCCAGCGGTCATTTGGATAGTATGCATTGCTTTCGCCGACCCGGAAGTAAACAAAAAGAGGAATTGTGGGATATATCGGTGCTAACCAGTGACACAAACCGACACGGTTAACTTTGACGGTGCCGTTAACAAACGGCGTTACTAACCATGTTTTGAACAATGAACCATTTTTTTTACTTTTTATTTTATAATTATTATTATTATTATTATTATTATTATTATTATTATTAAGTCAATCTCTGGTGTAATAACCTTATTTATTGATTGATTTAATTATTTTTTATTTTATTATCTGTTCTCAATGCTGCTGGACATGTAAATTTCCCAGAGGGAGCCATCCCAAAGGGATCAATAAAGTCAAGTCTAAGTCTATTTAACGGCCGGTTAGTTAACGGCGGGTTAAGAATTTAACCGGCGGTTTGGGGTTAAACAGTGGTTAAAATAACCGAGAATTGAACAACTGGGCCCAGGTCTTTAATTCATACTATGTTTGAAAAAAACAAACATTTCAACGTTTCATTCAAAGAATGTTATCTCAGAGAAATTAAAAAATAAATATGTAAAAAAAAAAAAAAATTTTGTATATTTAATTATTCTTTTTTTTAATCTATTTTTTTTTATTTATTTAATTCAAAGAATGTTAACTAAATAAATAAATATGTAAAAAAAAAATTAATAATAATAATAATAATTTATACTAATGTTTTTAGAGATCCACAGGGAGCCACTGGAGAGGGACTAAAGAGCCACATGAGGCTACAGAGCCTCAGATTTCAGACCCTTGCATTAACCACTGAAAAGTATTATACACGCTGCAATCTTTTATTATTTGTAGTATGAGGTGCGTGATTGGAGCCTTATTTTCTCTCAGGTTAAAGCTGTAGGGCAGGCAGCTCTGACTGCCGCTTGCTGGGTTATTTTGTCTCATTTGAGTCGCTGTTAGATTCCTTTTTTTCCATGTGCTTGCATCATCCTCCCTAAGTGTTTCATTAATATATTTATGAGTGATAAATTTTGTTTCATCCGCTACTGAGTTGATGTATAATCACTAACCTGACGTTCTGTTGTGTGATTGAAGACAACAAAACATTTTCATGTCGTGCAAGGGTAACAATGCGTGCCTGATTGATTCATTATGAAAAGATATGTGATTTAGGGAAAAGAGCTGGATTGGTTGGGGGAGGATGAGTCAGTTTGGATATAATGTGGTGTACCTCAGGGGTCAATGTTGGGACCATTACGGTTTCACTATAAGTGGCATTTACAAAGTATCACAAAAGTAAAAGAAGTGGAATTTTGTGATAAAATAATTTATTCCATTTCAGGATAAGGCTGCAACATATCATAATGTAGGGATACACATTATGCAAATTCAGTTTTATTTATTAAAAAAAAAAATTGAAACATTTCTTCCTGTTGCTTTTTTTCTTTTTAGTTATCCAGCTGTTTGTGAGTTCCTACAGAGCAATAACCTATTATCAATTATCCGAGCACATGAGGCACAAGATGCAGGGTAAGTTGTTACAGCGATATACGGATGCGCGTTAAAAGGCCAAAGTGTGCATTTAAAAAAGACATTCTATTTGTTGTTGTTCCCTGCCAGTTACCGGATGTATCGTAAAAGTCAGACCACAGGATTCCCATCCCTCATCACCATCTTCTCTGCACCAAACTACTTGGACGTTTACAACAACAAAGGTGAGGAAATCTGTTGATTGTTTTTGTATTTCAATTTCAGGCTGCATGTGCCTCTTTGACCGAATGCGTTTATACTCTGTGTCCAATTTTCCCCTGATTTGACAGATGCATCTCTTGTATTCGAGCTCATTAGATTGTGGCGGTGTACCTAATGTTGCGGCCTTTGAGTATATGCAGCAATATAATGGCTTACAGCTCATGAACAAGGCATAGGAATACATCAGGAAGCCCCCCGTGTGTTGGTGCTCTCAGATCTTGTGCCTTGCTTGCAATTGGCTGTGGGATATGGAGAGCGTGGGAGGGACTGTAGGCAGGCTGACTATCTCCATGTGGCTTTCTGCCTCTTGATGTATCCGTGTCAGCAGTGCCTGGCCTCAGTTATGCCACCTACTGGCTGACTCGTTTCCTACTTACGTGTCGATAGGATGTTTGTTTTTGTTTTTTGTTTTTTTTAGTACATGTTGTCAACACAGAATGATTGCAGAAAAAAATGTGTCCATATGTCGCTCAAGTATGCTATCTATAACCATGAAATTCAAGTGATTCCCAACCACTGAGAATCCAAGTATTTATTTACTACAAATAATTTATCTAATCAATCCCAGCGAGGCAGAATATTTAAATGTTCTTTCACTAGATGGCAGAAGCTAACCTGTTGCCATTCATGTAAATATAATTTCATTATTTCAGTCATCTGTGGTGCTTTTGGCTTTTTGCTCACAGTGAACTCTACTCATCTCTCTTGATAACGCGCATCAATTTGAGCTGATCAATACCACTCCCAATTGAAGTACACGCTGCTGCTTTTCTTCCCAGCTGCTGTCCTCAAATACGAAAACAACGTCATGAACATCCGACAGTTCAACTGCTCGCCTCATCCCTACTGGCTGCCCAACTTCATGGACGTCTTCACCTGGTCGCTGCCGTTCGTCGGAGAGAAAGGTATGCAGTGTGCCGCATTTCTGCTTTGCTGCTTTTTACTTGTGCTTATGTAATGATCTGCTGCCTCCATGGATCATTGCTCGATTACCAAACCTCTTACCTACGCTCGCTTTCTTTCTCCCCTAGTCACAGAGATGCTGGTGAATGTGTTGAGTATATGCTCCGACGACGAGCTAATGAATGATGAAGATGAAATATTCGACGGTAACTATCACATTTAGCATTGTTGGAAATGAAATGCAACATGACGTTTTGCAATGCACTGTGAAATGAGATCAGCTTATGTCTAAAATACCTTATGCAGTTCCATTTGTAAAGTAGCCCAAGCTGAAAAGTTTGAACATTTTTTCACATTATTTTTAAACCAGTGGTATCAAACTTGCGGCCCGTGGGCCAAATGGGGCCCATGAGTTGGTGTTTTGTGGCCCGAAAATGTGATTTATTTTTATTTATTTTTATTTATTTATTTATTTATTATTTACTATGAGATTTGCTTTTTTGCAGTTACAACAAAATGTGTCAACTTAAAGCTATAGCAAATGGCTAAATCCAACCTAAATAGTATTTGGTAGAATGCTGAAGCATTCCCACATATGTTATTGTGACATTTTTTTTTCTCCACACTTTTTTGCCGTGTAACAACTCCCACACAATACTTCCAATTTACACTGTTCAAATTTCAACTAGCTTAAAAAAATTGTTGCCTCATTGGGTATATATTGTCTGATTCCACATTACAGTATTTGCACAATTTAACATTTAATATTAACTTTTCCCCATTCATTTTCAATGGGACAGACATTGAGTTTTTCTAAGTATCACTTTCCACGCCCACTTCTATACGTATAACTTATCATCATTACCAGGTTTCTGATACTGCTTGGTGGCATAGTTGGTAAAGTGCATTGTCCAGTAATCAGGAGGTCATAATTTCATAATTTATCTCTCAATTTACTTCATAAGCATTCCACATGCATTCATATCTTAGCATTCAGCTTTCAGCATTCCCACGCAATTTCTCCAAGAAATTGCATGTAGTCTAGTTCTACAAATGTTAAATGTAATTGTAATTGTATAAATGTTCAAAAAACTAATTCGAAAATAATTTGAAATAAATCTCTGAATTCTCTTTATTTGTGTTGGGCAAATGAAGCTTCATGAAGCACTTGTAATATTTTATTACTCCTCTAGATGGTTTAAATTTTTGATTGAATTTGATTGATTGAATTGATTGAAATGAATTTTTACTGCATCTTTAAACCATCTAGAGGGTTAAAAAACAATCACAATTATTACAAGTGCTTCATGAAGCTTCATTTGTACTTTACTACTCTTTACAGGTTCTGTAAATCCAAAAAGAAGATAAATATTTAACTGATGTGCAAACTCAAATGTATCAAAAATAAAAAACTGAAGGAAGTCCAAGTGTTTGTAGTGTTGAAAAACAAATAATAAAACATCATCTGGACTCACATGTATATTTCTTTACAGCCAATGCAGCTGCAGCACGGAAGGAGGTGATTCGAAACAAGATCCGTGCTATTGGGAAAATGGCCAAAATGTTCTCAGTCCTCAGGTAATCATTGTCTCCAGCATATATATATATATATATATATATATATAGTTTTGTCTTAATCTATTATATCCATCATGGTATGTTAATTGAAGAATTCTCTTTAAACAGTCCCAGGAAGGGCAATTTTTCACCAATTTCAAAGCAGTTCCGATCATGTGATCTGTCTTATCTGTGATACCTGCAGAGAGGAGAGTGAAAATGTGTTGACGCTCAAGGGCCTGACGCCCACCGGCATGCTGCCGAGCGGGGTTCTCTCTGGGGGCAAACAGACGCTGCAGAGTGGTAAGTACAAGGCTGGAGATAAGACCGTCCTGTCCGTACATTTTCTAAAGCTTTTCTTCTCCCCTGGTTATTTCCACTTAAAATCACAAAATCTCTTCGTAGACATGTGTCCCTATGATCTTTAATATCACTTCAGTAAATTACATTTTTTTATGAACTATAAGGAGTTTGCATCTTTTCCTTGTACTTGCTTATGATGGTGCTGAGCTCGTAGATTTCTATAACTGCGTTCACAGTTTGCAACACTGCATGACGCCACACAGAGTATGAATGTAAACAAACGATTAACAGTCGATAGTTTTTATGTTAGTGGCGCGCAAAAAGAAGGAAAGGTTCAATTCTCTTTTTCTATTTAGTCCTCTATCTCACTTAATTTAAATTTTGGCACTCGTCCCACTCCACATCTCCTCTGGGATGCATTCCTTGGGGTGAAGCTCCTCACAGTTGTTCATTATAGACAAATGCTCAATAAAATACCACAGCCTAAATGTTTCAACAGTGTAAAAAGGTCCAGCCTGATGCAAAGAGGGCAAAAATTGTAAAATATGGGAGAGAAAGTAAATGAGCTGTCGTAAACGTGCGCGCACAGAAAGCACCGATGCACTCCACCAAATTTCACAGCTAAAAACGCTAAACACAGTCCAAATCGGATTAGCATGTCGCACAACAAACATGAAATGACAAAGTGCAGAAAAGTACAAATTCAGTTGAAAATTAGTGGAGCTGGTAAATATAATCTTCAAATGCTAAAAACGAAGCACTTTTTGAGTTACAACTTGTCATTACTGACATTATAACATCAAGATGTTTTTTTTTCTGAAAGCCTTGCCATTAACTTGAACTTAAATTTTGTCTTTAACAATGCATGTCATGTCTCAGTCTGAACACTACGGGGCACTATTTAAAAAGGGTACATATAGATGTGAAACAAAGAAGAAATAAGAGAAGAATGAATCATGTGCTACAAAATATTTGTGAGTGAAGAAAATACTGTACAAGACTGCTTCTTTAACAGATCTGAAAGAGCTGTTCTCTTTGTTTAATGGACTTTCTAAACTGTATCTAAAATCTGAGAATTGTGAAGCTAAGATTTAGTTTGAATGCTACCAGAAACTTCAAATAGTGGAAAGTACTGAGTCCATTATGCTCCATATTGATGTGTCCCTGCCATGCTCTCTCTTTTTTGTTTGCTACTCTCCACGTTTTGATGATTTGACCTGTAATTGACACCGATTCTCTCCAATCCACATCAATGCATGGCGTCCCACCAAGTTTGGCTCCATTGCTACCGAACATGTGAATTTGCATCCGACCTAACACTGAGCTGCCTTTTTTCAAGCGGGGCTGCCTTTTTTTGACATTTGCATGGCTTTATCCGGAGTAACCTGCTCCCCTCCTCCTCCTCCCCCAGCCACCATTGAAGCCATTGAAGCCATCGAGACCAGTGATGAGGACAGAGAAGGTAAACCTGTGTGAGCCCCACGCCCCCCTCCGACCCTCCATCCCCTTCCTCCTTCCCAAATCCTCCCAGCATATGGGTCTCCTCTTTCCATCTTCCTCCCACCTCTCACCCACACGAACATTTCACACATTATTGATGAAAACATTGCTTTTTAATGGTTGCGTGTATGAGACGACATAGAAATGCTTACAGTCAACACACTTAGAGTCAAATGACTTGGGGAAAATATGGACGGTTAAGAAATATATAACACTGTTTCCATGGAAACTTGATCTGCGATGTCCATAATTGGTTGGACGTCCATAATGTTTGTGAAAACACATTGGTAGAAAAAGCATCTTTTGCGATCATGATAACTCTGAAAGGTGTTTGAAATGTATCACAAGTGTTGTCTTTGTGAATCGGGAATAAAAAGTACAATGTACATTAATGGAAGACACCTCAGCACAAACAAGAGTTATGCTTTAGATTTGCGTTCAAAGGTACGCCTGCACAATTGAATAAAATCCAATAAAGTGGCCTTTGCAATTAAAATGCATAGGAGTCGAGGACCAAATTGTATTGCACTGGAAGGCCTCCATTTTTATTATTCTTATTTTTGTTTACAATATACTGTCTGATGAGAGACTTTTGTGTTAGGTTTCATGAGATTAGGGGTGTCAAACTCATTTAATTCAGGGACTTTCACCCAAATTTGAACTCAAGTGGGCCAACTCAATTTCTACGTGGCCTAATAAGCTATGAACGACAGGTGGAAATATTTCCTGTTTTTTTTATTATTTTTTTTTTTAGTACAATTAATGACAAATAATTATTATTTTATTTATTATATATATATATATATATATATATATATATATATATATATATATATATATATATATATATCACATGCATATTTTGTATTTCCATTATATATGTATTGTAATAGTCACTACTCACAGAAAAATGCCGAACAACTGCACGTGCAATTTTGGCTGTTTTCATGTATTTCGTGGCGATCATGTAAATAGGCATTAAATTGGTATTGAGCACTTGGCCCTGCAGTTTAAATTCAGCCTCACAAGAAATAGAAATAGACAGGTATCAACAACAGCAGTAAATAACAATGCATACATCATGCAAAATGTGTATCAGCATCCACAAATATGAGTCTGACGTTTGTGTGTCATGTTCCTCTCCTCCTCAGCCATCCGTGGCTTTTCCCCCCAGCACAAGATCACCAGTTTCGAGGAAGCCAAGGGCCTGGACCGCATCAACGAGCGCATGCCCCCTCGCAGGGACGGCGTCAACCACGTGGGCCACTCCATGGGAAAGATGAACATGTCCGAGGCGAACGGCACGGATGACAACAGCAACATCCAGTGAGCCTCGCTTGGTGACGGTGGTGGTTGTGGTGGAGATAGCCGGTGGGGGGGACTGTGACCATGCACATAACCCCTACCCCCATGCAGTGAGACATTGCCAAATCGAAATTCAGGCCTCAGAACATAGTAACACAAACGGGCCCACAGCAGACAGACAGAAGGTGATCTGCAGCAAATGTATAATGAGCAAAAAATGGGTCATTTATTTGGTGACAGAATGTGAAGGTTGAGGAGGGGGTGCAGTGTGGTTAAAAGTTGTCTGCCTGTTGTTCCCTCCCTCTGCTCAATTACAGACTGAACTAAGTCGGACATTGTGTTGGTGACCGACAAAAGGCATCATTTCAGTAACTGTGCCATGCAAATAATTTTTTTTTTTTTTTTTTAAATGCTCATAATGCACAACTGGAGGATATTTAGCTTGTTTTGAGAGTATGACATCAAAACACCTACTATGAGGTCGTGAATTTTCATAAGCAATCAGCAAAGAAAAATAATGATAATCTCTCCTAATTTGTACCATTTTTACTAACTTGGACATCTTTGGAGACATAAAAGTCAAACTGTGTCATAGCTAAATTATAATAATATTGTCACAACATAACAATGGAGTCTAAAGTCACAAATGTAACAAACGTCCCCCAACAATATGGAATTCCCAGGTAATTGAATCTAATCTGTCATGTTGTGAAGGTGGATCTATCTTATTTATTTACCTTGTATTGATATTTTCTTGAAAGATGAGCATTATAAAGTCACTGCAGTGTGAGATTAAACCTCCACATGACTCGCCGCCAGTCATCTCCTAGCAACTCGGAGGAGTTGAGGGCAAAAAAAAAAAAGTGGGGGTGGGAGACTTAATCTCCGTGGTATCTACAGTGTCTATGAAGAGAATGTGAAAAGGATTGAATTTTTATTTTCATCAAGGCCGTCCTCAAGGAGACGTTTCTGCCTCTCAGCATTATTTGTGCTCACATTGACAACGCATGTCATTACCTCGCACATCCTCACTTTCTGGAGAAAAAAAAAAATCACTCGCGCATCCTCCTCCACCGAAGAAGCTTCAGCAATCACGCCTGCGTTGCTATAGGACCGGATAACTGAGGTGAAGAAGAGAAGAGATTTTTGGGTTTGATTACATATCCTGCTTGTCCAGCACTGCCCGAGATGCGTGCTGTCACTCAGGTGTGCATTAGCGCCACATTGTTATTTTGCCCCACATTTGAGTTTTTAAATGTGTAATAGCTAAATCGAGAATTCTACAAATTCGAAGTGCATAAATGTATAGTATTATCTTAAATTATAAAGGGGGTATTTATTTTTAATGACAAACTTGACAGTGGAACTTCACTGTGATTTAAAAAAAAATCTTCCTGCAATTTAATAGTTGTAAAAGGAATCGCTGCTTTTTTTCTTTTTTTTCTTTTAAATAGAATTTAGAAAGTCACTAAAGTAGGAAGCCCAAACTTTAAGAAACACATTTCCTTTCACACATTTTACAAATATTTTTTACTCCATTATGCGAAAGGTTAAGGTCCAGTATGAGACTCCAGGACGGACAAAACAGTGATTTTAAACACAGCATCTATGGTACGGAACGCATCAATGCATGCAGTTAAGTTCCTAATTGTAACGTGAGATTATAATTGTGATACTGTATTTGTGATTCAAATAGTAAACTTGAATTATTTTATGATTAAATTAAATTTGTTGTTCCATTTGTCTTGTTTTATAAATTTTATAGGCTTCCTTCTTGTTTTTGTCCATTTTTTAATTTATTTATTACCACTGCTTTTAATTTTTTATTGAGTCATTGTATGCAGGGATGCCCTTCACAGGTGTGAAGCCTTGTTTACATTTCTGTTGTACTGATATACAGAACATGTTTAATAGTGTGAATGAATATAATCTCAGTGAAAAGCTACTTTCAGGCTGCCAAAGCATGATAGCATGGTTTTCAGATGTAAATTAATTGGACACCAAGAAGATCACGTGTCACACTTGCGTTGAACAAGAAACTGTACTGGTTCTATTTACTGCTGATATTACCATTATTGTTACAATTTAATCTTATGGTTCTTTTCCTTCCTCTTGTTCTGGTTCTTGTATGGTCTACATGCATATTTCGACAAATATAAAGGATTTTATCTTGCAACTTTCTTTTTTTTTTTTTTAAATATATATCTCTAGAGATATGTTTTGGCATTTGACTTCCGAAATGATACACACATTGTAAGCATGCCCTATGGGACAAATCTCTTGCTTTTTTTTTTTTTTTTTTTTTTTTACTCTTGAATAAAATATGCATGAACAAAATACAGTCACATGGTTTCTCATTTGCCAAATAACTGTTTATCCTGATTCTGACAATTTCACCACACACACCTTTAATGGCTTAATCCGAAATTCAGCCGTTACATATACAAACATCCCACATTTTGATTGGCACTGATATATACAGAACTGTAAATATACAATATACTGTACTTGCTCATGGGGGACATATTTTTCCAAGCTTGCCGTTACAATTTATCCGAAAAGTGATGTAATTACTCAATCACAGCCCAAATGAAGACAAGAGAAAATGGATGGATTCTGGAGTAAAACTAACAATATAAAGATGTAATAATAATAATAATAATAATAATAATCTGCTCAGAGTTGGACAAGCTGACATTTGTAGCAGAAAGGAGAACGCGCTACACAGCATCCACTGCACAGTTGCACAGTCACCATCTGAGATGGTCCATCTTCAGTTAGAGGAGCATGAAGACGCTCTGACAACGAGGAAATCCTTCCCCTCCAATGCTATGCCATTCATTTGAATTCCACCCTGGGAGGGAAACATGAATATCACATTCCCTCAGCTCTGTTGTGTGCTTTCTGAACATCCGGGCATTTCTGATATATCCGCAAAGCGACGCTTCCCTCACACGGTGAAAACAAACTGCATATTGTATTGCTTTTGTCTGTGACTAGCATACAAACCGGGTAGATTGTTATAGGAGTCAAAAGACATTTCATCACATTTTGAAATCAAAATAATCCTCACGAACCAAATTACAACACACTTTTTTTTTTTTTTTTAAACACGGGAAGTGACGTCATGAAGCGCTTGCCTTTCATCCACTGTGTCGCTCCAATTATATCAGGATGCAAACTGACATTTAACTCCATTTATTTTTTCTTTTAAAGTGTGCGCAATTATTTAATTCGTACCGCTAGTTGGGGGGTGAAAATGTCATGCGTCACTGAGTTTTCGCAAGCTGTTGACCGCAGCTGTCAGCCGCTCGGTTAGCGTCAAGACGATGCCAGCTTGAAGCTAACTAGTTAGCTTTCTCGTTAGCTCCTGTTACGCAGCTGTCAGTTGGCGAAGCTAAGTGGCTATCAAGGTACAGTGCCACCGGCTTGTGACGCTTTTAGCACATTAGAAGCTAACGAAAACAAGCAGCTAATGGACAAAGACGAAGCGAACCGTCTCATAGAAAAGGCGAAGCTGTGGTTACGGTCAGGACGGAAGGACCGAGCGCTGCAGCTCCTATATGAAGCCCAGAATATCTACCCCAGCACCCGGGCGAGAGGTAACATTAGCACCCGTGCCTAGAACAAGCCAAAGCTCTTGCTGGAGCATGTAATGTTACCTCATTATAATGTTTTATTTTTGGCTGACGTACATTTTTAGCTACTCTCTGCTTTATTTAGAAGGACATGTGACTAAGCTGTTGAACTTCTCTCTAGTTTGTATTACCTTACAAATATTGTGCATTAACTTGTCCTGTCACTCTCATATAAGTACATAAAGCTAGATAGCTAGAGGTGGACAGAGTAGCCAAATACTGTACTCAATTACTATAAACTTTAGAAGAATACATGACTCAAATAAAAATTGAAGTGAGCATAGATTAGGCCAGGGTGAAGGACTGAAAATTGTCTTCTACAAATAATGAATTTTTCGTTCATCTATTTATGGTAATGACATATATAGTGAAGTAGAACAATGCTCTTCCATTAATGTATATCTGTTGCCATTCATTCAATGAAGGAAATCATGGCTTTATGTCCAGATTTCAAACTAAATACATTTGTGAGTAAATTGAGACCAGATCAATATTTTAGTACTTTTTGTGACATTTTTGTTTGGTGGTTTGCCGTAAAAGTTTTCTATTGTGCCGTGGTTCAGTCAAGGTTCTGAAACACTGGATTATATTATATATACATTTTATATTTAACACTGGAGTACATACAACTACTCTTCCCCATAATATTTCTTTGCCATCCAAAAAGAATCCAGTTGCCATCATTCTATTTTATACCTTGATCTGGATGACTAAGAATCGACACAAACATCACTCTTGATGTTTTCTGCCTCCTCTGAACACTGCTCTCTATAGTGCTGATTGACGCCATCGTTAAAAATGGAAGCAACGCTGCCCCGGAAGCTAACCACGTGCCCCCGCCCAGAGGCTGGAGAGACGAGGACTGTGGAAGCGAAGAGATAAGTCACGTGGGCGGCGATGACAGGAAGAGTTACACAGAAGAGCAGCGGCAGGGTGTTCTCAGGTACACGGTCACTGGGAGCTTCCGCATGATATTAAAAGGAGTGCTTGTAATTCAACATCCACAATGTCACTGCAGGATTAAGAATTGCAAAGACTTCTACGAGATCCTTGGCGTTCCCAAGGATTCCAGCGATGACGATCTGAAGAAGGCGTACAGAAAACTGGCCCTTAAGTTCCACCCTGACAAGAACTTTGCTCCTGGAGCCACAGATGCTTTCAAAGGTAGATCGGTTGACGTAGTGCTGTCACTATCGAATACTTTTTAGAATTGGTTAATTTATTGATCATTCAATCGATTAATTGACTAATCATATTGATTTAATTTTAATTTTACATTAAAGTATATTACAAAAATATAAATATTTGTATGAACAATATTTGTATAAAATAATTTGCATGAAAATATAAGTACAATATTAAGCAGTGCCACCCATTTGGACACAATATGTTTTTTTTCCAACAATGTACCTAAAAACAAATATATATTTAAAAAAAAAAAAAAAAAAGAGAAAAACCGGTCACATTCAGATGTACACGCAAAAATGGAAAAGCATTGTACTTGTAAAATAGATTTCTTATTAAAATACATTTATACAAATAAAGGCTTCTGCACTATTAAATATAGCTAAAATAAATGCTTCTGTATAAGGAAATTTGGTCAATCAAATCTTAGAACTCAATACATTTGTTTTACCTTCTGCCAAAAGAAATTCTGGATCTGAAAGAAACCTGATCTATTTTTAGCTATTAAGTTCCTAGCTTGTAGTTGAATAATTAATTTCAAGGGTGATAAATGTTTAAGCCTTGGTAGAGGTTTGTGCTCTTTTAGTTTTCTTGTTTACAGTCTCTAGTTCAGTTGTCTTTTTTTTTTTTTTTTTTTTCTTCTTCAATCAACATTGTCACATGAGACCATGGTCATCAAATGTGACAAAAGTCGTTTCTTTCAGCAGCAGAATGCTTTATCCTCTTTTTGCCCTTATGATGTTCTTCTAACTAGCAATAGGCAACGCGTACGCAGTGCTGAGCAATCCGGAGAAGAGGCAGCAGTACGATCAGTACGGCAATCAATCGGCAGCTGAGAGCGCACCCCAACACGCCACCCACCATCGGCACTACCGAAACTTCCACAGAGACTTTGAGGCCGACATTTCCCCCGAGGAGCTCTTCAACATTTTCTTCGGAGGACGTTTCCCAACAGGTGAGTGTTTCGTGTGTCGAGGACTATCCTCGCAAAACGGTATTCGGTCTTTTTTTTTTCCTCCAAGGCTGACGTGTGGATATCTTCCTATGCGTGCCGTTGTCTCCCTCAGGAAACGTTCACGTGTACACCAACCAGGGAGCCGCCTACTCGCAGTTCTACCGGCCTCGTCGACGACGAGCTTATGAGAGACGCGAGGATGTGGCGGAGGATAACCCGAGTCAAGTCAGTGACTCACGCACCACTTTTGTTGCGATGTTCATTTACAGAGAATACAGAAAGTTTTCCTATTGTTTTAGTCATTTTATCTGCATGTCTCGTATGCTTGGCTCATTATTATGGCTGATTTTCTTCATTAAGTGTTTGCTAAAGTACAAGCCCTAATGTTTGTCAACTTGGACCCAAAATGGCCGGATTCTTGTTCCTGTTTCAAATTTGGCTCATGTGTATGAGACATCTGAGACATGGCCACCTTCAGCTGGTGTCAAGCTATTTTTTTTTGGTTAACTTTCCATAGGCTGTTATTTAGTGATATTTAGGAGGGCATGATTGGGACACTTAGAGAAGTCAACCCAGAAAAAGCATATAATTTATACATGTATTAAAGTCTTTACAATATGTTGTATGAACCCCCACTAGTCTAAAGGTGGCATTCTATTTAATACTGTGTTTGTGTTTTATGAATTAAGCAGCAAAATCCAACCGTTTTGATCCATTTCGGGGCGGCCATCTTGCCACTTAATGTCGACTGAAATCAATGTCACAGTTGTTCAGGGCTCAGGTAATGGTTTTAGTTTGGTCGTGTGACGTTGGCAAGCTGAGCCACGATCGGTCGTTACCTGAGCACTGAGCAGCTGTGATGTCATTTTCAGTCAACAGCAAGTGGCAAAATGGCCGCCTGCTGAGACGGTCAAAAACGGGTGGATCTTGCTGTTTTATTTATAGTCCATATTAACTGGTGGGGCTGCCTAGAATATCCATCCATCCATCCATCCATCCATTTTCTTGACCGCTTATTCCTCATAATGGTTGCGGGGGGTGCTGGTGCCTATCTCAGCTGGCTTTGGGCAGTAGGCGGGGTACACCCTGGACTGGTTACCAGCCAATCGCAGGGCACACAGAAACGAACAACCATCCACACTCCCACTCACAAGCACACCTAGGGACAATTCGGAGCGGCCAATTAACCTGCCATGCATGTCTTTGGAATGTGGGAAGAGACCGGAGTACCCGGAGAAGACCCACACGGGCACAGGGAGAACATGCTAACTCCACCCAGGATGGCCGGAGCCTGGACTTGAACCCAAGTCCTCAGTACTGGGAGGCGGACGTGCTAATCAGTCAGGCACCGTGCCGCCCTACATAGAAAATATTATTGCAAAAAATAAATAAATAAATAAATAAATAAATACATAATAATAATTTGGTTGACTATCTTTAAATTACATACAGGATATGATGATTATATTCCTATTATGGGCATATGACACGTATGACACCTTGGATCCTCTTGGAGCAAAAAGTATTTGGAACTGCTATGACAAATGATATACTGTTAATCATTCAACCCTAACAACTCCTGAAACGCCACATGAGATTGAGTTAAAATCTGTACATGTTTTGTAAAACATACTGGGTGGACTCATTAACCTCATACATGAACATCGGTTGCAGCTGTTTTGTTCTATGTGATAAGTGAACGTTTGGAAAAGCCTTGCGCTGTAGACTGCAGTAAGAGCACACCTATTCACAGTTTTGTGATGTGAACCCAGAACACCTTCACGGCTCTGCTGCAGCTCCTCCCCGTTCTGGTGCTGATCCTCATCTCAGTGTTCACGCAGATGATGGCCACCAACCCGCCTTACAGCCTCCACTATAAGCCGTGAGTTGCGTAGGAGAGCCGGCGGCATTCACACTGGACAGTGGATGTTGAACGTACATTGCATGCTGTGTGCTTTGGCAGGAGCATGGGCCTGGTGGTTTCCCGGGAAACGCAGCACATGGGCGTGCCGTACTACGTGGATAAAGGTTTTGAGAAGGAGTACCATGGCGGCGCCCTGGACGAGCTGGAGAAGACGATAGAAAGCGACTACATTGAATATTTGCAGAACAGCTGTTGGAAGGAGAAGCAGCAGAGTAAGACAACGGCATTGTTTGATAATGATCAGTTTTCCTCCAAATAATTGTTTGATGTCTGTCCCGCTTAGAGTCTGACTTGATAAATCTTGGGCAGCTGTACCGAGACGAGCGTCTAAAGCAGAAAGCCGAGTCCATGAGGCTGGACAACTGCGACAAGCTGCACAGACTGGTAGGACGTCAGCGGGGCAAATGAAGGGACGGTTTGTTGAACAAGGAGCGCCGCTCGGTACATTATTATTATTTGTACGAGTAAGTATTGAGGTCGTTATGCTGGCAAGAATCATGCAGCAGAGTTGGGGAAAAAATGTGCCTTCTTTCCTCTGGGATGGTCGGAAATACAAGTTTGCATGACAGCTGCTTTGGTGGCCGCAGCACTGAGGCCCCACCCCTTTTCAACTTTTTTTTTTTTTTTTTTTTAATTCTAGAAATGGTCTCTGTCTGAGATTGTTGGATTAAGCTATGTTTATGTCCATTCACTTTGATTTGATTATTTATTTTGCTGATTGTTCAAGTGTCTGTGCCAAAATATGTGTATTTTATTAATCAACAGGTTTGCTAGAGTGACTTGAATAATCATTCTTAGGTCAAATCTCAGCCACTGTTGTACTGTGAAGTCTTGGGGCCTCTTCGGAAAGTCAAATCTCCAAACCTTTATGCCACCTTTCCTTAACCTTTGTTGGATGACGTCATCGGGTCAAGGAGCGATAGGAAAGGACCGCACGTTTGACTCCACTTTTTCTGACGTCATTGAGTAACGGTGAGTATTGCTGACGTCTCTAGCTTGTGCAGTTTACCTGCAAAATATTATTAATAAAATGAAAAAGGTACATATAATAATTTTGTGAAGCAACAACAATTTTTTTTTAATTTTGGAATTGCACGTTCTCTAATAAAATTTGTTTAGAATCACACCTTTGCTTTTGCTTTGAACATAGCTATAATTATTGGTTTCAATGACAACCCACTTGTGGTATAAAAACCAAACAAACAAAAACATACTGTGTTTATTAAATGAGTGTTCAATATTGCTGCCTATAAATAATTGTGGGTAATATCCTTTTGTAAATGTTAGAAGAATTTGATTTCTCCTATCCTCCAAGTACTTCTGTGTCATGTTGCTGGGATTATAATGTGAAAAGAAATTTCCAAGGCAAAAATGATCATCCAAAGAGGCCCGGGACTATCTTTTTATTTATGACTTATTTAGTTTTGCTAAAATCACAACACATCAGACAAATAGGAAGGGACTGTCGTTTGTTTTTAAGACAGCTTTATCACATAATATAAGGCTTCCACCCACTGGTCTGAATATATGACTGGATAGCCGATAGGCCAAGACTTTTGAAGTCGCGAGGCCACCATATTGGTCCTCCCAAGAAACGGTTCTCAGCATACGATTCTATACATTTACAGCATCGAAATTGGAGGGCATTTGAGACACTACTTTGTAGAAACAGCATGATTTATGTTTTAAATTTGTTCAACTTGCCTAAAATACATGTATAAATTATATGCTTAATAATGTTTACAGGAGGAAACTTGTTTTTTTGTTTTTTATTAAAGAATTATAAATGTAATTCAACAAAAGATGGGGTCTAAGGAAATAAGCAATAAAAGAAAAAGGGGTTCTTAAATGCAGCACATACCGACAAAATTTATTTTTTGTTTGTTAAAAAAATAGTGACCAAACTGCCACAAACACTTCGTCCCCCAGCCCTATGTCTAATCTGTACGTATACCGTAGTTTACACAGTAGTCTGCTTGCGAGATGGGAGGAGCAAGATGTGCACATGCGTATATGGGATATCGGCTATAGAGTCATAAATTCAGATCAGTGCTTCCACCTCACTGCTTTGATCCATCGTTATGGGTGTTGAAAATAAGATGATTGCTGTGTCACGACGGTCAAAAGCTGTTGAGCTCTGTTACCTCGGGCTGAAGTGCTCTACTGTACAAGATTGTCCTTTTTTAAACCAAAACAGACGTTTGGAAATATGGACATGACTTTACATAGGAGGATTTTATGCTGGTGCCACGTCTTGTGTTGTGACATGTTCAGGTTCATTTCGAGCACTTTTGTTATTTAACAGTGTTCTATTAATTGTGTTCATGTTGCATGCATACTAGTTAAAAGATTGTTTTGGTACGTATCTATTTTAGCAACATATTTTCAGTTGATATTGACCGACCGACCGCATTGATCAATTCAATGTCATGGACAGCACATTTACTTCAAATCATAAATACAGTAAAACACTAAGTTGGCTTTAGTCAATTTTCAAACACAACTACCAGAAAATTAAAAGTAAAATGGACTGTTTTATGACTCATGTCTTGTTTGTGTTTCTGTGGTTTTAATTCTAGATGCATCATTGTGAATGTGAAGGTAAAAATTCGTCAGCAATTTGAATGAATCTGTCTCATTATTCTACCTCAATGAGCAAAGACCAGGTAATAGAGAAACTCACAAAAATTATACAAGCCAAACATGAGTTTATTGTTTAAAAAGTATAGTTTTCATTACATCCACAAAACACAGTGAGGTTACCACAGTACTGCTTCACTTAAAATATAGGTAGGTATGCGCAAAACAACCACAAAATATACATTAAAATTATTTAAAGGTTGTTAAATTGGGTGGGGGGATAAGGTTTCTTCTTTCTTTTTTTTTCTTAATGCTTTATATCAGGTAAACAACACAAAAAAAAGGTCAAGCAAATCAGAGTCTTTGGCCTCTGGTGTCACACATTGTCTTTACGTATACTGTAGTGCATTTATCACAGAGTCCACCACACGAATGTGGACCAGACGCAGCCTGCCTGAAGGATTAGTTGATTTTGAGGCTTTATAGACACTTAATACAACCTGATGTTCTTGCCTGTGAGCAGGCTATGAGTGATGTGCAGCCATCACAGGCTTTGACCCACTCTTTCGGAATCCCCTTTTGTAATCTGGGATTACATGTAATCCATTTCTGCAAGATAGGAGCTTCCCCACATCGCGGTCTGCAGCTCGTTGCAATACGGAGAGCAAGTGGGGGATTACACTGCACACATGACGCAGATGGAGGGCAGGAGGGTGTCTTTATATGTTAAATCTTGGAAGTATTAACACTTTTCACTTACAGTGTCAGACTCAAATTATTCTGCCTGTTTTTTTTTTTGGTGTTTTTTTTCACTTCTTCATCTTGAGGTCAGCTTCAATGGCACAGCGGCGCCCTCTGGTGCCTCCATCCTGCATGGACAGAAGAAGAAATTGTGGATTTTTATGATTGGTGCTTCACAAAAGCAACACCCCAAATTGACTGTCAATAGATCACATGGCACTGAGTTACAGATCCCACCATGGCTACTGGCTACATAGAAAAGTCAGCTGTGTATTACTACACTATGACAGACCCCAATAACTATCTTTGTTGTGTTTTTTTGTTTTGTGTACTTACAAAGAGAGACAGCAGAAAAGCAGGAGAGGACATGGAGAAAGCATCCTGTGAGAAGCAAAAGTACATCAGAAGTGGGATTCAAAATATGTAATGATGCAACTATTGGTAGAACTAAAACATTTGCTTTGTTGCTATGAGGCCATTTTACATCACTGACTTTAACTGGTGTAAACCCATTTTGGGGGGATTATTAATAGCTTCTTTTAACCTCTACAGTCGCCTCTTCTGTGCAATTTCTAGCGATGCACCTTGTCTGTGGAGTCCTGCCGTCGCAACCCCTCACGGCCCCTCAGGCCCTTGGCGCTAATGCCGGACTCGGACGTCTCCATGATGAGCTGGGTCGCAAGAAACTGCTGGATCTGCTCCAGGACGTCGCGCTGCATCTCCACGGCCATGTGGTACACATCATGATCCAGGCTGTTGTACATGACGGCGTTCTGAAACATCAGCATGATGTCCCGCTGGAACTCGGCCGTGGTTCGCGTGGAACCGCTTTCGATGTTCCTTTTGATGGTTGCCAGGTCCATGGGCCTGCAGAAAGACAGAACATGAACCGAGAGCATCAGATTCCACCAACATAAACACCATCTGCACGAAACAGTTCAGGTCAGTATGTTTAGTGTTTTAATTATAAATAGTTCCAACTATTTATATAGCTGATGTGTCGTAGTGCATTAGTGGTGCATTAAGATCGCTCTTACCTGTGCACAATGCTATGATATCCTGGTGCAATTTCATCTGTTACTGGCTGCAGGAAGACATTAGCATACCTACAAGAAGACCCATAAAAAAAAGAGAGAAATGTGAAGTGTGACATATCAAAGAATCACACTTCAGAAGGCTTGCTGGAGGTTTAAAATCGAACCATCCTTGAATTTTTTATAAATAAATAAATAAATGTATTTATTTAAACCCAGATATCTATTACGGCCACATATAAATATATTTATTTATTTATTTCCAGGGTTAATGTTCTGAGAAAAAAAACTCACAAATTCGCCACTTCATAAAGTAGCAAATTTGCGAGAAAAATAGAAACTTGCAACAAATACTATAACAAATACATCTAGTGTAGCTATAGTATAATGTAAGGATTCGTTGGTGGTTAATGGGACACTGTTTATAAAATGAAAAGGCAGGATGAAAACTGATTCATTCTTAATTTAAACTTTACTTGTCATCCACGGCAGCTAGAGTGGCAACACTTCCTGATCCCCTATCAGCTGACAAACACTAACCAATCAGAAGCTAGCATACTTTAGGTAAATGCAAGTGAATGACAGAGAATGGCAGGCTCAACACACTTAACTACTTGTACAAAAAAATACCAAAATGTATGAATGTGTACATAATAATTCTAATAAATGTACAAATAAATACATTTTAACAAATTAACTTAAATGCTTTATCCTCAGGATGTGGACCTGAGCAAAGCGAGACGTCTTGGTCACTGGCCGTACCCAACTCTTTAAAGAGTGAATGCTTATAGTTAATCTCTGCTCAAGCAATTACTATCTCCTTATTTGAAAACACGACCGAAAAGTTTTGGCACAAACATCCGAGTAGTAGGCTACGTGTATTTCTCGTAGGTTTCTGAGTTGTTGTTTTTTTCCCCTCACAAATCTGCCACTATTTAAAGCCGCAAATTTGCCACTTTATAAAGTCGCTAATTTATGATGTTTTTTTTTCTCGCAAATTTGCCCCCACCCTCTTTAAAAAAAAAAAAAAAAAAAAAAAAAAAAAAGAAGTAAAAAAATTAGACGTGGCCGTCGTAGACCCCAAAGCATTAGTAGGAGAATAAGTATTTAAAAATATCCTTCTAGAACTAGACATGATCTGTGCCATTTCGTAACAATTATGATAAACAGTGCCTGCTAGTCTTACCTGTGATTGGCAGCGGCACGCCAAACCAACATAATGGCCTTCTTCCAGATCTTGTGAGCTTGTAGAGCCTCAAGATCTTCACTGCACAAAGAGCTACGCAAGAAAGTTTTGTCAGAATAAGTCGTGAAATCTGTGAGTTTATCTTGGATCTTTCCACATACAATTGTGACGATGCGGGGCTGCTGGGGAGGGAGTCGGCCATGGTGTGGAGCTGCAGAGACGACGAGGCGGTGTGGAGGCTGCACGCGTCCTCGCTCTCGCTGGCCGCGCGTTCCATCTCCATCTCTCCGTCCGGTTCCGATGAGAACCCCTCGGCGCCGTCTCCGTCTTCTTCCTCCTCCTCCTCCTCATCATCATCATCTTCGTCGTCGTCGTCGTCGTCGTCTTCTTCTGGCCCGTTGACCTCGTTGTCCAGATTAGTCCCTGAGGCATTTTTTTTACTATCGACACTTATTTCACTCTCGTCCTTTGTCTCCTGCATAGATGGAGAATGTGGGACATAATGCAAAAAAACCAAAAACAAAACATTGCTTCCAGCAAAATCTGATGTGGTGATGTACCTCCTTTACATGTCTTTCTGTCACTTCTTCTAACACTGATTCTGCAAAAAAAAAGTCATACCCTTCATTATCTTCGTCTGCACAAGCTAATGAGATGTTATAAATCAGGTGAAACCACACAATATATTTATATGCGTGCACTTACTGATGGTTTTTGGTCTTTGCTGTGGCCATCTCTCTTCCAAAGACACGTGGCTTTTATGGTGCGCTGCGTCTCTTGTGTCTCTTATGGCCTCGGGCTGTGCAGGTGCTCCAGTGTGGAAGTGCGCAAAACTCCTGGAATTGCATGAGGATGAGGAAGTTGGTGGAAGGCCACTCGGTCCCACTGGGCTTGCCGCTTCACAGTTATCTTGACTACTACTGCACGCAGAGGAGAGCTCAGCCGAAGTTTTGTCCGGAATGTCTAACTTGTCTGCTTGATTCCTAGTTGGGCTGCAGCGAGATGTGGACTGAGGGACCCCCGGGGGGTCTTGGGTGTTGAACGGCTCGGCCTGCCAGGCACCGGAAAGAGTGTGGCCGTTCTCTTCGCACAGGAAGAGAGCAGCCTCTACTGCGGCGGCATCCAAAGCATCTGCAGCCTGTAAAAAAAAAAAAAAAAAAAAAAAAAAGGTAGAACAATTCTAAATTTTTTTCCCAAAATAACAATTCGACTAATCCAATGGTCGGATTTCAAGATACACCAAATCTCATGAAATTCTGATTTGCCTGTCCCCAATCATGACCTTGTCCTCAATGATGGCGATGATGTCCCCGACCGTCTTCAAATCCAGTTCATCTGCCATGTAGGAAACTGTCACATCCTCCTCACTCAGCTCAGACACTTTCACACCTGCGGAGGGAGGCTGGCACCCAAAGGACGCAGATGGCGCGATCACATCCACCTCTGCAAAGGAATGACACATCACGGTTTGGAAAATAAGCCACATAAAATACAGTAGAGGCACTTAGTCCATTTAAACAAACGGAGGTAGGTGCAGCTGTAGACTATGGGTGTTTGAGGCCACTTTTTTTCCAGACCAATACAAGTACGGTACTCTTGAATATTCACCGATAACACTAGTACTTGTGATATGTAAAATTTCCCCCCAAAAAACAATGACAGATCATTTTAAAGAAATACCAATATATCCAAATATATAATTTTCCTTAAAAAATTAATTAATGGCAATTTTGTATTTTTCTAATTCATAGATCCTGATTGTAAAACAGCCACTGTGAGAACTGATTTACTTACCTGGCAACCATCCCTTATTCCTTCAAGATTGCTAACTTGAATTTAGAGTTGTAACAAACAAACAACTAAAAGAGTAACCTTTATTTATATCCAATTCCTCCTAATTTCATCAGATTTTTTTCCCCACATTTCTCTAGTCTGAAATAAGACTGATTATCTTTGTGTTTAATTCAAATATGAAATTAGTACATGAACATCTTATACTTTAGAAAACAATGTCCACTTTATTTACTTTTTCTGTCATGTTATGAATCAAAGCAGTAAATGAATCAATCTATTTACATTTTATGCACTGTCAATTTGTCTTTTTTTTAAATAAAGGGATAGAAATGATTTTTTAAATTCAATACATTGATTTAGCAAAAAATAAATGACACCGATTAAGTTTAGAGTATTTTTGTTGAGAAAAACAAATCCATTCCTAATCTCAGCCTTTTAAAACAGACTACTGCAGTTACAAATACGTGAATAATTAAATAAACATATTGTATAATTTATAAGCTATGAATTAATAAGGATTTTATATTGTGACATCATCATGTTGTGCATGTATTAATTTGAGACCTGAACATGCTGCGGCAGCAGAATCCACTGGAGCAGGAGTGGTGCCGGAAGTCGAGTCTGTGCTGACCATGAAGCCCAACTGGGCTGAGAACTGCGCGGGGCCCGCCTCCAGGAGTCTAGACAACATTGGAGCACCTGCCATTGGAGGTACCAGCAAATCAATAAGCAACAGTGGACTTTTTGTTGAATAAGCAAACATATCTACTTAAATGTCCCGTAAACATATTTTACCTGAAGCTGGAGAGAAGGGCAGAGTCAACTGCAAGTCGTGCGCGGCAGTCAGATTACCAGCAGATGCGTCACGCTCTCCAGTCTGATACGCATACGTATTTTTGCTTCCATCACAATCAAATACATTTACATTGCGTATTTCACCATCTTCAGCCTACCAATCTGGATGTTGTAGCCAAGATGTTTCCTTTCTTCAGCAGCTCGGAGAGAAGTGGAGACGGGGGCGGTGTACCTCTCTGGGCCAGGAGCTTCTTCTGGTTGGGGTCATCACCAAGTGGCGGGTTCTCGTTACTGGAGCCGGAAGAGTCGGCAAATGGCATTAACCTGACTGATCCTGAAGCCTAAGAGACAGAGAGAAAGAATCAGAAACGTCAGGTAGGATGATGTCATACAAACCCTGTGATGTTTTCAGCTGTGTAAAGTATCAACAGACTCTTGGACTTACATCTTTTGTGGGTGAAAAGTCGGGATGCACGCACGGGAGCGGGTCACCTGATGGAAACTCCGGGCTGGTTGAGTTGCAACCTGTGGGCAAATGCATGGTGGAACCTGCCACACGCCGAGGTGTGTTCTTTGCTACCTGTCTGGCTGAAAGAGACAGGAACAGAATTAGGATTTGTTTCTTGCTAGTAGCGCCATCACAAATGATAGCTAGATAGACGACAGACAGGCAGTATGAAGTAAAGGCGATACCCTGATAGGCAGCATCTGTGACTTTTCTTTTCAACTCAGCTGCTTCTTCTTCCAGTTTCTCTTTCCTACCCAGCACAAAAACATTTTTCACGCCAAAAATAGTTATGGTTGAATCTTGCGATGAAACAGATAATTTGCTGCATATTACCGCTGAATTTCCTTCCATAATTCTTCCAGTTTGGAGTCTAGATGACCAGCTTGAATAAGTTCTGACTCTCTCTTTAGTGTCCTGCGGGATGGAAATAGATATAAATCGATACCATCATAAGTGCCATTGTTGTTTGAGGAATGCTGCTGTTAAAAAACAAAAACAAAAAAAGTTATTGTGTACCTGTGTTCCTCTTGGGTTTGCTTGATCAACTTTTTTAATTCATCAATCCTCTGAGCCGTCAGCCTGCGCACAATCACATCCCCCACCGTCTCTACCACCTCCCCCTTCTCGCCTCGCTTCCTCCTGCAAACACACAGTGACATTGGAACCTTGCCGTGTAGGGAAATGCAGTCATCCAGGTGTCATATATTGTTTTTGCCAGCCAGCAACACGCGCTTGGATGAAATCACTTACTTTGGGGCTTCAGTGTTTTCCAGTAGCTCGGAATATTTAGAGGCACAGTGCTGTGAACACAAGTGGAGTCAGTTGTAAAATCGTGTGTGAAAGCATTTTCTTTTCTGCAGTGAAGGACTTTGAGGACATGTCATGCCTTTTGAGAGAACCAGTCAGGTGGCCTCCCGGGTTCTGCAAATGGTTTGATGGCTCGACTGACAGAGACCCTGGAAATTTTAAAGATGAAACATGTTTTATCCAAGGTCGGATTCCGCCACTCCTCAAGAACTTTCTTACATCCTTAATGCACAGTAAACACTTTTTATATATTTCTCTTTCCCCACTCAAACAGAATGACAGATAAGACCTATATATACCAATATAGTATTTTCCTTAAAATTGTATTAAATTAATGGCAATTTTCTATTCTTTTAATTTCTAGTTCCTGATTGTAAAATGGCCGCAGTTCGACTCAATACTGATACTTGGTATCGGTACTCGCTCCTCCCTAGTATACATACACGAGATGATTCATCATCACAGGTACTTCATTGACTATTAGCAAAATCTTTTGGGCAAATTGAACTGCATTGTGTTTGTTTATGGACAAGAGTCACTCGAGAATATGTGGCTCGGGTGTGATGCAAAGATACACTTTTTATCCCTTACCTATTAATCACCCAATATCATACCGATATTACATAGTTACTGCTGCATTTGGTTGTCATCGTTTTTAGTTTTGAAAGATTATTTCGCATGCCATGTATACTGTAAAATCACGTGTAGGGTCGGTCTGGGTTCAAGTGCATGGAATGACAGTTAAGTACCAGTTCTGGTCTCCACTCTTCATGACCGATGTGGCCAAACACAGCTTCTCCCTGAGTGACCATGCTTCTGTTGGGCCAATCACCAGCAGTTTGTGTTCTGCAGATGACGAAAAAAAAAGTACAGTTGTTCTGACTCATGGCAAATCCTTTCATAATTATTCGTATTAAAAAGAGTAAAGTGCTGCCATTCCCCAGCCTCTCTTTACTGCATGCTAACTCAACCTGCAATCCAAATCTTTTGAACTGATTGCGCTGCTGCGGGGCAGCACACACATAAACACACACGCAGAGTGGTCCAGCTGTGTCTGTAAACAGAGGTGTCAGCTGGAGAGACGTGCAGGTTGAACGGCGGTGCAGCCGAAGTTTGTCGCAAAAAAAAAAAAAAAAAAGGCGAAGCCACTCACTCATTCGGCTAGCACATAGCAAGTCACAGCAACATCTCTCGTGCGCCGACATTACTCACTTCCAACGTCGTTTGCCATCTTCCTGTCATCCCCACACGCCGCACATCCTGCCACACGCAATACCCACTAGTTAATACCACTTGTATTAACACGACGTGACGCGTGAATGAATAAATAACACATAAACGTGCCGGTTACCTGAAAAAAAAAATGTTGACACTCACCGAGGTTTTCCTCGTTGACGTTAGCTCGAGCGCCCCATCATTCTCGTATTGTGCGCCCTAGCTAGCGTGAACTTAAATGAATATCAAGTCGCCCCTGTCAGAATGCTTCAGTCCGCGGCGCGTCCCGGCTCGATTCGAACCCCGACTCGGTCCGCGTTCGAGACCAAGCAGTCAGACAAGAAGGGAAAATAGAGCTAAGTGTTCGTACGAGTCACCGTCGTCATTTATCATTTAAAAGTAGCTTAGCTACATGCTGTGTGCTGTGTGCACGCCCACTAACACGGGCACTCGGTGATGGTGGCGCGCGCACGCACGCACACACAAAGCTGTGTCTGCTGCTATGCTAGCTCACTTAAAAAAATAAAAATAAATAAATAAACAAACGACATTTTAATGATGGGTAAGTGGCAAGTATTGTATCAGCACGACTCTTTGGATAAAATAGATAAATACATATAATTTTGCGTGATTGTAGTACAGTACTTTACCTAATCATTTTATAAATGCTAAGAAACTCACATATTAATGGACAGTATCACACATTAGATTTACACAGTTATCATAAAAATGTAGCACAATTATGACGTCTTATTTTTAGTGGCATTTTGTTTTTTTTTGTACAAATACCAATAGAGGTGGGCGGCACGGTAGTCGAGTGGTTAGCACGTCCGCTTCCCAGTTCTGAGGTCTCCGGTTCGAGTCCAGGCTCGGACCTTCCTGGGTGGAGTTTGCATGTTCTCCCCGTGCCCGCGTGGGTCTTCTCCGGGTACTCCGGTCTCCTCCCACATTCCAAAGACATGCATGGCAGGTTAATTGGGCGCTCCGAATTGTCCCTAGGTGTGCGTGTGAGTGTGGATGGTTGTTCGTCTCTGTGTGCCCTGCGATTGGTTGGCAACCAGTCCAGGGTGTCCCCCGCCTACTGCCCAGAGCCAGCTGAGATAGGTGCCAGCAGCCCCCGCGACCCTTGTGAGGAATAAGCGGTCAAGAAAATGGATGGATGGATGGATACCAATAGAGGTAAAGCTCTTTAAAATGGGTTTCCTTGATTTCATACATATTTGTCCAACACACTACTCTGTTAACGACAGTGAGCTTTTTTTTTTTTTTTTTTTTTTTTTTTTTTTTTTTTTTTTTTTATAACCTGTAATTGTCCACATTGTGATCGACTATTTTCATAGTTAGGCTAGAGCAGTCCTTCTCAAATAGTGGGTGCCATACCAAAGTGTAATTGCACATCCACTACAGTAGGTGGCAGTGTTGTTGTCATTGTTCGAGTGCACAAGGAGTATTAACTCTTCTGTAGAGGTGTACAACAATTTTATAGATAAATTGCACTATTTGTAGTCGCGGCGGAAAGTTGGGGGTTGTGAAATCTTTTCTTCTTCTAGGAGTGCTAACAAAAATAATTACACTGTGGACAAATTACTCTGTACTGCATTTTAAGGCCCTTAATGTAACACAGAACAGTGAAGCAGTTACAGTTCCGCCTGGGCTCTTCTCCAATAATTAGTGGGAAACAAATGATAATGAGGGACCTGACATTTAACACCACAGTGCCACTTTGCCCCCTGTTGCTGTGTGTAATAACCAAGGTCTATGGGTAAGACTGCATCAGATATTGAAGATAAACCATTGTCATTTGCACTTGCCAGGTACATTCATTTAGCAATGCAGTTATCATTGTGATTGTATTTTTAATTAGAATTAATCAATTTTCTATCAGATTTTATTTCAGTGTGCAGATGTACCTAATGTTGTGGCCTGTGAGTAGCTAAAAGCCATTATATGTGGCAATTTAATAAATAATGCATACACTAGTAAGGAGACTGACTTCCGATCAAGCCGTGTAGCTTCTTTTCCCACTCAGTGTGAGTGTGAATGGTTGTCTGTCACTACATGTGCTATGTTTGACTGGCGACCAGTCAAGGGCGTATAGAATAGAAGCCAGCTTTGCGTGACCGTGAATACGATAAGCAGTTACAGAAAACGAATGAACACAAATACATTCCGAATCCAATGATTTATTTATGTTGTTGTTTTTTATCTCAATGTCAGACATGTAATGTGCTTTTCATCGAATACCTCATCAGGTTTAGCTCATCCAATGCGATGACCTCATGTCATATGTCAGAAGGTTCAGCACCGCATGTTGCCTCGCACCTTCACACCGAGCCCACGCTGGGGGCAGAACCAACGCTAATTAACTGAAGGAGGAAACCTGTTGAGGCGTCCCTCCTCATCGTTGCCATTAATCACACTTCATTTCATGCTGCAAGTTGCTGCTCAGGACTCAAGTGCACTTCTCAGCAAAGGAGCGTCTGGCGGTAAGTGATGTTTGCGATGGGTTTTAATTATGATTATGGTGAGAATGTCGACTTTTTGTATTTGAGTTGAGTTGATTTAAAGCATATTTAGGAAATGCAGCACCTCTGTACTGTATATTAGTGGGCTGGTTTAACATTTTATTGGAAGTATGTCTGAATTATTTAAAGATGATGATTCACTAACTGAATAAAAAATAATATAATACAATAATATCGGCTAAAAAATAATATATGCAGTAATTTTAAATGATATATACAGTAATTGATAATCAGCAGCTCAGTTTTGTCCAACATAAACATGTCGATGTTAGATTTATTTACAGTCTCATCCCATCAGGGGAGCCGCTCTACCCTCCCTTGCCCTCCTCCTCTGAGACCCTCGCTGCGACACGTGCAGCTGAGACCTAGGGCAAAGAATTAATGAGCAAATTGAAACAGACTCAATACTCACGGCCCAGTTGCCTTCAATTATCAGCCGCTGAAACGCACGCACGCACACATTGTCATCTCCACTGTCGGAAATTGCCACGCTAAATTCTTCATGCATGTTTACTGCAGGCAAAGAAGCGGCAGGATGTCCAACAACATGGCCAAGATTGCCGATGCGCGAAAGACGGTTGAGCAATTAAAGCTGGAGGTCAACATCGAGAGGATGATGGTATGTAGAAAAGAGAACATTTCGAGTGACATTTTGAATGGTAAGAGATGAGCTAATTTACGTGTTATACAGATAAACTCAATGTCTTGGACCAATTTTAACATATATATATATTTTTTTGCTTCTTTTTTCCCAGGTATCCAAAGCAGCAGAAGATCTGATGGCCTATTGTGAAACTCACGCCAAAGATGACCCCCTGGTAACCCCCGTACCTTCTTCAGAGAACCCCTTCAGAGAGAAGAAAATATTCTGTGAAATACTGTAAGGACACTGTGGATATTGTTGGAGTATCAATGTATTTTTAAATTTGTTTTAATATGAATGTCTTTATTTTCCCAACTTGCCTCATTGTGTGTTTTGTCGTGACAATAGTACGAAGAGGAATTTCCATGTTTAAAACTGATAAAGACGGCAATAAAGACTTTCAGAAAAATGAGTTCAAAGTTCATTTAAATGAACGTGTCTGACTTTCCTTTTAATCCCAGTGCTACTTCAGCTTGTAACTCGGTGTTTTTCTCTGGGATCTTTCTAAACTTGCTTATATTTCTTTCCAGCGAGTATAATATTCAGTTTTTTGGAAAGATAAAGATAAAGCACGTTTGTATGAATCGCCCACATTGGCTTATCTCACTTGGAAGCCACAATGTTTGCATAAATATCTAACAAAGGATCCTGCAGTTATAACTCACTGTCACTAGGGGGCAATGTTTTTCATTCTTCTTATCACAGTCATTTATAATGGTACATTTCAGCCGCTTAAACAAAAAACAAACAAAAAAAAAGTTTAATCCATCTTACATGACTGAGGTTTTATTTAAAGCACAATTCTCAATATTACACTGAAAGGATCATTTCTGGACAATCAATCAATACTCTGCCATGACGTCATGCTCACTACCTGTGGTCCTATCTGGGGCTGTATGTATGTTTTTTGTTTTTTTGTTGTTGACATTTTGGTTACACATTAACAAAGTATGATAGGCAGGCAGTCTTCTCGAGTTATGCTACTCATTGAATTCATGTTTAGTCACTTTTAAAGTGTGTGTGTGTTTTTTTTTTTTTAATATTCGTGTAGGAGAGGTAACGTTGCAAAGTCTGATGCGTGTCTGCCAGAAGAAGCGTGCCAAGAGGAGGGGGCAATGTTGGGTGGGGTCATGGGGATGCAAAACGCTCGCTGACTTTTTTTTTTTCCCCCACATCGTGTGACAGGTGACAACGCTCGCACGTTTACAAGCAGATTACGACTGACTTTTCCTCGGGATTTGAAGGCGGAAGTTAAGGTATCGTTGCCACATTTTGCTCTTCATAATAAGTCATGTAATTTTGCATTTCATATTTGTGACACTTGCCATGTTCGACGAGGAAAAACTCGTCTGACTCGTTCGAAACAATCATGCTGTCCTCAAACAGACAGGTGAAAGTCGTTACTGCATGCAAATAAATGGCAGATTTATTCGAATGTAGTTTGTGGAAGCAGATTGAAAGTTAGTCCATGGAGCCTGCTTTATGACTTCTCAAACAGGATATCCTACTGCTGTGGTTGAATGTTTGATTTACTTTGACACTAAATGTTTGACTGAACTTGCCAATTAGTATAATCAGTTGTGCGTATGTACCGGTATATGTTGGACTAATTTCCTGATACTATATATTTTCCCCAGAATTTAGTTTAAATCCATCTGTGTGCAATTTTCTTGTCTTGAGATAGACAGGAAGTCATTCGTGATTGTAATGTTTTAACGGTCAACATATTCTTATGATAGCATCTCCATTTCTCAAAAGATTTATAATTATCGTAGGACACGTCTGCCTCATAAATCTGAGGTTGGTAGTTCAAATCTGAGCTCTAGCCTTCCTGTCTGGAGTTTGTATGATCTCCAAACGTTTTCTCCAGGTATAGCCTGCTCAGGCTTCGAGTTTTTTTTTTTTTTTTTTTTTTTTAAAGAAAATCTCAATCGAAATTATTTGTAGATTTGATTTTTTTTAAGTCTGACAAATATTTCTGGGGGGAAAAAGCTGTGAATTAAAAAAAAATGTATTCTTGATTTGATTTGGGGTTTTCATCTTCAAAATAAAATAATGAAATACTGAAATAGGCTAGCTGTCCATGCTGTTCTAACTAAGATGCACTTGTAGTTGCTGTCTTTGGCACAACATTCTGCCATTCAGACACACACACCTGTTGGTTTATGCTTTAGTTAGGAATTTTTTGTTATGACAACTTGACAAGCCATCAGAATATCATAAAATGAAAGATTATCAGTTTGCACTTTAAACCCTACTGCAAAAAGAAAAGAGCATAGGTCGTAAAGTGGCAAACCAACTTGATTGTTTCCCCTTTCTACCCGTTTTTAGGCCTCACCATGGCAAACTTTGGAGGCCACGCCATTCCTGGCTCGTTCTTCTTGCTCTTCGGCTTATGGCTGACGGTCAAGCACACTCTCCAGCACTTCTGGAGGAAAAACCAGCCCAAATGCAGAGCCGTTTTGCCTCCTTTCTTCAAACGAATGGACTACATCGAGGGAGGGTTGCAACTATTTGCCTCATTTGTCGGTCAGTCTTCCCTCTTGGCGCATCGTGGAACACTTCCCAAACGCTCTGACTGATTTGGTTCTGTTGCAGGCATCATGGTGGAACAGTTTGTCGTGGACGGGCCGCATGCTCGCCTGTATGACGTGCAGAACAATTCATGGGTCAAGCTGATGAATTGGCAGCACACCACCATGTACCTCTTTTTCGGCATCTCGGGATTCGCTTTGGTGGTGAGCACCGTGTCCAAACTGGTGCCAGTTGGCGTGGACCGCTTTGCCCTCTCCTTGGCTCTTTTTGTGGAAGGTAAGACGACACAAGATTGATAGATCACTTCCTGTCTAGGTCAGGTGTCCCAAAACATTTGATGATACAATATATTTGCTTTTTTTTTTTTTTTTTTCTGATCCAGGATTTCTGTTCTACTACCACGTGCACAGTCGCCCCCCACTAGACGCCCACATCCACTCCTTGCTCCTGGTGGCCGTGTTCAGCGGGTCGGCCTGCACCATGATGGAGGTGTTCATGAGAGACCACATTATTCTGGAGATGCTGAAAGCGTGCTTGTTCATCCTGCAGGGCTCGTGGTTCTACCAGGTAATACTGATGATTGCTGAAGTCAAATACAAGAACTGTGATCAAAACCAGCGGCGTTTGAACCTCATTCCAGATCGGTTTCGTTCTTTACCCGCCGAGCGGCCCCAAATGGGATTTGACTTTGCATAACAACATCATGTTTGTCACAATGTGCTTCTGCTGGCATTTGGCGGTGGCTTTGTTTGTCATCGCCGGGACCTCGGCTGCCGTTTGGATGTGAGTATCCTTTTTTTGTTTTTTTACAAACTCAAATTAACCATCTTTTATTATTGAAGTTGTAGAACTGAGAACATTTGGAGAGCTGTGACTAGAATTGTAGGACGTTTTCATTCAACTTGTCAAAAAAACAAAACAAAAAAAAACTAGCCTGGAATGTCAAAACTATTTTTTTTCTGGAATAATCAAGCAGTTTCAAACAAACTAAATGTCCGCCACTGAATTTCATCCTATAAATTGTTTGCAATACGTATTATGTCCTTGCTCGTAAATGTGTAACCAACTTTTTGATCCCCACCCCCCTCCTCCCCTAAAGCACCACAAGGAGATTCTGCAGAAAAGCACGAGACATCGAGATCGTGATGCGAAATAAATTGTCTGCTGCGAACTCTGAGAAAGCTTTGCTCGAAGAGTCAGAAGAGGAGTAACAGCTTTAAAATGTTCATATTATTATTATTTTTTTGAATGAGTAGTATTTGCACTGGACGAGTCTGATAAAACTGACGCTTTCTTTCTTTTTTTTTTATTTCTTTTTTTTTTAACATGATGTTATTTGTGTTCAAAATGCACACCAAAAACTACCAATCCATCCATTTCCTATATGAGCTGAGCCTATCACGGCTGTTTTTGAGCAAGGAGTGGGGTACACCCTGGACCGATCATCACTCAATTCACTCACAACTAGACAACCAACTTTTCAAGGACAATTGAGTGGATGAACCTTCAAAGCATGTTTTTGGAATGTGGGAGGAAGTCATAGTACCTACAGAAAACCAACGCAAGCATGCAAACTCCACAAAAGGGATGTCCAACTTCAGAATTACTAAGCTTGCCCCCTTTATGTTTTAAATAATAAGATAAGGTGGAGTTTAAAGTGATGTATTTTTTTTTCTTGTCAATCATTAAAAAATATAATAAATGCAAACAAAGTCAAGTTGTGAGATTTAATCATGATATTGCAGTACTCATAATTTAACTCTGTTAATCTTGTCTTCAGTATGAAGGGAAAGGGGAAAAAAAACTGTCAAACTAAACATGAGCTTTCCAGTTACACAAAAGATTACACACTGAAAAACCAAAAACGATTAACAGAGGACATAAAATGGTGAGCTCGAGATCACTGAGGAGGCGGAGGTGGGAGATCGGGCGGACATTTTGGCGAAGGCGCCGTGGTGACGACGACCGTGGAGACAGATTTGGAGGAGGCTGCCGCCATGTGCTGCTGAAGCTGCTGTGCCTGAACTGTCTGGATACGAACCTAAAGAAGCAGAAAGATGAAGGTTAACAACACCGGATAAGGAAGTAAGTCATTACTGGAATTGCTGTCAAATGTGCTATGATGGTAAATGCACCATATCTATTTCCTAGTGAAACTTGCTACAAACCTGCGTGGCCTGTCCTTGCTGCTGAAGCTGCTGGAACTGTTGCGCTGTGACAAAGCTGACTGGTTTGTTCCCAGCAATCAGTTTGGTGCCCGCAGGCATGGTGGTTAAGATTATGTTCCGACCCAAACTGCTGATGCTGCACAACAAGAGGAGGGAGCAACAGACATCTTGTAAGTCTTATCAGGTCAATATGAAATACAGTGCATAAATTGAGACTTACTTTGTGTTGAGGCTCCCTTTCACAATTGGCGTAGTCACTACACTTTTACTTTTCAATGGTTGGTTGAGCACAGATAGAGGAACTGTGATGCGGGCAGGTAACTTGCCCTATGACCAAGTGAAAAGAGAGCATTGTTGGCATTGTCTCTCACTGTGTTTTGGCAACATAAGATCATAATGACTCATCGAAGACCATATACAACTTGTACCAAACTCAAAATAATGGCTTTCTTTTTGGGCTAGAGTCCAAACAGCTTTTAGATTTTGGTAATTTTTGCTCAAGGGCTTCCTCTACTGTTTAAATCCAATGTGGTGAATACAAATGATCAGTGGTAAAGGTGCTTTTGTTAGGCCAAAGTGTAGAAGAAGCCAAACGTTCAAGCAGATAAGTGGAAGTACTAAATACTGACAGAACCTGTCTGATAAGATCATGTCTTAAAAACACAAACATTCTTGCAGTTGCTCAGGTCATGACCAATCATGGCTCAGCTTCAGAAAACAGGTGAGCCGTGATTGGTAGTTGCCTGAGCAACTGTGATGTCATTTTAAATCGACAGCAAAAGGCAAAATAGCCGCCCCGTGAGATATGTTATATGAACACAGGTGGCTTTTGCTGCTTTTTTTATTTCAGAAAAACAATATTAATCAATACTGACGACCTATTCGACCTATATAATCAAACATTGGTCTAAATTCACTAAATATACCAGTTACTTATCTTGGACCTTGGCTATGCCTGCCTCAAGAGCCATGTAGTTTTATTGTTACCGTTTTTCAAAAATGCTACGAAATTTGGAATGTTATGTCCTTGTTTTCATTGTAGCATAACAGAGATTGATGCTATAGCATTGAAAGCTAATAACATTTTCTTGCATATGGTATTAGTCACATGAACACCTGTGTAAACTTTAATTTTAATACACAAGCAATTGGGACACTGAAAAAAAAAAATCTACTTAGTAGTATGATAGCACTGCCCTAATACATATATTGCGTAAGAAACTGTCAGATAGGATGTCACTAAAACATGTGTCGTCACTTGTTCAATGTGGCCTTCTTTATTTTTTTTCCCCCTGTGGCAAGTTTGTGATGTGAGTGAAAAGTGGCAAATGATGTAGCTGAGAAAGGTGTGAAACTGAGTGACTCAGATCACAACTGACCCAGAGCAGAGAAGGTGCCCACTACAGGCTGTGGAGTACACCACAGGAAAAAAATGACAGTTTCAAGAAGGCCACATTGAAAAAGTCACAAACATGTATTAGTGACATCCTATCTGACAGTTTTTTTTTAACGCAATATGTTGTCCGAACAGTGCTATCAAACTATCCCAAATGTTTGTGCGTTCAAAATAGTTTCAGTTTACACAGGTGTTCATGTGTTTACTATCATATGCAAGAAACTTTTATTAGCTTTCATTTGGTGCCGCTTTCAATGCCATAGCATCCACCTCTGGGAAACTACAATGAAAACAAGGACATAATATTCCACATTTTGTAGCATTTTTGAAAAATGTCAACAAATGAAATATTGCATTTTCTCAGTTTGCATTATATGTACTCTTGCTTGCAAAATGACAAATAAACTAAAATGCTAAATGTAATCCTTATATCTTATCCTATCCTATCCTAATATGGCACATAATTAACTCTTACCGTTTGTGTGTTGACCACAGGCGCAGGCACCTGCCGCATGGTTGCCGTGGCTGTCCCCAGCTTCAGAGGAGCTGAAGCCGAAGCTCCTGAAGCCACCGTAATTCCCTTCGCACCAGCCGCAGGCATGACGTTGCCGCCGGAGGAGGCCGCCTGGGCCTTGCTGCCACCGGCGGACGTCATCGAGATGGCCTGACCCTGCTTCTGCGGGACCATCCCGAGACCCGGCATGATACGGATGGTGGTGCCGCTCTTGTCCGGGGAGCTGACCGTGGAGAAAGGCCGAGATTTCTGATCGGCCACGGTGACGCCCAAAGTGGGCATCAGGCGTATGGCTGTGTCTCCTGCAGCCTTCAGTAGGGTGGGCGCCGTTTTGGCCGTGGGCGCCTCCCCTGTGCCGGACACAGGGGTGGAGACGGACGAGTGAGGGGGCGTGACGTGGAGAGTGGCCGATATGCTCTTGCTACCGCCGGCGGCGCTCGTGCCCAGGAAGTCGGGGGAAAGTTTGACCGTCGCCACGGGAGATTTGGTGAGCGTGGCCATCATGTCTGGCGTGATCCTCAGGACGGTCTGGCCTTTGGCGTCCGTGGTGATGGAGGAGGGTGGAAGGCGCAGGACATCTTTCCCCTGGATGCGCAGGTTTGTGGCGGTGAGTGGGATTCCTGCTGCTCCTGGGGTTTTAACTCCTAATTGGCCTGATGCGGTGATGGATACCTTTTGAAGAGAAAATATAAACGATAAAGCTAGGATGGGCAAAGTTTGACCTGCTGGCCATATATAGCAGCCATATATAGCATGCTGTTTTGTTTTGTTTTGTTTTTTTAATCTAGCTGATCGAGCAGTCACAATATAATCCTGTAATATATGTTGGATACATTAACTCATTTGCTCCCCAAAAACATATATATGTTCTATTATAAATTTAAGTGTCCCAAAGACGTATGTATACGTTTTCTATGCTAGAGCATACAGAAAGCTTTGGTACAGCCTCTCAACTGCAGGGAATGTGTGGGGAAAAAAATGGTAGTAATTACAAAAATGGCCAGCAGTTGGCAGCAGAGTATAATAGATCAACAAGGGCCATGATGAAAACAAGCATTTTCCCCACAATTCTAAACAGGTTTGTGAATAATGATGAAACTTGGCTATATTCTAATGCTAACTGCTGCAAAATGGAAAGATAGAAATATACTTTTTTTCCTGATGAAAGAAGAGACTTTAATCTTGGTAGGTTCCATGTTTTTATAGCAATAGAATACAATATTCTGTAGTCCTTGCAAAATCAGTCAAAATCCTGTAAAACAGCTGGGAGCGAAGACGGTTGCTTCACTGAAAATGGCTGGCAGTGAATGAGTTCAAATTAATTCATGTTTTTAATCATAAATTCAATAATTTTTAATTAGTTATTTTTGCAAATAATAACCAAAAATTGTAAAATGACTTAATTAAATAAAAATTGTAAAATTACACTAATTTTACATATTGATGACCGAAATCCTTGTCCATCTGCCAAATCAGAAAATCCCTTGTTTTGGGAAAGAAAATAACATGGCTTTGTATGATGACACATTCCAGAGAAATGGAGAATAAACTTTTTGAAGGCTCTTCCAGGAAATGACAGAATTATTAATTTAGCTCTTGTATTGGATTTCATTAGATTACAATAGGTGAACTGGAATTCATGTTTGGCCCTCTCGTTTGGCAGTAAAGTAATACAATTTACCTGCTTCAAATAACATGACGTATGGTTTACCTGTTTGATGTTTTGACTGGCGACTCCTTGCAGCACAGCCGCTGATGCAGGGATGTTCGCTGGGCTGCCAGGTGACGCAGTCTGAGGTTTGGGCACAGTTGCCGTGGAAACCGAAAGGGTGTTGGGCACCTGCACTGGACTACCAGCCTGGCTCCTCAAAGGCACGGACACAACTGCCTGTTTGAAACATGAATGTATTATTTAGATCATATGACCTCTTATCTTCACTATTATTTACGATTTTACCTGTGAGATGCCCTTGGTTGCCACAGACAAGGGCATCCTAATCTGGTGAGGGTTCTGATGTACCAAAGCACCTTGCTGATTCCCTGACGGAGAACCCATTCCGGGCTGAGCGGAGACAACCCGCACCTGAGGGAGGGAGCCTGCAGGCAGGTGACTCACTATCCGGGCCGCATGTTGGGAAGTGACGGCCTGAGATGTGGCCGGGCCGGCCTGACTGGCGGGTAAGACTGAGCCCAGCTGGGGCAAGGAGGGAGGAGACACCAGGAGAACGCTGCAAGAGACACAGTTGAGTTGATGCAAATTGTTAAAACAACATTGAGAAGAAGAAACGCACCCTGAGTTGGATTTGATTGCGTCAGGGACCGTGGTCTTAGTTGGTGTCGTGACTGTGCAGTGCAAGGGTGACTTTGGCGTCCCAGGTGTGTTTGGGGTAGGGGTAGAGGGTGTTGGTGACATGGGACTAGGACCTATATCGTGTCCTGCTTCCAAACATCCCACTGTTTTACCCCCTGCTTCTTTATTGCCAGATTTCTAAAGAAATAAAATAGAGAATAGAGGATTTGAACAAAATATAACACCAAAATCTAGAATTAACAGCATCACGAACATGTGCTATAAATGTAGCTAAAAAAAAAAAGATTCGGTAGTCGTCTCACAGGCTTAGATGCCGGTTTCGGCTTCTGCTGCAGTGCTTTCCTTGCTTTTGCGGCAGCCGCTTGAGCCTGGTGAATCCTCTCTGGATGGTAGAGAACAAACCATTCACAGCAAAAAACAAAAGCTGAGTTTCAGTCTAATTGCCCAGTTCTGATTTAGCACCTGTATTAGATTTTATGGACTGTCTATTGACATTTTACATGTACAATTGAGTATGACAGCATCTCTAATTTGAATTAAAAAAAAAAAAAAAAAAAAAAAAGCTACCATCTCCTCATTGTTGCTCACCAAACTCTTCTTGACTACGATTGCGGTGCAAGTAAATCCACAGTTTGCGACCAATGTCATACTTGACACAGGGGTCCTTCTCGTAGTGCAGCCTGTCCAGAGCCCCGCTAACAACCGTGTTCACCTATGCGGCACAAGAACGAGCCCACGTTTTAATCAAGAAAACGAAAAAGAGGTCTGAGTGTATAGGAGAAAAAGCGCCTCTCAACCTGTGCACTTGTAACATCGGGCGCAAGAAACTGCGAGTCCTTCAACAGTTCACAGATTTCGGCCCGAGTTCCCTCTCCATTGGGTAGCCTGGCTGCTGCGTCACGCACTATTAGGAAGAAAAGGGAGTTCAAAACGTCTGTTTGGGTTTCACACAAAAATCAACAAGAGTGAGAAGCTCTCACCCAGAGAGAGGATGGTGACGTATGGCGGGCGGTTGGAGCGCAGCAGCGTATGCTCCCGAGCTTTATTGAGAGACATTTCCTTATCAAACACTCCCTTAACGGGCCCCACTACCGATT
The DNA here is from genome assembly GCF_051991245.1 of Festucalex cinctus. Taxonomy (NCBI): domain Eukaryota; kingdom Metazoa; phylum Chordata; class Actinopteri; order Syngnathiformes; family Syngnathidae; genus Festucalex; species Festucalex cinctus. The sequence goes on along the minus strand of NC_135428.1, from coordinate 9,694,486 downwards.
CAAAGCCATGCATGCGGAACGTGAAGGCTTTGTGGGGTTGGTTGTATCTCTGCTGCTCCTAATCGACGCAACACAATGCAATTATTGGCACCAGTGCTTTTTGTAAACATACATACAAAAAAAAACAGAAAAGCAAATAAGAAACCTGAATTTGGAACAATTGTCTCTCATCTCCTGTGCTGGGTCTCACCACATAATCAGTCGAACTGTTAAAGACGTTTAGGAATTTAAAAATATTCACAATGATGAATACAATTTGTCTGTTAGATTTGCATAGATCAAGTCTTACACTCGTGGCATGGGAGGTGTTAACTCGGATAGCTCTTCACTTTCAGTCTGTGGATCACAAAGTCACAAACAAATCATATGCATGGATACAGATGTTTTGTTTTGTATAGATGTGTAATACCTTGACCACAAAATCTTTCGAGTCCAGCCACAGTTGACAGAGTGCAATTAAGTCCTTCTCAGCATCTTGAGTGGGGCCTAAATCAAGCAAACAGACATTAATCTCCACAAAGACTAACACGACGTCAATTAGAGGACTGTCAATCATGGATCCTCTAACCGATCCACTTCCACTGCTGAGTTTCATCGATAAATTCCACGAATGGTAGGAAGCCGCTGGGGAGCGCCATGACACCTTCTGTAAAACAATGAAGCATAAAAAAAATAAAATAAATTACACACATGACACAGACTTTCAACTAGTGTGCCCTAGTCATTCTAATTTTCTTGACAATAATATGTTCTATGCAGGCCCACTAGTCTAAACACAGTATTATGATTAATAGTGTTTTTGGACTATGAAATGAGCAGCAAATCTACCCTTTTTTTTTAATTCATGTCAGGGGGCGGCCATTTTGCCACTTGCTGTCAACTGAAAATGATATCAGAGTTGCTCTAGTAAAGACCAATCACGGCTCAGCTTGCGAACGTCACATGACCAAAGTCAGAAAACAGGTGAGCCGTGATTGGTCTTTACCTGAGCAACTGTGATGTCATTTTCAGTCGATAGCAAGTGGCAAAATGGCCGCTCCCTGAAATGAGTTAAAAACAGGTGGATTTGCTGCTTAATTCATATTCCAGAAACACATGGAATATTTTTGGGTTGACTTCCGCTTTAAGGTGGAGATCAAGGATATTAAATAAATCTTGAAATGGCTTTCTAAAGCACCGCCTTACCTTTACTCTCTCCTGCAAGAAACTGCAAGGCATGGAGCACCAAGTCAGACCAGCAGGAGGCAGAAGAAAACCAAGCGTTGAGTGTGCTCGCAGGAGACGTCTGCCACATTTGAACTTTCTCCTCCAACTGGAGCACAAGAAGCCATTACGGTCAAAGCTCGGAGTTTCATCTACCTACGTTTAGTTACAATCAACCCTGCACCAACAAGCTTGTGAGGCTACATGGATGTACCAGTGCAGTGCTAGCGAGGTGTTCCGTCCTCAAGATTGTCTCCAGCAAGCTGAAGAAACTGACGGCGAGCTCTTCCACGACGATCGGGGTGCTAGGAGGCTCCTCAAGGATTCTACAATGGTGATGCACATTTATAAGGTATGAGAATTCTTTTTCTTAGTTCTACGCCAAACTTACTCCTCCTTGATGTTGGCCAGTGGCGTCAACGGCGTGTCTGGCATGGAGTTGATGATGTTCGCCAGAGGGCCTGCTGCAGCGTCTGAAGTAAGAGTGTCACAGGGATCCTCGGATTCCACTTTTATCGTTCTCATTTTCTTCTTCCTTCTCTCTTCTTTGATTTTTTTCTTAGGCAGAGACAGCTCAAAAAATGCTGGAAGTGAAATAAAGACGGTTTGATAACAGAAGAGACCGGTGAGTTACTTATAAAACTGGATTCACTCACGCAAGGCTGATTTACGACCGATATTTGCTCTAGAGAGTATGTCACTGAGGTGGATGTCGGAAGTCATCAAGTCTGGATGATCCTGAGAAGAAATGTCTGTGATACGCTGTACATTTAACACTCAATCAATTTTTATCATATACAAACGTCACTTACTGGTTGGCGTTTCCTCTTTTCCCGATGGTTTTGTAGCATGACCTTCAAGTCTTGCTCTCCAAGATGGATTTTTTCTTAAGGAAATGACAGTTTGTCTTATTGAAATGTCCACCTCCCACAATCACAGTAATCCCCACCACTTATACATCATATTGCAAATAAATACTACTCACCAGTGGTCTTCATGTCTTGGGTAGAGAGACTGGGCATAATTCTGAGTGAGACAGAGGGTGTTGGCGAGGAGGGGGATTGTGGTGCTGGTGTCCACGACGTTAGATCTAAATGCATGTGAAATAAAGTAGAAATGTAGTATATTTGCATGGGCACATAAATATTTGCAATTAGAAATGTATGAAAAATAAAGGATTGTAAGAAATGAAGACAAATACTGACCGTCATCATCAGACGAAGCATTACTGTCTCCACATTCACTCTTAACCTCCTTTAAAATGCGCCTCAGTCTTCTTCTAACCTTTTGTTCTCGTATTTCAGCGTGACTCCTTGTCTGAACCTTTCTCTTTGGTGGAAAGTCCAGACCATTGTGAACTGCAAAATCCAGCAACTCCTGAAACAAGACATTTTGACACCAACTTCTGGGTATTGTAACTCCAACATTATTTTTATTTATTTTACAGAACATACCTTTCGTGAGACGAGGATTTGTTTCAGTAGCCTGTGGTAATATTGCTGAAGAGAGTACAACTGTCGTCTTTCCTGAGACTTGGCACACAACTGTCTGTACTTGACAACTTCAGGGTTGAAGTAACCATCTGTTCAGATCATGAACAACAATGTGAATAATGCCAAGTTTGAGAGTTGATAGGTCAGCAAGCATACTAAATACCTCTAAATAGTTTTTGTGCAAGATGAAGAGGATTCCCAAAATGAAAATTTCTGTTGTTGAACAGGTCGTCAACGGCGCTCACTTGCTCTGCTTCGTTATTGTTGGGGAATTGTGGCAAAAATTGACTCAAGTGTTGCCGCTGGGAATCTGACAGCACTTCAGTCCATGTGCTTTCACTCATCACAGAGAAGAAGATTTCAGGCTGGTACCAAAACAGAAATCAAAGTCATCAATCTTTAACAATACACACAATGTCAAAGCAAAACATCACTTACATCTTCAAGTAGCTCCTCGGGCAGGCTGACCCTGCAGTTACCCAGCATGCACTCCTCAGTGATGTGACCATCCTCCTCCTCTTCTTTTGGCTCAAGAGGGTCTGTAAGTATGTGAGTCAGGGCATCCATCCTGCTCCTCCGCTACCCCCTCTCACTGTTAGTGAAATATAACATCATTTACACGTGTGAATAAAAGTCATCATTGCATGGTTAGCTTTTGAAATATAATAGACGACTGGCGTGGCGTCCCTTGATGTCAAACAAGGAGGCTTATCTGATAGCATAGCTTCGCGTAAGGAGCTACGACGTAATTTATTCAATCGAACCTTTCAACGTAAGTACCTACGGTGCACTGCATGTTGCAATAGCTGCTTGACTAGACAGGGCTGATACAACACTTTCTGAAACCACCAAAAAGTCTGCGCTTACCTGAACCCACCCTATGTTTTGATATCGCAGAGGGGACTGTTTTATCGACGTACCGTTTTATTCTTCTGCTATACAATTTACGTCGTCAAATGGACCGTTAAGCTTGCTTTCCCCCTCTACAGGCAGTGAAGCTAACTACAGTAACAACTTAACTGTAACAAGCGGCTGTACGAACTGATAAACTGCATTTCCCAAGTTCAGACTGCACGCAGCTAATTGTCTAACTAACTAATGCCTTCGTGTTACAGGCTAGCTGAACATAAAGAAACGTTTTTTTTATTTTTTTTTTATTTTTTTATTTATTTTTTTTTTTTATAATATATAAAGATTGTCGGCCTAAATCATATGCTTATGTATCCACCCATCCATTCACTTTCTTGACAACTTATTCCTCACAAGGGTCGCGGGGGGTGCTGGCGCCACATACTTATGTATGCAGGCTATATGCTAATTATATGCATTTATTTTTGTAGGACTAATATAATGTACTGAAGTACTTCTATTGGTCTTTTAGCATATTAATAATAGATTAATAAAAGTTAATCACTAAAAAGTTATTTTCTAAAGTTATTTTGAGCAACACAAATTAAACTAAAATTAATTAAACTAAATTGTCCATGGGGATGGTTGGTCGTCTCTGTGTGCCATGCGATTGGCTGGCAAGTTCAGGGTGTACCCCGCCTACTGCCCGAAGCTGGCTGGGATAGGCTCCAGCACCCCCGCGACCCTTGTGAGGAGCAAGCGGTTAAGAAAATGGATGGTTAGATAAATTGTTCATGGTGTTAATGTGAGTGTCTTTGTGTCTATGCCTTTTCATTCTTTCTTTTTCTGTCCTGCAATTTGACTCACAGCGACCTGTCCGGGGTGTGCAGACAGAAAAGGCTCCAGCTGACATGGGACCCTAATGAGGACAAGCAGATGTATGGATAAAGTTACATAGTGTATGCCTGCATGTCCTCTTCTTCAGGCTGTTTAAATTCCAACTTCCAATTGTTCAGTTTACCACGTTTATCTTCAAAATGTCTTTTTTAAAACACTCCACAAAGTAGTTCAAACCAGTGAGAATAATGGATTATCTAATTCAAATGGAAGGAACAACTTTTGAAGTACTGCCTTGTCCAGTTGCTCCTCCTCTCAATGATGCAGTAATGAATGAGCAGTCAATCCCCTCGGCTGTCATAAAACAGTCTGAGAGAGGGGGGGCAGGGGCGGGACCCCCATCGCCCTTCAGAAATCCTTCAGCAACATTTGTCTGGGAAGTCACCAGGAGAACCGAGAAGCTCGACTCTCTGTCAGAGTGGTGCTCTTAATGCATCAGCAGAATGGCAGAAGGTGCCGATGGAGAGGAAGAGATTCAGTTCTTGCGGACAGTAAGTGATGCTGTCGTCTTCTTCTTGAATAATAACTTTAAAAAAAGTCGCTTTTCAACAGCCATTTATAGATAAAAATCCTTACCGCCTTTACTTTGTTGTACAGTATTTGTACTTTCCACAACACTCAGACTGACAAGAACAGTTGGCTTTGTTTAAAACTTACACGCATTGTTATCTATTTATATCCCCAACTGTTGATACTTGATATTGTACAGGTAACCATTATTACACAAACAGTACAAACAAGAATGTGTGAGGTAATAGGATGACATTGTAATACATTATGTAGCTTCATAAGGGGTCAACAATTTAAATGTGCTAAAATAAATTAAGTAAGTAAATACTTGGTCCTTTCATAGCATTTTCTGTTGAGGTCATGTTTTTTTAAGTCTACAATGTTCTGAATGTACATTATAAAGATGTTTTTCCTTTTTAATAACAGTTCAACTGTTTTATGTATTTATTATTACATGTTTGGGCCGGCTAAAATGCTCTTGTGGTTAATGACGCAACGTTTTTGATCACAGCTAGGATTTGCTATTGAATATAAATAGACTAAAAAAATGTACCTAAATTAGGTTGTTTTACAGATTATATTGATGAATATCACATATTTCATCCTGTTAAATTGAAATAATAATTTTGTATAATGTACCACTTCCTATTGTTATGCAGGACTGAGGTAAAGTATGCTAACAATGCTGCATGAAGTTTGCCTCAGTTGCTGCCTGGGGTCTATATATACTGTGTGAGGATTAGCAGCTTCAAAGTCAGGCCCGTTTCAGCACCTGCTTACTTCAGTCCTTGTGGGAATTGGGCTGCTGAGGTTATTGGAGCCATGCTCAATATTACACCCTGGTTCCAAAACATTGCTTATACGCGTACTTTATGTTTTGCAGCTGATTATCAGTCCTGAGATTTCATAGTATGCATAAACAGCCGTCCTGTCAGTCTATCTAGCAGCCTTCAGCGGCATAACTGTCCACACATTAATTTAGAGATACGTCATAGAAACCTGACACATCTGTCATTTGCTATGTCAGCACGACGGCGCTGTTAGTGGGTTGATGTGCCAGCAACGTTGACCCAAGTGATAGTTAATTGTAAATTACAGAATTGGCATCTTTTTCTGAACTAATGTAACTAATCATTAATACGCTGTTGTCATTTATCATCATTCTGATTCATACTAATTGCAATTGAAGTAGTCCATTTTATTCAGTCAATGAATTTTTATGTTTTTTCATTTTTTTTAAACTTTATCTCAATATAGTATATAGGAAAATTGCACTCAATAATATGTAGACATGCACCAAAAGCACTTTTTTCCCACACTAAGTCAAGTCAAATCATTTTTATTTGGGATAAAGGAAAAAAAAACCAACTTGAGAGGAGCAGAATTTATCACATAGGTGCTGTAAAATATTAAAATACAAATAAAAACTGATCTGAGAACTTGCATTATCTTATGAGCAATATGCTCAGATGGATGCATGGCTGTTTAAACTTGAGATTTGTACATTTGGTTCGATGAAATAGAAATTGGTAGTGGGTAAAGTATTCAGATGAGAAGCACTTTCTATTAAGTCTAAACATGGTCATCTATATTAATAAACTCATTAGGCAAAATGAAGGGGATGAAAATGCATCTTTAGTTTAAAAAAAAATCTAAATGACATATATTACATGATTAAACCTAGCAGACACTGAACTGTATGTCTCTCCGAGTCTTGTTACCAAAATAATATTTACAGCATTTGCCACTGGCGTGCGTCCTAGCTAAAGGAATTCAGGGTGCAAATTCCGTCATGCGAACGAGACAAACTAATTGGATTATTTGGAGGAGGGCAATGCAGGACACTCTTTCCAGTCGAATCTGAAATATCTGGTGCTTTCCAAAAGAGGACGCGTGAACAGCAGGTGCAGTGGCTTGAAATAGAGGGCTTATAGGAGAGGGGGGAGCGGCCAAATTTATGGAGCCAGTGATGTGAGGCCAGTGACTGTGACAAAGGTATTCAGTAACAATTAAGGCTATGATCAACGTTTTACGTTTTGTTTTTTTTGTTCTTTTTAACAGATGCATTGAAATCTATCACGAATGTGTAATCCGTGTGAAATTATTGGAACGAAAGAATGTAATGTTAAGATTTATTCACTTCACACTCATGTTGTCTTTGTAGGATGATCACGTGGTTCTGCAGTGCACAGCCTCCATTCTGAAAGAGCAAATCAAACTCTGCCTTTCATGTGAAGGATTTGGGAATCGTCTCTGTTTCCTGGAGACGACATCCAATGCTCAGGTAGAGTGCACCTGTCTTTTTATCCTACAGTTTGTTTTTGTTATTAAAGGGATGTCTTGCGTTTCAGAATGTCCCACCCGATCTGGCCATCTGCTGCTTCATTCTGGAGCAGTCCTTATCTGTGCGGGCGCTACAGGAGATGCTGTCCAACACCTCTGTGGATGAGGTTTTGTTTCTTTTCCATATAATGTCCACAATAAGAATCTGCTTTCTCACTTTTTAAATTCATTCTTGTATTTCTTGCCCACAGGCTGTTGATTTGGATAAATGGGTAAGTTTAGTTACAATTTTTCTTTTATCTCGCCCACGTTGGTCCAATTTAACCGTCTTTTTACCTCCTTGTGTGCTAGTCGTCACAAGGTGGCGGTCATCGAACTCTGCTGTACGGACACGCCATTCTCCTGAAACACACTCATTCGAGCATGGTGAGCACATCTTGACACGTGAGTCGAAGGTCAACACATGTTGCCTTTTCTCACTTTCTATCTTTTGTCACAAGTACTTGAGCTGTTTGACGACGTCGCGCTCACTCACAGACAAGCTGGCCTTTGATGTGGGCTTGCAGGAGGACTCCACAGGTTGGTGTCATTGTGGTCTATTATAATTTATTTGAGGATTGGGGTTAGACACAAGTTGTGGCAACCTGACCGCCAAATGACATTAATGTTGCCGTCTGTTTGCGTGTCCCAGGAGAGGCCTGCTGGTGGACCATCCATCCGGCCTCCAAGCAAAGATCTGAAGGCGAGAAGGTCCGAGTGGGAGATGACCTCATTCTTGTCAGTGTTTCCTCGGAGCGATATCTGGTAAATACAAATTGTATTCATCTGCTCTGCTCGTTTGTCGACAGTCGATAATTCCTAACAATTTGCCGCTCCACGTTTGAGCTGCCACTTTTATTTCTTGGCTTTTAGTTCAGTGTGAATTGTGTGGTCCCCGGGGACTTTTCATGGGCTTTTATTATTATTATTATAATAATACTAATAATACTACTACTACTACTACTACTACTACTAATAATAATAATAATAATTATTATTATTATTATATTTTTATTATTATTTTATTATTTGTTTTAAATTTGTTTGAATTGAATGATTTTTTTAAAAAAAAATTACTTATAGTATTTTTGTATTTTATTGACTGTTTTTTTTTTTATATATATATATATATATATATAGTTGGTTTCACTAGATTTTATGTGTATGATAGTACTGTGCGGATCTCAATGTGCAGCACTTTGGAAATTGTTTATAAAATGTGCTCTAGAAATTGAGTGGTTCATTCCTAACACTTCTTTTCAGCATCTGTCCTATGCCAGCGGTGACTTGATGGTTGATGCTTCTTTCATGCAAACCTTGTGGACTATGACCCCTGTGATGTCGGGTTGTGAACTAGCTGAAGGTCCGCTTACGTTTTAGTTTGTATTTGTTATCTATAAACTTGCTTGCTCCCTTTCAGCAGTGTAATTCTTCCTCTGCAGGTTTTCTAACTGGAGGGTATGTGCTCAGGCTTTTCCACGGTCACATGGACGAGTGTTTGGCAATCCCAGCGGCTGACCAAGGGGACGACCAGCGCAGGTGAGCAACACCTCTCAAACGTAATTCCTACGTGGACTTAAAATCCCTCACATGGTTTTATTATTCTATTTTCAGAGTCGCTCATTATGAAGGCGGGGCTGTGTGCAGTCATGCTCGCTCCTTGTGGCGACTTGAGCCACTTCGCATTGCGTGAGTCTCCTGAATCCCATTCAAAGCTTTCATTTTGAGTGATTTGACAGTCTTTTCACATTTGGAACTTTAGGTGGAGTGGCGGTCACATTAAATGGGGCCAGTCGTTCAGGATACGTCACATAACAACAGGAAGGTATCTTCTCCTGGATGAGGAAAAAGGTCTTCTCTTGGTTGACCCTGAGAAGGCCAATTCAAAAATGGCAGCCTTTTGCTTCAGAATTTCCAAGGTAACTGAAAATAGTTGAAAAAAAAATTCCTGGCAAATGTCATGAGGAAATCACTCTATATGTGAACTACAGGAAAAAATCGAAGTCGCCCAGAAGCGGGATGTGGAAGGAATGGGCATTCCAGAGATTAAGTATGGAGAGTCCATGTGCTTTGTGCAACACGCCTCATCTGGTCTCTGGCTCACATATGCAGCTGTTGATGCTAAATCCGCCCGATTAGGTCCCCTGAAGAGAAAGGTATTCCAGATTTCAGAAAGGCAATAATGGGTCTGTATGTATAGACAGGTTTGAGCATATCATTCAAGTATTATATTTTTTTTCAATTCAGGCCATCCTCCATAAAGAAGGTCACATGGATGACGCACTGACAGTTGCACGCTCTCAGACTGAAGAGTCTCAAGCTGCTAGAATGATTTACAGCACGACAGGCCTCTTCAGCCAATTCATCAAGTAGCATTTCCACACACAGTTCTCGAAGGTGTCCATCTTGTTGTAATGGTTCTTTGTAATCTCAATATGGTCTCCTCCATATATCCCCAGAGGTCTTGATGCCTTGAATGGGAAAAACAAATCTGCCAACCCGCCAAATCTGCCAATGGACACGGTGGTTCTCTCGCTCCAGGACCTGATTTTTTACTTCCGCCCGCCAGAGGAAGAGCTGGAGCATGAGGATAAACAGTTCAAACTTCGTTCCCTCAAGAACAGACAAAACCTTTTTCAAGAGGAGGTTTGTTTGCCTTCCTGTGTGACCTATTAAATTCAAGAGCGCTTTTAACTTCATCCTTGTTATTATTGACAGGGGATGATTACTCTCGTTCTGGACTGTGTTGATCGGTTGAATGTCTACAACACAGCCGCTCACTTCTCAGAATACGCTGGGGAAGAAGCTGCAGAGTCATGGAAGGAGATAGTAAATTTACTATACGAGTTGCTAGGTATGACCACTGAAAGATTGGAACTATATTTACTAGGGATGTAACAATATCCAAACATCACGATACGATATTGTCACGTTATGAAGGTCACGATACGATAATTATCACGATATTGTGATGGTCACAATATTGTAAAAAACAAGACAAAAAAGAACTTACACACAAAAAAAAAAAAACATTTTTTTTTTTAGTTTTTGTACATGACAGCAATGCATATAAACAACCTAATATCTAATAACATTCAATATTGATGCACTTACTTGCTAATGCAAGCACAAATTGAGTTCCTTCACATATTGACTCTGTTCACAAACAAACATGTTACATATTACAATAGGTGGGTAACTGGGCGCAGACTGCGGCTGCAGTTGTGGTGCAATATTTCGTGCTATTACCGGACGCAGCGCCTTCTAAGTGAACATGCCCCTCTATGTTTACCTTTATGACATGTCTGCTGCTTTTTTTCCCCAAAGCATCTCTCATCCGAGGCAATCGTTCAAACTGTGCGCTGTTCTGCGATAACCTCGACTGGCTTGTCAGTAAATTGGATCGGTTGGAGGCCTCTTCAGGTACTTGAAAAGCTCTTATCTTGAAAAGTAAACAATAATTATTAAAATAATTGTTTTGGAAGTCATACTGTGATCTGTTTTTATTATAGGAATCTTGGAGGTGTTGTATTGTGTTCTGATTGAGAGCCCAGAGGTGTTGAACATAATCCAGGAAAATCACATTAAATCCATCATCTCTTTGCTGGATAAGCATGGACGCAATCACAAGGTCTGTAGCATGTAAGGCAAAGCTTGTTAGAGAATGCATACAGTGTATGCTGTATACATGCAGCACCAGAACGTTCTTCTTGGCTTTCCATCATCTAGGTCTTGGATGTGCTCTGCTCGCTATGCGTGTGCAACGGTGTGGCCGTAAGGTCAAACCAGAACCTGATTACAGAGAATCTGCTTCCTGGTCGTGACCTTTTACTTCAAACCAACATTATTAATTATGCCACCAGGTGGGTAATTTTATATGGCCAGCTGTCAGTAGAATTAATGTCAAGATGAACTCCTTGTTTAAAGGTTGCTTGTTTTGTGACCTTCGTCCAGCATGAGACCCAACATTTTCCTCGGGACGTGCGAAGGGTCCACGCAGTACAAAAAGTGGTATTTTGAGGTGATGGTGGACCACGTGGAGCCGTTCCTCACTGCTCAGCCGTATCACTTGCGTGTGGGCTGGGCTCTGACAGAGGGCTTTAGCCCATATCCTGGGGGAGGAGAGGGCTGGGGAGGCAACGGTGTTGGGGATGACCTCTACTCGTATGGTTTTGATGGACTTCACCTCTGGTCAGGTAAATATTGTATTGACACTTCGACAATGTTACAACCTAAACAACATGCATGTAGAATTAAATATGTCTCTTTGTAGAATTAAATATGTCCCTTTCTGTTGTCAGGACGTGTTCCACGTCACGTTGCCACACCCAATCAGCACGTCCTCGCAGCAGACGATGTAATCAGCTGCTGTTTGGACCTGAACGTGCCCAGCATTTCCTTCCGCATCAATGGTCATCCTGTGCAGGGCATGTTTGAGAACTTCAATCTGGATGGCCTCTTCTTTCCCGTTGTCAGCTTCTCTGCAGGCGTGAAGTACTGGACACAATCAGTTCTGATATGATAAGTAAACGCTTGTTCATACGAGTCTAAAAAAGTAATTTTCCTTCCTAAATGCAAGGTTCCGATTTCTTCTTGGAGGTCGTCATGGTGATTTTAAATTCCTTCCACCACCCGGCTACGCTCCGTGTTACGAGGCCGTGCTGCCGAGGGATCGTTTGCGGATCGAGCCCATTAAGGAGTATAAGCATGACTTTGATGGTATCCGTAACCTGTTGGGTCCAACTCAGTCCCTGTCGCACACAGCTTTCACTCCTTGCCCTGTGGACACTATACAGGTAAAGTCTTTCACCAATCTTCATCCTCTTATAGTCATGCTGCTCCTAAAATGATCATCGAAACATCCAAACTCACATTATTGGCACCCAAAATTGACATCAAATCACACTTTCTTTTTTTTTTTTTTTCTTCTTTCCAGATTGTACTTCCTCCCCATTTGGAACGTATCCGTGAGAAGCTAGCAGAGAATAGTCATGAGTTATGGGCTGTGACTCGCATTGAGCAAGGGTGGACCTATGGACCAGTGAGTTCCTGCACCTTAAATCATCTGAAAATGTTTTTATACAATGGAACACTTCGTGAAATACCCCCTTTGCCACTGTTTCGATGGATCGATCAAGTTTCGGGATGACAACAAGAAGCTCCACCCTTGCCTGGTTGATTTCCAGAATCTGCCTGATCCTGAGAAAAACTACAACTTAGCAATGTCAGGAGAGACTCTCAAGTAAGTCTGTGCTTTTATTTTAGTAGTAATAATAAACATGTTGACCCATTTCCTTCTCTAAATCCATGTACGATCCCTTTTAAAGGACTTTATTGGCACTGGGGTGTCATGTTGGAATGGGAGATGAGAAAGCAGAGGAAAATCTCAAAAGAACCAAGCTTCCAAAAACGTGAGAAACAAAATGATTATTACACATAAGCTCTTCATGACTGTACTTTAAACACAACATTTTTCCTTAGTTACATGCAGAGCAATGGATATAAACCCGCACCTCTGGACCTCAATCACGTCAAGCTGACTCCTAATCAGAATACTCTTGTGGAGAGACTGGCGGAAAATGGACACAATGTGTGGGCCAGAGACCGTGTTCGCCAAGGCTGGACATATAGTATTGTGCAGGTACATTTCTGCAACCAGAACATCTGTTTCATACTCTACATAATGTTATAACATAAACATAAAGCAACTTATGTTTTCCTGAACAGGATATCATGAACAAACGCAATCCTCGTCTGGTCCCTTACAACCTATTGGATGAAAAGACCAAAAAGACCAACCGAGATACAGTTTGCGCAGCAGTTCGAACCCTTATCGGATATGGTTACAACATTGAACCACCTGACCAGGAGAGCAGTATGTTTGTATACTTAATCCTGTCAAACAATATCAGGATTGAACCCTCAAAAGGTTTTTGTTTTTCACTTCTGCTCTATTTGTATTCATGCAGGTGGGCCCGGGACAGGCAGCACTCGCGGAGATAAGATCCGAGTGTTTCGAGCGGAGAAGTCTTACGGAGTCACACAGGGGAAGTGGTACTTTGAATTTGAGGCTGTAACAGTAGGCGAGATGAGGGTGGGCTGGGCCCGACCCAGCGTTCGAGCCGATACCGAACTCGGCGCAGATGAGTTGGCTTACGTCTTCAATGGTTTCAAGGTGAGAACGAGGAATTCTTGTGAAGCACTTGTGAGTGAAAAGCCGTTAATTGCTGTCATTCTCAGGCCCAACGCTGGCACGTGGGGAACGAGTCATTTGGTCGACAGTGGCAATCTGGTGACGTGGTGGGTTGCATGATCGATCTCACCGAGATGAATATCATGTTCACACTCAATGGAGAGATGTTGATCAGTGACTCGGGCTCAGAGATGGCCTTTAAGGACATTGAAATAGGAGAAGGTAAGCAGTGTAACGAGCAATGAAAAGCTCCAATATGATTATGATTAGGGATGTCAAAATTAGTACGTAGCAAGTTTTTATTTCATTTAAAGTTCCTTTAACGCCACTATTTTTTTTTTTAACGCATGATTAATGACCACCCCTTACTTGGAAAGCCTGTTCTGGGGGAATTCCAGTCGCAACGCAGCAGACATGACCATGTCAAAATTTAGCAGTAATAAATTAAATAATAATAATGCATATATTTGTGGAGACTGGGGTCAAGTTTTATTTTACAATTTTAAAAATACGCAGAATTTCACAAGTTATTTCAAGTTAAAGATTAATATGAAAAGAAAAATGCAGAGCTGTCACCAACGTCTTACAAATGCAATTATGCATTATCACACTCATATTTTTTTCACAGTGCAGAACGTCTTTTTAATTTTAACTCAATTTTATGAATTATGAAATTCCTGTATCAACAATGACTAAAAGATGCAGCCATATTTCTATTAGTTTAACATATTTTTTTCCACTTTTATGTGTTTTTGTTTTTTTCTCTTTTTTCTTTTTCTTATTTTTTTACTTTTAGGAAAAGTTAGAAAAAAATATTTTATTGCACATTTAGAACAGATATAACATTTGTGATTGATCATGAGTTAACTATTAAAGTCAGGCAATTAATTACAAAAAAACATTAAATGCCACATAAATCTGACATCTTTGTGTGCATGCCGCATTTGTAGCTCGTGATGAAGGCTTGATAGTTATTTGATAAAGATTATGGGTGGTGAGAGGGTCCTTGGAAAAGTCGCTGGCTTGTAATGGGTCTGTATGTGTGAGCATGCTTTTGTCAGACTCCTCCATATTAATTACAATTAATTTACACAGTATATTGTTTGAACATCCGCAGGTTTCATACCTGTATGCAGTCTTGGCCTGTCTCAGGTGGGCCGGATCAACTTGGGTCAGAATGTTAGCAGCCTCCGCTACTTTACCATCTGTGGGCTGCAGGAGGGATTCGAACCTTTTGCCATCAACATGAAAAGAGACATCACAATGTGGTTCAGCAAGAGCCTGCCTCAGTATATTCCTGTACCAACTGACCATCCTCACATAGAGGTGTTGTCCATTTTCCTCTTCTTAATTTTTTTGCATCGTTATTTATTTACCATAAACTATCAACTGCATTGTTTACATTCTAGGTGTCTCGTGTTGATGGGACAGTGGAAACTGCTCCCTGTCTCAAGGTGACCCACAAGACATTTGGATCCCAGAACGCCAACACAGATTTGCTGTTCTTAAGGCTCAGCATGCCGGTGGAATTCCACGAGACTTTCAAAGTCCCCGCAGGGACCACCCTCCTCACTCGCACCCTCACCATCCCTGAAGATGAGGTGGTGGAGGTGGACCCAGACTCCGACTTTGAAATACTCAAGAAGTCAGCCAGTCGTAAAGAGCAGGAGGAAGACAAGAAAGAACCCTCCGTGCCGAAGGAGATGCCTGCCGTCAAAAATGGAGAGAATGAGAAGGACGCCTCAACTGAGAAGAGCAAGAAAAAGGGGTTTGTGTTGGCTCATGGCAGGTTATTTGAGGGAGCTTCCAACTTGTCATATATACTAATCGCGTTGGTTATTTATTACAGATTCCTTTTCAAGGCCAAGAAGGCTGCATTAATAACCCCGCCACCTGTTGTTCCCACCATGCCGCGCTTAGTGGAAGACGTGGTGCCGGATGACAGGGATGACATGGACATAATCCTCAACACCACCACAGTATGACATTATTCCTAGAATCCATATCCAATTTTCAAGTGAGAGTGCCAATAATTTATTTGAAACTGCTTCCTTTACCAGTACTACTATTCTGTTCGAGTGTTTGCGGGCCAGGAACCAAGTTGCGTATGGGTGGGTTGGATCACCCCTGACTATCATCAATATGACCCTCATTTTGATCTCGGCAAAGTCAGGAACGTAACAGTCACTGTAGGTGATGATAAAGGCAACATCCATGATAGGTAATGTCACATTTCATTCACGAATGACAACTTTCACTTTGACTCAACATTTCTTTCGTTGTTGTCACCACAGCATAAAACGCAGTAACTGCTACATGGTATGGGGAGGCGAGTTCAGCAGCTCCCAGCAGACGCGAGTGAGCCAGGAAGACTTTGTGATTGGCTGCCTTATTGATCTGGACACAGGACTCATGACCTTTACTGCGAATGGGAAAGAAATCAACACCTTCTACCAGGTTCAAAAACATTCACTCCTTTGTCCATACATTTCTTGAAAAAGTTTGTTTAATAGTGTCACGCGTTACAGGTGGAGCCCAACACGAAACTCTTCCCAGCTGTATTTGTCCTACCTTCTAGTCAGAATATGATTCAAATTGAGCTGGGCAAACTCAAGGTCAGCTCCAAAGTCATAAAATTATCCTCAATTTCTTGACGCATTATTAATATTATTTTCTGGGCAGAACATCATGCCCATCTCGGCCGCCATGTTCCGTAGTGAACGGAAGAACCCGGTGCCCCAGTGCCCTCCCAGACTGGACGTCCAAATGCTAACCCCTGTCATCTGGAGCCGTATGCCCAACCACTTCCTGAGTCCAGAGACAGGACGCATTAGCGAGAGACTGGGCTGGCTAGTTCAGTGTCAGGAGCCACTTACAATGATGGCCCTCCATATTCCAGAAGAGAACAGGTCAGTGTTGAAGACCATATTTTCTTGAGCAACTGTTGAACCCAAAGCTCTTTCATCCCTCGCCTAAGATCCTTTTTTGCTGCAAATGCTCTAGGTGCATTGACATCCTGGAGCTTTCAGAACGAATGGACCTGCTGAAGTTCCACTACCACACTCTGAAGTTGTACGGCTCAGTGTGTGCCTTGGGCAACAACCGCGTGGCTCACGCTCTGTGCAGCCATGTGGACGAATCGCAGCTCTTCTACGCCATCGAGAACACCTACCTCCCTGGACCAATGAGAAGCGGCTTCTATGACCTTCTCATCAGCATGCACCTGGAGTCTGCAAAGAGGAACCGGCTGGGAACCAACAAGGAATTCATAGTTCCGATGTCAGATGAAACGCGCAGTATTACCTTGTACTCTGTCAAGTCGCACGCTTTACCTGGCGTTGGACTTACCACATGCCTGCGTCCTAAACTCCATTTTTCCTCTACTGGGTTTGTTGGAACAGATCCAGACATCTACACACTGAGTCCAGTAATTCCCTTACAGGTGAGGTGAAAAATGGGGTACAGCAGATAAGGAGTTAACCTGCGGGTATGGATCTCTTTTAAAAAAATAAAAATAAAATTAGATGAAATGTTCTTTTTAATGAATTAATGATATCAATAAAAATAATTAAATATTCAAAGAATGTCAGAGTTCAAATGTTTTCATTGTCAGCAAAAGAGAGACAAAAGTTAAATTAAAAAGATTTTTAAATTTACCTTAAAAAGTGTCTATAAATGTCAAAAAAGGAAGAAGATAAGCAGACAATTACTATAAAATTCCATGAAATTGCCAAAAATGTCAGCGAATTGATTTAAAAAAGGCAGAAAAGAAAACATTCAAAAAGTAACCATTAAATGTCAAAAAACAAAAGAAGGCAGAAAATTACCATAAAATATCTTTAGAAATGCCACAAAAAAAACAGAAAATTGATTTTAAAAAGGCAAAAAATAATGTTTAAAATGTAGCTATAAAATGTCTCAAAACAAGAGAAGAAATCCCGAAAATTACCATAAAATGTCCACAAAATTGCCCCCCCAAAAATCTGAAAATTGAATGAAAAAAGGCAGAATTTTTCCCCCCCCCCATAAAATAGCTGTAAAAATGTGCAAAAACAAAAGAAGAAAGGAAAAAAAAAAGTCAGAAATTTGACAGAGGCTGGCTGAAAAGTCTACAAGTGTATGATAAATCACGTATGAAAAATTACAGCAATGTTACTTACTGCATGTTTTTCTGTTATGGTGCAGCTCTAATTAGTTTTTGGGCCCTCAGTACATAGACACTAACACTGTTTCATTCCTCATAATGTTGAAATGTTTTGTGACTCCAGTCAGATTTTTTGTTATTTCTTTGGCCTAAAACGGCCTAAAAAGGTTGCTGACCCCTGAATATTTTTCTTTCTTTCCAGGTGCTGAAGACCAAAGCGCTAACCATGCTCATCGAGGCTGTGCAAGACGGAGGTCAAGCCATGAGAGACCCTGTCGGGGGTAGTGTCGAGTTCCACTTTGTTCCAATCCTGAAGCTCATCAGTACCCTCCTCATTATGGGCGTGTTTGATGATGAAGACGTCACCCACATCCTGAAGATGATCGAGCCGACGGTCTTCAGCGGCAAGAAGCCGGATGAGCCCGTTGAGGAGGTTGTAAAGGAAGAGAAGGAACCGAAAGCACAGAAAGTGGAGAAAGTTGAGGAGCAGGAAGATGTGCTGGAAGGTGAGGAGGAGGAGTTTGATGATGACGGCCTTGGAGAAGAGGAGGAGGAAGAGTTGGAAGAAGAGGAAGAGGAATTAGAGGTGGCAGAATCCATCATTCCACATGAAGAAATGGCTGGTGAGACCGAGCCAGTAAATGGAGAGAAAGGAGCAGAAGAAACGGAGAAAGAGATCAAATCTTGTGAGGCCAGTGGTGAGGCCAAAGAGGAACATTTAGAGCAAGGGCTGTTCCAGATGAAGCTGCCAGAGTCTGTCAAATTACAGGTGCGTTTCATTCCCTCACAATGATCACAATAAGCCAACTTTATTTAAAAAATACTCCAACTTTTCTCTTCTTCAGATGTGCACTCTTCTGCAATATTTCTGCGATTGCGAACTTCGCCACAGGGTAGAAGCCATCATCGCATTTTCAGACAAGCTAGTCAGCCAGATACAGTCCAACCAGAGACAGCGCTACAATGAACTCATGTTGGCCTTCACCATGAGTGCAGCCGAGACGGCGCGCAAGACACGTGAATTCCGCTCGCCGCCACAAGAGCAGGTACTAGTTTGGCCTTTTACATAGGTATTAATTAAATAACATGGTAGGCCAAATTAGCCCACAATCAAATCTTTTGAATTTTGAATGATTTATTGTGCATCCATTTTTACATTACACCATGTAGGTCAACATGCTCATGAATTTCAAGAACTGTGCAGAAGATGAAGATTGCCCAGTCCCAGATGAAGTCCGCGAGGCTCTGCAAGCGTTTCATAATGCTCTGTTGGGACATTGTGGTTTGTTCTGTTCTAGCCATACTTACTTTAACCATTTAAGTGAACACTATAGGCGACAGGTTTTTAATGTATGTTTTTGTCTCAGGTGTTCATATCGAGGAAGAGGAGGAAGAAGAGGTAGTGGATTATTCTGTACGTGGACGACTGCTTCGTTTACTGGAAAGGGTGAAGAAGATCCGTCAGAGGAAGGTAGAGGAGGAGCCAGAGCCAGAAGAAGATAAAAAACCAAGTGAGCTTCTTTAGATGTTTCACACATGATGATTATAATAATAGTCATAGTCACGGGCCACATTTGTATTGCAATTTTCTTACTCTTCAAAGACATTTTCTATAGGGCATACTGTATACATTGTTTTTTGGTTCATTCTTTTTGATTGTGTCTTACACGCACTTTTCCCCAGGCACACTGCAAGAACTCATTTCGCATTCCACGATCCACTGGGCCCAAGAGTCCTTTATCCAGAACCCGGAGCTTGTTCGTATGATGTTCAGCCTCCTCCACCGGCAATATGACGGGCTGGGCGAGCTCGTACGTGCCCTCCCCAAGGCCTACACCATCAATGCGGTTTCCATTCAGGACACCATGGATCTGCTCGAGTGCTTAGGGCAGATACGCTCCCTGCTTATCGTCCAAATGGGTCCAGAAGAGGAGAGGCTAATGATTCAAAGCATTGGGTGCATTCTTATTTCTTGTATATTTACTATATCTAACACTTAATTATTGATTTACACATGAATTTTCCTCCATAGGAATATTATGAGCAACAAAGTTTTCTATCAGCACCCAAACTTGATGAGAGCTCTGGGCATGCATGAAACGGTCATGGAAGTCATGGTTAATGTCCTGGGCGGCGGAGACTCCAAGGTGCTTTTTTTTTTTTTCTTTTTTCTTTTTTTTTTTCTTCTTCTTCTCGCAGGCATGAATACACACGTAACTTGTTTTTCATATCCGCAGGAGATCAGGTTCCCCCGGGTGGTGACAAACTGCTGTCGCTTTCTGTGCTATTTCTGTCGCATCAGCCGTCAGAATCAGCGCTCTATGTTTGATCATCTCAGCTATCTGCTGCAGAACAGCGGCATTGGCCTCGGTGATTGCATTTACTGTGATTTAGCAATGTATCTTGACAGTCTGCCTTAACACAGGAGTATGTGTGTGTCATATGTTATGAAGCTGCACTCTAAAAATGGTTGGGTCAAAAATAACCCCAATTGGGTAAAAAATGGACCGACCCAACTTTTTCAGTTGTTAAATAAATTAAATTAATAATCCACAAAGCAACCTAAATTTGGGGGTTGTTTTGTGGTTTATTTGTTTGACCCAGCTTTTTCTGTTAATTGATTAAACCCAATTGAATTTGGTGAGAAGATAAACGGACCAACTTTTTGAGGTATTTTAATTCAAAACGTTTAGCCAAATTAAATAATAACCCACCAAGCAACCCGACTTGATTTGGTTGTTTAGTGAGTTATTCATTTGATCCAACTTTTTGGATAAATTGAATAACCCAATTGAACTGGGTCAAAAATGAGTCGACCCAATTTTTTTAGTTATTTAACCCAAATTGTTGGGTAAAATTAAATTAATAATCCACAAAGCAACCCAATTTTTTGGGTTTTTGTGGTTTATTCGTTTTACCCAACTTTTTGGGTTAATTGAATAAACCAATTGAATTTGGTAAAAAAAAAAAAAAAAAGACCTGACTGAACTTTTTCGGTTGGTCAAAAATGAATCGACCCAGCTCTTTGAGTTACATTGAACCCAAAATGTGGTGTAAAATTAAAACTATTAATTATTAATATTTAATTATTTATTTTGGCCCAACTTTTTAGGTTAATTGAATAACCCAAAAAGTTGGGCTGGTTCCTTTTTGACACAATTTGGGTTATTTTCGCGTTATTTTTGCGTGGGTCTTGTATGTTGTAGGAATGCGGGGTTCCACTCCCTTGGATGTAGCGGCAGCCTCCTGTATTGACAACAATGAGCTGGCGTTAGCTCTGCAAGAGCAAGACCTAGAAATGGTAAAAAGGCAACCAGAATTCAGAAAAGCAAGAAGCAGTATTTGAGTAGAGTGCTGTCTTTGTAGGTGGTGAAGTATCTGGCTGGATGTGGACTCCAGAGCTGCCCAATGCTCCTCTCCAAGGGCTACCCTGATATTGGCTGGAATCCATGTGGTGGAGAGAAATACCTTGATTTTCTTCGTTTTGCCGTATTTGTTAATGGTCTGTTTTGTATTTTTGGCATAGTTCATTAACAATATGTATCTATTTTCACATTAAATGATTTTGTTTCTCCAGGAGAGAGTGTAGAGGAGAATGCCAACGTAGTGGTGCGCCTCCTCATCCGAAGGCCTGAATGTTTTGGTCCAGCACTCAGAGGGGAAGGTGGTAACGGTCTCTTGGCTGCCATTGAAGAGGCCATCAAAATATCAGAGGATCCTGCAAGGGATGGACCCAGTGTTAAGAAAGACAGACGCTTTCCCATGTAAGCTCCATTTTCTCAGCTCCACTGGTGATGCAAAATCCACATAGCATCTGGTGTCAATTGCCGTAGGTTTGGTGGAGAGGAGCAGCATGAAGAGAACAGGGTGCACCTGGGAAACGCCGTCATGTCATTCTACTCGGCACTTATTGACTTGTTGGGCCGTTGTGCCCCAGAAATGCACGTAAGCTATTTGCTTGACTTATCAACAGGTTACGAAAGACCATGGTGGGAGAGATATTTGCTGAAGAATCAAATTTTTTTGTCTCCTGCAGCTGATCCAGGCTGGAAAGGGCGAAGCTCTGAGAATCCGAGCCATCCTAAGGTCTTTGGTCCCTCTTGAGGATTTGGTTGGTGTCATCAGCCTTCCGGTTCAGATTCCTTCTTTTGGAAAAGGTTAAATATTTATTCTCTTCTACGATGTTACCAACTTATTGATGAGCAATTGCCAACGATGTCCTTGTAATGTGTCTTATCTCATATTTAGACAACAGCATTGTAGAACCAAAGATGTCAGCCAGCTTTGTGCCAGATCACAAAGCTCCCATGGTTCTGTTCCTGGACAGAGTGTACGGTATTGATAATCAGGATTTCCTGCTCCACGTGCTGGAGGTGGGCTTCTTGCCTGACATGAGGGCTGCTGCCTCTCTTGATACAGTGAGTATCAAAAACACAGTGCTCCTTGGCTCGTTGAGCACACCGCATGTCATTTACCATTGGACTTTCTGTCCTCTAGGCTGCCTTCAGTACCACCGAGATGGCGCTAGCTTTGAATCGTTACCTGTGCTCTGCTGTGCTACCGCTCATCACCAAGTGCGCCCCGCTCTTTGCTGGCAGCGACCATCGAGCCATTATGATCGATTCCATGTTGCACACAATCTACCGGCTGTCTCGCGGACGAGCCTTCACAAAGGCCCAAAGAGACATCATTGAGGAATGCCTCATGGCTTTGTGCAAGTAAGTTTGGAGAATCACTTAGTATTTTAGATGTTTTAATTTGATAGTTGAGCATTTCGTTCGGTTCTTCACTGCAGGCATCTTCGTCCATCCATGCTTCAGCATCTGCTCCGACGGCTGGTTTTTGATGTTCCCATTCTAAATGAGTTTGCCAAAATGCCGCTCAAAGTAAGTGGACCTTTTAACAGTTTTAGGAAAGCAATTTGGTGCTTAACTCATTGACTCCCAGCCATTTTCACTGAAGCAACCCAATCGGTCGCTCCTATGCTGTTTTATTTTGACTGATTTTGCAAGGCCCACTGAATATTGTGTTCTATTGCTATACAAGCATGGAATGTACCAAAAGAAAGATTTGTCTCTTCTTTCATCAGGAAAAAAAAGTATATTTCTATCTGTTTCAGTTTTGCAGAAATTAGCATTAGAATATAGCTAAGTTTCATTATTGTTCACAAATCTATTGAGAACTGTGGGGAAATCAGCTGGTTTTCAACATGTCCCTGGTTGATCTCTTATACTCAGCTGCCACCTGCTGGCCGTTTTTGTAATTACTACTATTGCTTTACCACTTCTCTGCAGTTGAGAGGCTGTGTCAAAGCCTTTTGTATGCTCTACATAAAAAAATATATTTTAAAAAATGTATAAATATATCTTTGGGACACTTAATACATTTTAAACAGAACCATTTATACATTTGTGGAAGCAAATGAGTGACACAGTGACATCTTGTTGTCAGTTGTTGACCAACCACTATGAGCGTTGCTGGAAGTATTACTGCCTCCCTAATGGCTGGGCCAACTTTGGAGTTGCATCGGAGGAAGAGCTGCACCTGACCCGCAAGCTGTTTTGGGGCATATTTGAGTCTCTGGCACACAAGGTAGTGTTGTGACAAATAATGACCAAAAGTGGTTCAGAGCGCTAACGTCTTCTTAATGTGATGAACAGAAATTTGATGCAGAAATTTTCAAAATCTCAATGCCATGCATCTGCGCCATTGCCGGTGCCATTCCCCCAGACTATGTAGACGCTAGCTATTCTTCGAAGACCGAAAAGAAGGCTTCAGTAGATGCAGAGGGAAACTTTGATCCAAAACCAGTGGAGACTACAAAGTGAGCTGTTTTTTTTATTTTTTATTCATTATACCTTTCAATATAATCTCATTAAAATTGAACTAAACCTCAAGTTATTGATTGTCTCAAACAGCACAATCATCCCTGAAAGACTGGATGCCTTTATCAATAAATATGCTGAATATACCCATGATAAATGGGCCTTTGAAAAGGTAAGTTTTATTTTTATTTTTCATCCTCTGTAGTAAAGAGCAGGACAGTAATATATTACTTGTAGCTCAAAATGTTTGCCTTCTAGATCCAGAATAACTGGTCTTACGGTGAGGTCCTGGATGAGAATGCAAAGACTCACCCAATGCTTAGACCATACAAGACCTTTTCAGAGAAGGTAAGTGTGTAAAGTGTGCATTTATTTTGCCTGTGTCTACCTGTGACAATTATGACCTTCTGGTTTGCAGGATAAGGAGATCTACCGCTGGCCCATCAAAGAGTCAGTCAAAGCAATGCTCGCTTGGGAGTGGACCCTAGACAAAGCGAGAGAGGAGGAAGAGTCCGAGAAGAAGAAGGCAGCATCACGGAAAATTTCACAGACGGCTCAGGTACACGGCAGTACAATGCTGCTTGTCACACTTTTCGATTTTAGTGATATGTGACAATTATCCCTTTTCAAGGCAACCTACGACCCAAGTCATGGTTACAGTCCGCAGCCCATTGACATCACTCACATGGCTCTCTCAAGAGACCTGCAGGTCGAAACGAATATCATCATCTTCGCATCAAATCAATGTAGAATCCAATCATGTTGTCTTTATTAAACTGGGTTTTCTTTTCTGTTCAGTCTATGGCTGAGCAGCTGGCAGAAAATTACCACAACACTTGGGGCAGGAAGAAGAAGCTGGAACTGCAAGCTAAAGGTAAGATATTTATCATTGAACAGAGTGAGAGGGTGCTTATTTGTTTTATTATTTAATTTGTGTGGCAGGAGGTGGAACACATCCTCTTCTGGTGCCATACGACACGCTGACCGCAAAAGAAAAGGCCAGAGACCGAGAGAAGGCCTATGAACTACTTAAGTTCCTACAGTTGAATGGATATGCTGTCACAAGGTAACAATACATACATGCACAGTAGATTTCATGTATTATGTATTAAAGAGTATTGTGTGTTACCCATATCCTCAGATAACCTACCTATTCAGACAACACAAACATGATTAGAGCACTGGAGATTACCTTTAGGCACGCATGCTTATGCAATCCTTATTACGGTGATTGAAAAGGTCAAACTACTACTCTAATATTTTTCACAGAACATTGAAAACAAAGGTTTTTTTTGTTTGTTTGTTTTTTTGTTTTTTTCTTCTTGCTGATGGCGGACCTCCTGTTGTGGAGAAAATTTAATTGAATTTATTTCTCTTCAGGGGTCTGAAAGATATGGAATCTGACATTTCGTCCATTGAGAAAAGATTTGCCTATGGCTTCCTGCAGAAACTGTTGAAATGGATGGAAATTGCCCAGGAGTTTATTGCTCATCTCGGTATTGCAGGGCATGAAAAAATTAAGAAAGGATAATTACAATATTGTGGTTAGACTGAATGTTTCAATCAGGTTTTCAATGTGGTTTCCAGAGGCAGTAGTAAGCAGTGGACGAGTGGAAAAGTCTCCTCATGAACAGGAAATCAAATTCTTTGCAAAGGTGTGAATAATCTTAATCATCAACTGTAATCAGAATTTTTAGGATCTAATTTGCCTTCATAGTGTGACTAAAAGTGACAGCTTTACATTTTCAGATCCTGATGCCTCTGATCAACCAGTATTTCAAAAACCACTGCCTCTACTTTTTGTCCACGCCTGCTAAAGTCCTGGGTAGTGGTGGCCATTCGTCCAATAAGGAGAAGGAGATGATTGCAAGGTGACGTCTCACCTACAACAGACATCTTCTTTTCATTTGCATGCTTTTACTTTCCCTTTACTTTCCCTGTTTTTTGCATTTTCCTTTCTTTTCCTTTCCTTTCCTTTCATTCGTTCCTTTCGATCCTTTCCTTCTCTTCCTTAGTATCTTCTGTAAAATGTCTGCTCTGGTGAGACACAGAGTTTCACTCTTTGGTAAGATGACACTTTGTCCCCAACAAACATGATGTCATGATGCAAATCAATGTAGAATTTGATACTTGTGTGCAGGAACGGACGCATCAGCCATTGTGAACTGTCTTCACATTCTGGCCCGGTCATTGGATGCAAGGTTTAGCATTTATAATAATATACTGTATATGCATTCATTTGATTTATTTTTTCTTCTTTTCATTAAATTTGTTTGTTCATTTTAGGACTGTAATGAAGTCCGGTCCTGAGATTGTTAAAGCAGGCTTGAGGTCATTTTATGAAAGTGCTGCGGATGACATCGAGAAGATGGTGGAAAACCTTAAACTGGGCAAAGTATCGAAAGGCAATCAGGTATTGCACAATGCACTCATGGATGAAACTATTTTTTATTCATGGTAATTTTATACAATATGTTGTGTTTAAATCTGTTTTTTTTACAGCTCAGATTCTAGATTTTTCACTTTCACTTTGATTGATTGATGTGTTTTCTTTCTCCCATATAGCAAGTGAAAGGTGTGTCCCAGAACATTAACTACACCACTATTGCTCTGCTGCCAGTCCTCACTTCCCTGTTTGATCACATTGCCCAGCATTTATTTGGAGATGATGTCATGTGTGAGTTATTTTACATTGATTTATGTGTTTTTTTTTATTTATTTTATTCATTCATTCATGTTCCATCACTGCCATATGTTTCTCACACACAGTGGACGACCTGCAGATGTCGTGCTATCGTATCATGTGTAGCATCTACTCCCTTGGAACAGTCAAGAATCCACACGTTGAAAGGTAATGGCGGGACTGCATGAATTAATGGAACCATTCGACCTTGGAAGACTTTACTAGTTGGTTGTATTTACAGACAGAGGCCAGCTCTTGGAGAGTGTTTGGCTCACCTGGCAGCAGCTATGCCAGTGGCCTACTTGGAGCCGCATCTTAATGAATTCAACGCTTTCTCTGTATACACCACAAAAACCCCCAGAGAAAGAGCCAGTGAGTTTCTTTTTAAAATACGCATTGATTTAATTATGCAAAAATAATAAATTGACATGAATGTACTTCCTTCACTCCTCCCATGAATACAAAAGTATTGGGCCTCCCTAATGAAGTGCAGGAGCTATGTCCAGATATCCCAGAGCTAGACTCTCTTCTGAAGGAGATCGGGGACTTGGCGGAGTCGGGCGCTCGCTATACAGAGATGCCTCATGTGATTGAAATCACTTTGCCTATGCTGTGCAACTACCTGCCTCGCTGGTGGGAGCGAGGACTGGAAAACTTCCCAGAGATGGAGGGCCAAGTCTGCACTGCTGTCACATCCGAACACCTTAATCAGTTGCTGGGCAGCATCATGAAAATTGTGGTCAACAACCTGGGAATAGATGAGGCCTCCTGGATGAAGAGGTTGGCTGGTGAGTGTCCAAATGTCAGCTCAGTGTCAGATGACTATTTCCTTGAGATGACCCCCTTTTCTTCCCCTTCCCAGTGTTCTCACAGCCCATTGTGAGCCGGGCGAAACCAGAGATGCTCAAATCCCATTTCATCCCGACAATGGAGAAGCTAAAAAAGCGCACGTCCAAGGTGGTGGCCGAGGAAGACCACCTGCGAATGGAGGGCAAATCAGAAGGTGACGAGGAAGACGGCACCATACGGGATGAATTTGCCGTCCTCTGCCGAGACTTGTACGCGCTCTACCCGCTCCTCATTCGCTACATGGACAACAACAGGTGCACATTCAGCAATATCTGTGATCCGTGAATAAATCAGAGCAACCCCTCCACAATATTGTCTCATCTTTATGACTTTTGGAGAGACTTAAAGTCATTTCCGCTGTTGCAGAGCGAGGTGGCTCACCTGCCCGGACCCAGACGCTGAAGAGCTCTTTCGCATGGTCGGAGAGGTCTTCATATTCTGGTCTAAATCTCACGTGAGTGCAGTACCTAGTGTAACACACATTTGACCTTTGACATCAACAAATGTTTGTATAATTGCGTGATCTAAGTTTCTCCGACGCTGATGCAGAACTTCAAGCGGGAGGAGCAGAACTTTGTGGTGATGAATGAGATCAATAACATGTCATTCCTCACCGCTGACAGCAAGAGCAAAATGAGTAAGGTGAGTTGATGGAGTGCAAATTTCTTTTCTGTGCGCCTGATCTTAAGGCAGATCCAGTAGTGCAATATTGTTTTGTATTTATTTATCTATTTATTTATATTATGTTCAGATATTATTTATTTATTTTACTTCTAAAGATTTGCTTTCAACTAGCGAGCAAAAGCAGTTATGTTAACAATATTCTCTCTTTGGTTGTCCCTTTTTTTTCCTCATCCGTTGGGTTGCGGCTGGGTTTTCCAGGGCGGGGACTCAGAGGTTAGACCTTGTTCCTGCACGACCGGTATGCTGACCGCATGGCATCCCCCACTTTTGGGGGGAGCTTTTCATCAACCTCCCCAGCACACTGGCACACCTGATCCACACCAACTCATAATATACACTTTCATGCACATCTGTATGGACAAAAGTATTGACGCACGCACTTAATCTACCAAGGTTTTTCGGACTATATAGAGAGAGCTTTGCTTTTTCTCAGGTCTGACAACAAAAAACTTTTTTGACTTAAAAAAAAGAAAAAAAGAAAAAAAAATGCTCAGAATGCACAATAAGTAACATTTCCACACACCTGAATCTTGTTAAAAGTTGACATGTTTTACTTCCTGTAGGCCCCAAGTGTTCCAATACTTTTGTCTTTATAGTGTATATAGATATAGATGCACATATAGAGTAACATGCACATTCCATAGGGAAAGCAAGGCCTGACATGTCTTAAGTCATGGGACCATTTCATCCCAGGCAGCTGTGTCCACTTTGTCATCTGAGATTTTGTCATTGCTATAAATTCTGATTTAATTTTATTAATAGCCATGACAAGGAAAATCCCTCACAGAGCAGCTTAGGTTAGGTTTCATTTTAAACCACCTACATCCTGCCAACATAAACAAACACACTATCCATGTTTTTTTGTTTTTTTTTGTTTTTTTTAAATTGTAGGATAGTAAGACATGAACACTACTGCAATGACAGATCACTGGACATCAGGGCAGACTCTCATGCCCAGTCCTGCCAGTGTGTGAGGGGGGGAGCCTGGAGGCGCTTGATGAAAGTACTCAGCTGTAGATTTGGGCTCATGGCACTGGACTTTGCACTGAGCCCACGGTGGCAGTGAGAGCTCAGTGCCATCATGCTGTCAGTTTGCTCTCATAGTCGAGTTGGAGTCTTGTAGAATGTCTCATTTTCTTTCCTCGATGGTGGGTTGACCTGTAGCTTGTGTAATGCAGCTTTCTGTCACTAGAAGATGATATTAGCCTTTCTCTTTGAGGGGATGTCAGGCACATAATTCAGGATTTCCTCACACACGCTTGATTTTTTGTTTGTTTGTTTTTTCCACTCACATTCACAAGTAAAACGTTTTTATAGTTAAACACTCCCATAGACATTACTGAAGATGTCTCTTGTGAAAGGCAATCCTGAATTATGTCCCTGACGGCCTCTCATACATCTCTGTGCTCTTTCTTCTCTCCTCCCTGGAAGTGGCATGAAGCCTCATGGCTTACTTTCCTTTAAAATCCTGAAGTATGCAAGCCCACTAACACACCTGAGGCATAACATGACTGAGGCCTATCAGTAGATGTAGCTTTGGGGTTGCCATATTAGAATGTGCTCCAAATGGTCATGATTTTAACCAATACATTAATGTCTAAATTATTCCCCCGGAACGCTTTGCAGCCTGTTCCCATAACACTTTTGCATCAGAGGTAGAACTGAAGGCATAGCTAATGCACTGTTATACTTATATGACACCGGGACAGCACTTCATTATAAATACGTAGAAATATGTCAACCTATGTCAAAAATTCTGCCTTCACAAGGATAGTATAGTTTGGTTTTGATTTACACTGCATACTTTGCAAACGTGCACTGCATTATTGTCATCAGAAACACCACTCATAAAATAGTTTGCAATCTAATAACATATGTAAGATATGTAATGATTGATCCACTGTAGTTTTTCTGCACTTTTATAATTGAGCCTAAAATTTAAATTAAAAAATATTTCTTTACCCTGTGTCCTGTGTTTTCTGCTGCTCATGAATCAGCAAATCTTGTAAATATCTATTGTTATTTAGCAACAGCAAGATCAGCTATATTGAAAAAAAAAAATTAACAAACAGTACATAACCCAAATAAAATGATGTATTTTATACTCTCACATGAATGAATTTTGAAGGCCTGAACATGAAAAGAGGAAAATGATTCAAGCACAGGGACTAGCTCTGTCCTATTAACCGTCTGCAACTAATTCATTAACTTCATTGCATTTTGTTTTGAAACGGCTAACGTATAATATCTTCACCTTCAACTTATTTTGTTCCATACGTCATCATGAGTAATTCTGATCATGACTTTAAGAATGATTTGTATCTTCAGTTTTCACTGCACGCTTTGTCAAACCATTTTTCCCAAACTCTTTTAATGCCCACTCCCTTTCACAAAGCCAACGAGACCCTCACGTTACTCCCACACTTTGACCACACTCTCTATTTACTATTATGAGCTCAGAGAAATTAGGTTTTTGTTTCTGTCGATTTACTTCCTACGCAATGTGACATATCATCCCTGTATGGTTTTATCTTGCTTTTTGCAGAGTTCTGCTGTCATTACATAATAAACAGTATTCAGCTGTTCAGTATTCATCACAAATGGTTTTTGGTCAACCCTCGAGTTTGATGCCTGACAGTGTCATTTGTGGCACGTTATGAGATGCTGTGAATACTTGCTTGTATTTTGTGCCAGGGTGGAGGCTCGGATGCGGAGCGTACCAAGAAGAAAAAACGGGGCGACCGCTACTCAGTGCAGACTTCGCTCATTGTGGCCGCTTTAAAAAAGATGCTCCCCATTGGGCTCAACATGTGCTCCCCTGCCGACCAGGAGCTCATCAACATGGCCAAGATTCGATACTCCTTGGTAATTTACGAACATCTGACTGTACTACCAGCTTTGTATCAAAAGAAATTAAGTGTTGATGTTTCTTTACTGTGCAGAGAGATACTGATGAAGAAGTGAGAGAATTCCTGCAGAATAATCTCCACCTGCAGGGAAAGGTCTCACCCCATGCATGTTCCAATGTTCCAGTCTCGGGTAGTGCTCTCAAGTTTCCTAATTATTGCTGTTGCGCTACTGTATGCATAGGTGGACAATCCATCCATGCGCTGGCAGATGGCCCTCTACAAGGAAATGGCGGGAAAGGCCGAGGATGCTGATGCGCCAGAGAAAGTGGTCAAGCGAGTGCAGGAAGTCTCCGCCGTTCTCTACCACCTTGAAGTGGTGAGCCTTTCTTGAACTAACAAACTCACTTAAGTGAGAAAATGTTATTTTTCCATGTGCATTTCACTTTGTTTCTTCAATAGACGGAGCATCCGTTTAAATCCAAGAAGATGGTGTGGCATAAATTGTTGTCCAAGCAGAGACGCAGGGCTGTTGTTGCTTGCTTCAGGATGACGCCATTGTACAACATCCCAAGGTAAAGATTGCAGGCATAAATAGGGATTCTCCACTCTGAAAAATTTGTAAATCGACAAGACTTTTGCTTTAAAGTTCAGAAATTCTCAACAAATAAGAACCTACCTCAATTACATTTACAGATTACCAGTACTTGGATGACTGAAAACTACACAGACACAAGAACCGGATTAATATATATATATATATATATATATATATGTATATATATATATATATATATATATATATATATATATATATATATATATATATATATATATATATATTTCTTTTAATTTAGTGAAAATTGACAAAATTCCTTGATGGCTGGAAAAAAAAATGTCAAATTTAATTTATTTTGTGTTAGTAAATTTTATTTTACCTGTCTTTGTTAGGACTGATTTTTATTCCTCGTAAAGCACTTTGTATATAACAATGGTTGTCTGGAAGTGCTTTATAAACAACGTTGAGTTGAGTTAAATGTGGTCAGTCTTTTCTAAACATACTTCCCTAATGGTGTCACAAGTATGACTCATAGTGTGGGTCACTTTTTTTACTGTTACCATGTCTCAACTTTTTTTAATTCATTAATTTATTTTTTATGTGTGACATAGTTTGGTGTCTGTGTTTCTGTTCATTGGTGTCACACTACCCATGAAATATTTATTGATGTTCAATTGAGGTTCATCTGAATATAAAGGAATTCAGGATTTTTATAACTTTGAAAACAAAATAAATGTGTACGTGTTTTGGCATTGCAGGCACCGAGCTTCCAACATGTTCCTCGAGGGCTACAAACGCAATTGGCTTCACACTGAGGGTTACTCATTTGAAGACAGAATGATAGATGACTTGTCGGTGAGTGTCAACTCATTTTTACGTTATTTTTCACCCCCTTTTTTCGTAGGTTTATTGAACTGTCTTCTCTGTGTGTTGCAGAAAGCAATGGAGCAAGAGGAAGGCGACGAGGAGGAAGAGAAAGAAACAAAGCCGGATCCCCTCCACCAGCTCATTCTGCATTTCAGTCGCACTGCTCTCACAGAAAAGAGGTTTCAGCAGTGAAATGTGGTCAAAACATCAAAACATCACCTTTATTTTCTTCTGTCATCTTCTCTTATTTCAGTAAACTAGACACAGATCATCTTTATATGGCTTATGCAGATATTATGGCAAAAGTGAGTTGTTATAAAGGAGGCGATTTAAGGATTTAAATAGCACCAAATCAAATTGACATTTTTTTTTCCCTTTTATTTCAGAGTTGCCATATTGGTGAGGAAGAAGAAGGGGGAGAGGAAATGGTGGAAGAGGAAGAGGATGAGGATGAGATGTCCTTTGAGGTGCGACAGTCAGAACTGGTAATGGGCGGCGAGGGGCTGGGGACCAGGAACACAGTGGAGCGGTAGCTCTCGACGCATCGAGTGGTTCTCATCATCACGACATCATTTCACCACCACCATCTTTCTCTGCTACGTCTCTGTCCGTTCCTGTTTGTGTGTTGTGCTTCATTCATCTTGAACGGCTTCATTAGGAAACAACGACAAATCCCCAATCCAGATGTTCGCTCAGTCCGCAGCACGATTTTATACATCTATTTGTCTTTTTAAAATTGTAGAATAACTCGGCAAAGCAAGGAAAACTTGAAGTAAGACACCCATTCAATCTGGCTTGGGGCTAATTAGATGCAATCGAAATGAATGTCAATGTAACACTAATGTAACACTACTAATGAGAATTACTAATCTAATTTAAATAAAGTAAAGGCCAAATTAGCTCGTTACTCTATTGAAAACATCTTTGAAAATGCTTTTCCAGCATCCGTTCCCAATTTTTTTTTTTTATTATTATTATTTTTTTAAGTACACTAAGCCACAGTGTAGTTAAATTAAGTTACTTCTAATCTAGTAATAATAATAATTATAATAATTTTCAAAAATGTTTTGTTTTAGTTCAATTTTTATTAGTATTAGTTTTAATTTCAAATATATATATTTCTTGTGGGCAAGTTTTTTAAAAAAGCATCATGATAAGTATTGTGTAGTAGAAATCCAACAAAAATATTACAGTATATTAAAAACCAACCACAAATCAAATGCAGGTACTATAAAACAGTCCACAAATTTTGAAGCGCAATTAGTGCAGTGCATAATACTGCTTCTATAGTAAGTACCAATCCCTGGTATTGGTATCTGGTAGATACCTGGCCTTATTTCAAGTTATTAGTACTCACAATGGTGGCCGATATCACTATCGGCGAACCTCTAGTGGCTGTAATTAGAAATGATAAGAATAGAAAATTGGCATTGATTTTATACAATTTTAAGTACAATTCTATATTAATATATATACAGTAGGCCTTTCTTTAAAATGATCTGACTTCGTTTTGGTGGGAAATATTGTAAAGTACAGAATCAAAGCAGTCAGTTTTGCACTTGTGAAAATTAGTTAAATTATAATTTAACACAACCGAACAATGTCTTTTCTGTCCCATTCTCTTCTCTCTCTGTCGCTCTTGTCTTTCCCCCATGGCTTCACGTAATCCCTCCCACCTTCCTAACCTCCATCTTTCTTAACTGAATGCCGCTAATCAGTGTCTCCCCCTTTCCCCACTCACATAGCCTACTGACAGACTACAGTGCAGAAGCGTTTGAAGAGCTAAACATTCATGCACATAGCCGAGACCGGCGACATCAGCACACCACACGCAGCGTAGCCAGGTACACGATGGAGGCTAAAGGCGTGTACGGCCTGACACATAGCGGGTAAAGCTCGGTTAGGCATACGTGGGTGGCGGGAGGTCGGCTTCGTTGTGGTGCGGGAGGTTGGGATGTTTAGGATGTGAGATGCTCCACGCTGAATTGTGATGTGGCTGAAGAGAGGCAAGTCTCTTCTGATTCGGAGATATTCAGTCGATGGCCATTTTTTTGTTAACCTTTAAATTACTTTCAACTTCAAGTTGGCAATTTTTTTTACACTTTACATTTGACCTGTACGATAAATGAACATTTTTGCCTCTGAAAAGGTGCAACGTTTTCTGACAGTGTAGAAATTCAATTCTTTGAAACAAATTGAGCTAACCTGATTATTCCAAGCAAAGGCACATTACTCTTACATGCCAAAGAAATATCTCCGACACAGAAGGATAGCAGCTCTTGTCTGCGCTGTCCGGACAAAAGCTGCAAGTTTCTTGGCTGCAATGTTGGGCTGTTGCTGCTTCCTGTAGTCTAACGCTTGCTCCAGCCAGCAAACGTGAAGTAGTGTTGTGACTCCACAACTAATAAAGTGAGTTGAGCGAATGTGCCTAAGAATCAGGCAGATAACACATTATTTTCTAATTTCTACATATGAATAAAGTCAAAATTATGGACCATTTACAATAAACTGGTAAGTTGATGTTGTATAAATGAGGTAAATTAGGGACGTGGAGGGTGAATGTGAGTTTTAGCAAGAATATAAATGGATAGAATGAATTTGAGTTGATTGCTATTTGACGGCACCGCGCTGAAAAACATGCAATTACATTCTTGATCTTACATTATTATATCTATCCATTTACATTCGAAACGAGCAAGTCTTCAAAGTGGCACATATTCATCATGTTGTCGGCCACAGGAGAAAGAAATGGAGAAACAAAGACTCCTTTACCAGCAGTCCAGGCTTCACAATCGTGGAGCTGCAGAGATGGTTCTGCAGATGATCAGCGCCTGCAAAGGTGGACCTCCGCTGCCTGTTTCTTATAGCATGAACGGGAATATTGCCTCCCTCATAATGACTTGATTTCACCATATTTATTTTTGTAGGTGAAACAGGCCCAATGGTGTCAACAACCCTCAAATTGGGTATCTCCATTCTTAATGGTGGAAATAGTGAAGTTCAACGGGTAAGCCGTCATTTCTTCAACATTTATTTCATTTATTTCAATTGACACTTTTTCTTGCAGAAAATGCTGGAGTATCTGAGGGATAAAAAGGACGTTGGTTTCTTTTTGAGTGTCCAAGCCTTGATGCAAACATGCAGGTTTGGTTTAAATTACTGACAATAAAGTACAGTAGCTATGCAAACTGTGGGATACATTGCTGAAATTGTCAACAGTGTTCTGGATCTGAACGCCTTTGAAAGGCAAAACAAGGCCGAGGGCCTGGGCATGGTCTCAGAGGAGGGCACCAGTAAGTCTCTTTCTCCTTTTTAGCACATTTTTGTCAACATGTGCACAAAATCTCCATTATGAATATATTGTTTCATCATGTTGTTATTATCATAAACATCATCCATACAATGCACCATGTTTTTTTGTGTACAAAGGCAAAGAAAAGGGTGGCCAGTGACAGTTTGCATTACGTTTGCTTATTGAGTACCGTGCAACATCTGAAAGGCGTTAGGTGCAAATAAAAACAAAAGCATGTCTAATAAAATACTTTACAAACAAACGCCCAAGCAAAAAGAAATTCGTTCATATAGTTTCCAAATGAGAGTGAATTATGACTTACATAACATACTCAGTGGCATCAAAAAAAAAAGAAGAAAAAAAAAGAAACGGTAACCCCATAATCATCTTACATTGATGCCGATTATCTTATCTGATCCTTTTTGCATAGTAAAGACATTTTATTGTTATACCATTCGTCCAACAAAATATATAAAATTAGCAAAATAAACACACATGGATATTATTTTATTTATTATGTGCTCTCTTTAAACCAAAGACCATAGCACAACATTCCAAATAAGACTTGTGACGAATGTATATTAATTGAACGATTTGTTTCCTAACCTAAACGAAAATATCATTAATACTTGAATAAGTGTTAATGAATTGATTATTTTTGGATCTGTATGGTTGTTTATTCCTTCTCATCCCCTGCAATTTCTTCTCATCAAATTGTGGGACTCCATTTAAAATTGTATTTGTTTGCCATGGGTTGTTGTTCATCTCCCCCTCCTCATCTCTCAGTCCTCTACTGTTGTCAACACACTGATCCTCTCTCCCTATCCCCACGATCACGGCCACCTCTCCCCCGTCCATCCTTTCACGGTCCTCAGAGTTGAACCGAGATCGGGGTAAATCATCGTCTGTCCATCTGCCTCCCCGTTTCCTATTTTTTTTTTCCCCTCCCTCTCTTCCCTAACACTGCATCTCTAAAAGATGATTGAATGGATGTCACTCATGTTGACAGCTTGCATCCTTCCTCACAATTTGTGTTCATTCTAACAGGAAATGAATGTAATCTGGTTGAGTTTGCTCATCTAATCTGCATTTGTTCTGTGGGTGACACCTAACGACATCCTGGTACGAGTTCTTATGACAATTTAGTGGTATTTTGTACAAAAAGTAATTTGATTGTGAAAAGGTTTCATTCAAGTGTGTCATTTGAAAACTTTTCATTGCTTTAGATGAGAAGGTCATGGCAGATGACGAGTTCACCTGTGACCTCTTCCGCTTCTTGCAGCTGCTCTGCGAGGGTCACAATAACGGTGAGTGTGGAGCAGGGTTATTATAGTTTTGGAATTTTCATTTTAGTTAGTTTTTTATTTAGTTTTGAGTTTTGTTTTTTTTAATTTAGTTAGTTTGAATTAGTTTTCAGGGTGGTTCTGTTGGTTTTTATTAGTTTTAGTTCTTTAATAAATGCTTAGTTTTAGTTTAGTTTTAGTTTGTTTCAGTATTAGTTTAGTTTTTCTTTCTTTCTTTTTTTTTTTTTTTTAAATGTGTATTACTTGTGCGCAATATTTATAAAAACACCATGGGAGTGAATTCATCTGAAGATGGTTTTCTATTGGCTGCTGCTAGATGACATCACTTCTGCGTGACACTTTCAAACGTCCTTTTTCTGGTTAATATCATAATAAATCTACTTCAAATCACATTTAAAATCAGCCCCAAAGGCTCATGCATTCAATTAATTAACAAAAACTAAAACGAAGGACATTTTTGCTATAATTATAGCTAGTTTTCTAGTTTTCATTTTTTTTAAAAGCATTTTTGTTTTTATTTATTGACTTGACTAATTGTTTTTTGAGTTGTAGTTTGGTTTTTTGTTGTTGTTGTTGTTAGTTTTAGTTAACGAAAATAAACTTGGTGTGGAGAAGATTTCTTGTTGCGTTACGGTTGTGATTTGTTACTAAAATAACCTGCGTCCTTTTTGCAGACTTTCAGAACTACTTAAGGACGCAGATCGGAAGCACAACAACCATTAATATCATCATCTGCACGGTCGATTACCTACTCAGGCTGCAGGTCTCAAAATGATGATCATCCTCATGTCTGAGATATTCCAAAATGTTATTAATATGCCTTCTTTTCTCTGTGAAGGAATCAATCAGTGACTTCTACTGGTATTACTCTGGCAAGGATATCATCGATGAGCCAGGAAAGAAGAATTTCTCCAAAGCGATGACAGTCGCTAAACAGATTTTTAACAGTCTAACTGAATATATTCAGGTAAAAGAAAAAGCCACCTTAGAATGTTCTCTTTTTTTACTAACTCCCTCTTCTTAGGGCCCGTGCACGGGTAACCAGCAGTCTCTGGCCCACAGCAGGCTGTGGGACGCCATCGTGGGCTTCCTCCACGTCTTTGCTCACATGATGATGAAGCTGGCTCAGGTACGCTCCTGTCGCTTATTATCAGCACATGACATCACACCGCTACTTTGAGTACACAATGTACAAATGACATGTAATGCAAGAGGCATCAAAAATACTGCCTTTAAATGCTTTCAAAATGGTCTATTTTTTGTTAAATGCAGTATTTTTGATGCAGCTCGGGTATTACTGTATATTTTATTAAATTTGGTAGGTGTACATAGTGTTGTGCCCACAAGTTCCTCAGTCATGTCTATATATGTCAGTACACTCACAGAAATATTTCAAGCCAAACTTAAGATTTATGTAATTTTATTTTACATAAGAAATTCACAATTACTTTTTTTTTTAGATTTTTTTTAACACAAACCTACCAAATGAACTTTATATGAAAAATATTCATTAGTATAATAAAGCCTATTTTTTTGAAATGCATAATTTTTAGCTTTATGTATTTAGTATTTATAAAGCATAATTAATCTAAATTAATAATAATGAGAGTATATTTTTAAAATACATAAAGTATATTGCTTGAATTGCATAATAATCAGGTTACATATACACGATAAATATACTGTTATATGAAAAACACCTTTGTCCCTTTTTTTTCATTTTTTTAATGTTTTTTGGATATGATATTGAATGCAAACAAAATAGAATTTTAAAAAGTAATTATATTTTACTAATGCTAAATACATAAACCAGAGGATTATGCATTTCAAATAAATTGGCTTTTTTAGACTAATGAATATAAGGTTTATTTGGTAGGTTTGTGTTAAAATTATATATATATATATATATATATATATATATATATATATATATATATATATATATATATATAAAGTAAATGGGTATTTGTCATGTAAAAAATACATAAATATTAAGTTATAGACTATAAATATTTCTGTGAGTGTACACTCTTAAAAACAGTTGGGTGAAAAATAACCCAACTATGGGTAAAAAATTGACCAATCCTCTACTTGGGTCAATCTGACCCAACTTTGAGTCAAGAAATGGATCTTTTAGTCGTTTAATCTAAAATGACCTAATTTTTGACTTAGGAAAATGATCTGACCAATATTTATGAGTTCTTTTACACTAAAAGACCCATTTCTTCAAATTGACCAATAAAGTGGATCGGTCCATTTTTGATCCATAATTGGGTTACTCTTTACTCAACTGTTTTGGCGCATCATGTGTCGTGTGTTCTGTGTGCTGCTAGTAGTTGTAGGGTAGAGCTGACTGAGTACTTTCCGTGACTTAATAGAAAACATGCTTGCAAACCTATGCTCGGCAGATGCCTGTATGACTGAACATACTAGAGATTCAAATCAATAATAAAATCAATGATGGCTGGGTTCCATTTAACTGCTTAAGTGTCAGCATCTTGTTGTGCATGCAGCTCATTGTCACACAACACAGCCATTGTTGATTTTATTAAACATACAGTATTATGTTATTTTAATCTAGCATATTTACATTTAAAAAAAAAAAAAACTAAAAAACTAAAATGATATTTCCATCATGTTCCTACGGTATGTTTGTCTTTCCGAACTGTTAATTAAATAATGAATAATGACGACCTGAAAATTTGCCCTAAAATGTTTATTTTAAATATAAATAATTAAGTACAGTTTTCACTCTCGACAGTGCAGTAAAATTTTATTAATTTAATAGAGACAAGAAATGCATTTCTTGGCTCTATTAAATAAAAAAAAAAAATAATAATAAAAAATACAAAATTCTATAGATTTTATAATCTGACAAAATTTTTCTGAAACTATAACTCAAAATTGATTAAAACAACTGCAATAATGTTAGAAATTAACCTGTAAGTTGTTAATATTGTTGTTCAGGAAAGTTTTTTTTTTTTTTTTGTTCATGTACAAGAATGTTTTAAGTGTTTGAAGACTGGATCTTTTTATTGATTATTTAAACTGTCTTCCACATGTTCTATGCAGGGTAAAGTATGTATTCACTTTATTTATCTATTGATGTGATAATGTGTTTGTCATTTATTCTGCGTTGGTTTCACGTCTCAGGCTGTTTTTACATGCACACCTGCTTTATTTAAAAAAAAAAAAAAAAAAAAAAAGGACTATAGTCTTTCTTTTGGAATTTTTTTAATCGTGGGAAAAGATTTTAAGACAATTAAGCACAATTTATTTAATGCAAGATCACAAATTGTCATGGAGTTTGATGGACATTGTGCCTCATTCCCGAAATGTTTTCAACAACAAAAATACAAGAATCAATCCAGTAAGTCCTTATCAAGAAGAATGTGACATTCACCAATGGGTGTTAGAAACACAAGAGAGAATGCTTAACTTGCATTTCGGTTTATCACGATTGAACAAAATCATTAAATCATTGCTTGTTGAATTTTCTGTCATCCTACATTTGTATATTTTTTATTATTATTATTTGTATATTAAAATACAATATGTCTTCAACATTATGAATAATGAGGCTTAGATTTTCCATGCATGAATAGACAGTATGCATTAGAAAGGATGAATACCTCAATGTTTTTTTTTTTAAAACTGAACAATCTGTTGCAACGAAGCAGGCAACTACGAAAACCTCCTGAGAAAGTGACTGACCTTTAACTACCACTGTTCCAGTCTACATTGTAATATACTTTGATATTCTGTTGTTGAAATATACACTACATTTTAATAAGGCATTCGCTCTGTGTTTTCAATATTTAACAAGCTTTGCAATCATGTCGCCATTTGACTTGACTAATTATTAACCTGCTGGAAAATGTTCTTTACTTGTGCTGTGATTTTTGTGGCGTCTTCTTTGAACTTAACTCCACTTGTGTGCAGCAAATATTTGGGGACTTCGGCAATGGGGCACCTTTATTGTCGGATAATTCTCTGTAATAACTGTTGAGGATTTCTGCTTCCCCCTCCCCAGTGGCTGCATCTTCTGATTCCCTAATATGGCGTAAAGTGATGTCGTCACATTTATAATCCGTGGCCTCGTTGCTATTGTTGCAGGATTCGAGCCAGATTGGTCTGCTAAAGGAGCTTCTGGACCTGCAGAAAGACATGGTGGTCATGTTGCTTTCGCTGTTAGAGGGTAAACAGTCCGGCTGGTTTCAAGTTCAACTTGTTAAATTGTTCTTTCTAAAACAATAATGTGGGTCACTTAGGGAATGTGGTAAATGGCACCATCGCTCGTCAGATGGTGGACATGTTGGTGGAGTCATCCAGCAACGTGGAGATGATATTAAAGTTCTTCGACATGTTCCTCAAACTGAAAGACATCGTGGCGTCCGACGCCTTCCGAGATTACATCACAGACCCTCGAGGGCTTATCTCCAAGAAAGATTTCCAGAAGGCCATGGACAGCCAGAAGCAGTACTCCCCTTCCGAGATCCAGTTCCTCCTGTCCTGCTCGGAGGCGGACGAAAACGACATGATCAACTACGAGGAGTACGCCAGTCGCTTCCAAGAACCCGCCAAGGACATCGGCTTCAACATCGCCGTGCTGCTCACCAACCTGTCCGAGCATGTCCCCCACGACACCCGACTGAAGAACTTCCTGGAGCAAGCCGAGAGCGTGCTCAATTACTTCCGCCCCTTCCTGGGCCGAATCGAGATCATGGGCGCCAGTCGCAAGATCGAGCGCATCTACTTTGAGATCAGCGAGGTCAACCGTCGGCAGTGGGAGATGCCTCAGGTCCGCGAGTCCAAGCGGCAGTTCATCTTCGACGTCGTCAACGAGGGCGGCGAGTCGGAGAAGATGGAGATGTTTGTCAACTTCTGCGAGGACACCATCTTTGAGATGAACATCGCCTCGCAGATTTCCGAGCAGGAGGAAGAGGAGAAGGGCGAGGAGGACGATGAGGTTGAAGAAGCCGCGGGGGAGGGGGGAGCGCCAGCAGCCGTCGGCGCGGACGAGGAGGACGCCAACGGCGAGGAGGCGCCGCCCGAGTCCAGCTCGGCCTTTGCCGACTTCATCAACAGCGTGTTGAGCTTCTTCAGCATTTTCACCTTCCGGAATCTCCGTAAGCAATATCGCCGCGTGAGGAAGATGACCTTGAAAGAGATTGTGGTTGCCTTGTCCACCTTCTTCTGGACCATCCTCATGAGCATCCTGCACTTCATCTACAACGTGTGCAAAGGCTTCTTCATGATAATCTGGCACGCTCTGTTCGGAGGCGGCTTAGTGGAGGGGGCTAAAAATATCACCGTGACGGAGATTTTGGCCAGCATGCCGGATCCGACGCAGGATGACGTGCACGGCGATGGACCGGGCGAACCGGGGATCGGGGAGGAGCAAGACACGGGCGGGGTTACCGACACCGGAGAGACCGGGAGTGGGGAAGAGGAGGAGGAGGATACCCAGGAGAAGGAAGGGGGGAGGGTACCTGGTATGGATGCGCCCGGTGGTCTTGGCGACATGGGGGTGGAAGCTGCGGTTGAACCACCAACCCCTGAAGGGACGCCTATAACGAAGAGGAAAATGGTAGGTGTAAATGTAGGTTAAAGCGCTGTAAGGTTTGTGACTACTTTGTGTGATTTTCTTCGATCACAGCAACCAGAAGAGGCCGATGCCAGCCAGAAGCCAACGGAACCAGTGCCTGTTGAGGAAACGCCCCCAGAACCAGAGAAGGCTGAGTATGGAACTCTAAGCATTTGACATAAATCTTTAAACTTAAAAAAAAAAAAAAAGTGTTCCCACTAATAAAATAGTCTTCTGATCAATACTTAATTTGTGGTGGAATATGAATTAAGCAGCATAATCCAAGCATTTTTATCAATCTCGGGGGGCGGCCATTTTGCCACTTGTCTACCAAATATGACACCACAGTTGCTCAAGGCTCAGATAATGACCAATCATAGCTCAGCTTTTTTCTGGGTTTACGACATTCACATGATGAACCGTGCTTGGTCATTTCCGTGAGTGACTGTGATGTCATTTTCAGTCGACAACAAGTGTAAAAAATGGCCGCCGCCTGAGACTGATAAAAACAGGTGGATTTTTCAGCTTAATTCGTATTCCACAAACACAATATAATCAGAATACCACTATTAGGGCTGCATAGAAAATATTATTGTAAACTAATTTTTTTATTTAACTCTATTTTAATCGGAGGCACGGTAGCCGAGTGGTTAGCACGTCCGCTTCCCAGTTCTGAGGTCTCCGGTTCGAGTCCAGGCTCGGACCTTCCTGGCTGGAGTTTGCATGTTCTCCCCGTGCCCGCGTGGGTCTTCTCCGGGCACTCCGGTCTCCTCCCACATTCCAAAGACATGCATGGCATGTTAATTGGGCGCTCCGAGTTGTCCCTAGGTGTGCTTGTGAGTGTGGATGGTTGTTCGTCTCTGTGTGCCCTGCGATTGGTTGGCAACCAGTCCAGGGTGTCCCCCGCCTACTGCCCAGAGCCAGCTGAGATAGGCGCCAGCAGCCCCCGCGACCCTTGTGAGGAATAAGCGGTCAAGAAAATGGATGGATGGATGGATCTATTTTAATCCTAATTACGACCAGCACCAAATTGGACACTGTTTCGGATCCCATACATGCAATACAAACATGTTATTGTTTGTTAATATTCATCCATTGTACACAAGTAAAATGAGGAAATGGTGTACTTTACTGTTCTAATAAACACAGAAATGGCAAATAAAAAGACATGCATGTGAAAGTAATATCATCCATCCCAACATGTATTTTCAGTGTTGAAAATGGAGAAAAAGCAGAGAAGGAATCTGAGAGTCACGCAAAAGTGGATGATGTTGAACCAAAGAAATCTGCAGTAAAAAAAGAAAAGAAGCCCAAGAAGGGAGGGGGATTCCAAATCTGGACCGAGCTGGAAACA
Organism: Festucalex cinctus; assembly: GCF_051991245.1. Classification (NCBI taxonomy): domain Eukaryota; kingdom Metazoa; phylum Chordata; class Actinopteri; order Syngnathiformes; family Syngnathidae; genus Festucalex; species Festucalex cinctus. Next base: position 9,651,025 of record NC_135428.1, on the reverse strand, counting down.
CAGAGAAATAAATTCATGGTGAATATAATTTTTTTCTCTCACATCATTGCTATTACTCCCATTTTACATGTCTATGTTATTTCATTATAATGATTACAATAGATCTTTTTTCCTGCATATTGATTTTTCGAAAAAAGTTGAACGGCTAATAAGTATTTTCTGTTATAGAACTACCTTTCCAGAAACTTTTACAACCTGCGATTTCTGGCTCTGTTCCTCGCTTTTGCATTGAACTTCATTCTGCTCTTCTACAAGGTGAGATTCAAATCTTAATGTTGTGAAATTTCTAAGACAACTACACAACGTAATAATAAATATCCTTCTTTTGGATGTTATGTGGTGTGTAAATATAATAATAATGCTTCACTTTGTCTGTTTGTTGAAGGTGTCTGACAGCCCACCCGAGGGCGAAGACATGGAAGGATCCGGGCTGGCGGAGGGCAGCGGGTTCTTCGAAGGCTCCGGTCTCTTTGAGGGTTCAGGAGATGAGGGCGCCGGTTCGGGAATGAGCGACGGGGATGAGGACGAAGAAGATGTGCCGCTGTATTACTATTTAGAGGAGAGCACCGGCTACATGCAGCCCACGCTGTCCTTCCTCGCCATTCTGCACACCGTCATCTCCTTCATCTGCATCATCGGCTACAACTGCCTCAAAGTAAGCGCAGCTTGTTGTTTTCAAAAGGATGCCTTGGAAATGTTCCCTAACGGAATATTTGCTTTTCAATATCAGATTCCACTGGTGATCTTCAAACGGGAGAAAGAACTTGCGAGAAAACTGGAGTTTGACGGCCTCTATATTACAGAGCAGCCGGAGGATGAAGACATCAAGGGCCAGTGGGATCGACTGGTGCTGAATACGCCGTATGTTGAAAAACGCTGCAAACACATTCATTAAATCATATCTCAAATGGAGTCATTCAATCATCTTTCCTGTTCCTCTTACAGCTCTTTCCCAAACAACTACTGGGATAAGTTTGTCAAACGAAAGGTGAGTTTCTTTGCTTTGCTGTTAAAATGCAATTCTGAACCTGTTGCTTGAGTCGGATATCTGTATCCAGGTTTTGGATAAATACGGAGACATTTATGGGCGGGAACGAATCGCTGAACTTCTTGGCGTCGACTTGCCGTCCTTGGATGTGAGTCAGCAGCGCGAAAAGAAACAAGAGGAATCAGACAACTCGACATTTTCATGGTGGGCAAATAAGATAAATAAAGTACTTCAGAGTAATAAGAGATGGTGTAAATGTGTGTTTGTATTCCAGGGTTACTGCTATCGACATCAAGTACCAGATCTGGAAGTTTGGTGTCGTGTTCACAGACGGTGTAAGCACTGAAATGCCCCAGTTTAATTTCATTTATGTAACCCGAAGCTCATTTATTCATTTGATTGTCTTTCAGACCTTCCTTTACTTGTGCTGGTACTTGATTATGTCCCTGCTTGGCCACTACAACAACTTCTTCTTTGCTTGCCATCTGCTGGACATCGCCATGGGCGTCAAGACCCTGCGCACCATTCTTTCCTCCGTGACACATAACGGAAAACAGGCACAAAAAAAAAAAAAAACATACAGAACTGAACCCATTGACAGTATTATGGCGCTTACTGGGCTCTTTATGTCCTTTCTAGCTAATGATGACAGTGGGCCTGCTGGCGGTGGTGGTGTACCTGTACACGGTGGTGGCCTTCAACTTCTTCCGCAAGTTTTACAACAAGAGCGAAGACGAGGATGAACCCGATATGAAATGTGACGACATGATGACCGTGAGTCTTCGAGCTGCGACAAACCTCCACGTACAGTACTCGCATCTGATCCCAAGGCACGTGTATTTTATTTTTCTACAGTGCTACCTGTTCCACATGTATGTTGGCGTGCGTGCCGGCGGAGGCATCGGAGACGAAATTGAGGATCCCGCCGGAGACGAATATGAGTTATACCGAGTGGTCTTTGACATAACTTTCTTCTTCTTTGTCATCGTCATCCTGCTGGCTATCATCCAGGGTAAATGAAAGCGCCGCTTAACTCACCAGACAACACATTATCAATCAAAATTGAGCTTTTTTACATGTTATGACAAATATTGTGTGCGCATATGCTGCAGGTTTGATCATCGATGCTTTTGGAGAGCTCAGAGATCAACAAGAGCAAGTTAAAGAAGACATGGAAGTATGTTCATAAACTCTTCTGATTTGGCAACTAATATCAATACAATCTGACTTAACTATTTTGAATTGTTTTTTATCTAAAGACTAAATGCTTCATATGCGGCATTGGGAGTGATTACTTTGATACAACACCACATGGATTTGAGACTCACACACTAGATGAGCACAACCTGGCCAATTACATGTGAGTGTATGAAGTTTGTGAGATCATGTTTACACGAAAGCTGAAGAAACATTCAAATGTGTTTGGATCCCTTTCAGGTTCTTCTTAATGTATCTTATCAATAAAGATGAGACCGAGCACACCGGTCAGGTGAGCACTGTTCCTTTTACTAATTGAAATTTTGGCGACAAGGATCAAGTTTTCTTTATAATTCTAATCCTCCTCGCCTCCTCTTTATTTGATATAGGAGTCATATGTGTGGAAAATGTACCAAGAGCGTTGCTGGGACTTCTTCCCTGCTGGGGACTGTTTCCGAAAGCAATATGAAGATCAGCTGTCTTAGTCATGAAGTACAATGCTTTACATAACTGTATTGAATTCACTTGAAGAAGAAGAAAAAAAAAAAGAAAAAAAAACTCCTGTTTTACTGAATCATTCTTTGGGGGGAGCTTTGCTTTGTTTTTTTTTGTTGTTTTTTTCCTGTTTTTCTGAAAAAAACATTTTTTTCTGCTTTACTGAATATTTTTTTTTCTGTCATAAGAAAACAATATTCCAAAAACCGGGGGGATATTCAAAGAAACAGGAGGAAACATTTAATTAATTTATTTATTTATTTTAACCTTTTAAATCCAAGTGACTTGTTACAGACTTTCTAATGGCGGAATTGTTTTCCTGTATGTTTTTTTTTTTTTTTTATTATTTACTTCTTTTTTCCCCTCAATGTTTTCTGGATATTTTTTTCTGTTTTTGTGAGTAAATTTTCCTCCTGTTTTTTCTGAATAAACCAACCCTGTTTTTCCGGATTTTTTTTTTTTTTTACAGAAAAAAAAAGCATTAAAACAGGAAAAAATATTCAGCGAAATAGGAAAAAATATTCAGCGAAACAGAAAAAAAAATACACACACACACAAAAAAAAGCAAAGCTCCCCCCAAAAAAAATAATTAGTCAGAGAAATGAGAGTTGTTTTGTTTTGGGGTTTTTCCCCAAGTGAATGCAATACGCTTCCGTAAGACTCCGTAATGATTTTTTGTGTTTGTTTTTTTGTTCATCTAAATTATGCATCACAGAAGATGTGTGTACTTCAGACTATCATTATTACAGAAAGTATTATTTATTCCAAATAAGTCATGTTCAGATATTATTTATTGGTTTGAATATATGTGTGTGTTTTCTATGTAGATGTAGAATATTTCTCATCAATGAATTGTTGTGATCATCTTTGCTTTTGTGCAGTAGTACAGTAATCAGTAAGAGAAAAATAAAAACAGCACTTTTTCATGTAGATGTTTTCATCGTGATTGTGCTGCCGATGCCTCAGCAGGTTATTCGCTGCCTGGCGGCTTTGGAGGAGAAACGAGCTGAAGAGGGTTTAGAGGTTTTAGCCTCTTTAGCCCAAAACAGAACTGTAATTACATAATCACAACACTGTACAGACGCACGCTCACCGGCTCTGTCGTTAGCTCCAACGGCAATACAAGATGCTCAGTTTGAGGTGTGATGCTGGACTTGAGAGGTGTACAATAGTTTGTCGATAAAGTGTCTGATAGGTTTGAGGTCAGGGCTCTGGTTCTCGCACAACAAGTTCATCCACGCAAACGTTTAAGGAGCTTGCTGTTCGCACTAAACCACGCTTGAAAAGAGTGTCTTTTCACTTGAACCATAAATGATCCACATACGTTGCTTGCGTTGGCTCTTATTCGATATGTTGAGGTGATATCATGAAATGAGAGGCAAGGCAACGTCCCTGCGCAATCTGACCGTCTGTGCGTGCCGTTACAACCTCTTCTGATGCGAAAGCGCCGCAACGTCCCAGCTGAATGAGGATTAAGGCATTAAAACTCACATTGAGCCTCATGTGCTTTCCGCCCATCCTGTTTGCTTGCCGCATTTTGAGTCAGTCAGTCGCGCTCGGCTGCTCTCAACATGAACATCTCCGGGATCCATCAAGGAACACTCAGGATGTATGGTGAGTCCAAGTATTGATTTGTACATTTTGGGGATTTTTTTTGTGTGATTACTTTGCAGATTCTTGATCAGTTTATATTTACATTTTTTTTTTTTATTATTCCTCATCAACAACAAAAGTTGTTGCTTCATTTTCACACATAGATTTGCAAATTGAGATCACAATTGTGTCTTAGTACCTTGATAGATGATTATGGAAATGTGCATTTTAATCATGTGCTTTTTAATAATTCTGCTATTTCATTAAGCTTTCGCCAATATGTTTTTTCCTGTATCCAGATGTGAGGGTGTGATTTTGATAGATGCACGCGCTTATTTTTATGGTCTGATTGGTACGGTGCGCTGATCCGCCAAACATCTGCCTCTAATCTGTTGACAGTGAGTTCATGCTGTAATCCAGCAGCTCCTCATGCTGCCATCATCATTGCCAGCGTTTCCCAAGATTTATATATATCTCGTACAATGCAAAATACAATGCCGACTCAGTGGGAAATTAAACAGCTATTTAAAAAAAAAAAGTGTACACACAGCTTATCTTATTTTACGCCACCTAGTGGAAGAGAATTCAGTAATTTCTCTGGCATAGAATGATGAACAATATATGAATTGTAGTAAATAGCCTAAATAACTTTCTGAGCAATTAAGTTTAATTGAATCACAATGTCACACTAATGTGTTAAATTTTATTCACCTCTCCTGTTAAGGTGGATTTCTTTTCAAACAATGGAAGAAGCGCTTCCTGCTCCTGACAGCCGAAGGCAGCCTGCTCGTGTGTCACCATGCTTCGGCTCCACCTGACCAGCTGGTCCTTTTGCAAAGCAGCTGTGAGGCCATCGTGGAGGGCAAGGAGATCCTCGACCTGCCGAAGCTGCCCGCCGGAGGGAGCCGAGATTGCTGCTTCGCTCTCATCTTGACCCAGAATAAATACCTGCTCCTTCTTACCGACACCCCTGCTGACTGCAGGTCTGATGGAAACCCTTCACAGCTACCCTTAATACTGCTGTTAGGCAGCTGTACTATAGTGTAAATGCTAAGACACAAGTATTGGGAAAGTTGTGTTTGGGTTATTATGTCCTCTCTATTATTATCCTCTTACTGTTAAAATGTTCTATTCCCAAGCACTGCTGTGAAAACCAAGAACAACAACAAAGCCTAAATCCGCATTAATGAATAATTAGTTATTCTGCCTTAAAAATCCTTGAAATATGTTAATGTATGAATGCATGGACAAGCATCCACATATTGAAAATAGCATTATTTTACATTGACATATTTTTAGAATATTGAGAAGAGCATTTACATGCATGCTATTGCTAGCCTAAAAGGTCAACAATTGCTGTTTTGTGTCAGAAACACATTGCAATTAATTCTTGGTTGTTTAAAATTGTTTATAAATCCCCAAAACGTTTTAAAATGCATAATCATTCACAATAATTAGGATGATAAAATCTCTTTTTGATCATGTGTAGGCCAAAACAAAACGACAGGAAATCACGAATTGGGCTCTACCACTCACAGCCACTAGAGGGCATATTTTCATTGTACAGTACATACTGTCCTACCAATTTTGACATCACCATGACTTCTTGTTTCTTTGAGATATAAGACAAAAGTCACTTTTTTTTGTTTTGCAGTCAATGGCTGAATGTACTGAAAAAGGTGAAACAGGTGAGTCAAAGCTTTACAATGACAGTGGATGACCATAAATAGTAAAGCAGCAAAGATATTCAATAGTCAAGTCACTTTTATTTATACAGTTTGCAACAGAAGTTATCTCAAGGCACTTTACACATTGAAAAGGTCAAGAATGACATTATGGGCTCAACAACAATCATATCAGCAGTAATAGATACAGATTTGTATTAATTTAATATAAATGCACAGAACTAGATTGCTCATGTTTACGTGCAAGTAGCATGGCTACACATTCAAACCTTTTATTTCCTTTCCCACAGAGCGTCTCGTCACCTCTCGGTCTTTGCAAGCGACATCAGGTACCGCCGCTCAGCATCGCTCTAAAAGACCTGATGCCGGACCAGATCCAAGACAAGGATCCACCGATTTTGCCAGTCAACAATGGAGAGGCTCCTTCACCGGGGCCTCTGACCGGCTCCCCAAAGGATAAAGGTCATGAAGTAGAATCTATTTTTTTGCATTTGATTAACAGTTGACAGTATAAAATATAAACATTGTGCCACGTGTCAAACAGGCAGGAGCTCTCCACGTACCAAATATTACAAAGGAGGGGCCCACTCAGCAGGCTGCCTGCGTCACGGCACCATCAACAACGCCCAGGCAGTGCGGGCCGTGTACCTGCTGATGGGCGGGGCGGCTGCTTCCTCCGCTATGGGCTACTTGGGCGCGTGCTCGCCCTCCAGCCTGGACGCCAAAGCAGCCGACCTGCCCCTCAACGCAGACTTCTCCGATATCGGGGGGCCGGCGGGGGTGTACCACACAGACAGCCCCGCCATCACCTCCCCTCACTTCAACAGCTTTGACTTTGAAATGGCAGACGCAGACTTTAATGCTTTTGATTGTGGCGGGTTTACTTTTTGATATGATGCTGCTTGCTCAAAACGGTTTGCCATTTTCCTGTCACCATGACAACCAGTACAACTAATGGGCTTGTTCAGAGCCTTTTTTTTTTTTTTTTTTTTTTTTTTTTTTTGTTTTTTTTTTTTTTTTTTTTTTAAATATCATCAGCACTGTCAGTGATTGTGAACAGTATTAAAATTATTTGGAACTGCCATTTTCTTCCAACTCTTGTAAAGTACATCCCATGCTCACGGATTGCTATTAGTGAATTGCCCTGAAAACCTTACCATCATCTATTGTTTGTCCAAATGTGTACTCACGTCATTTGTACATTAAGTTCAAACAAATCATGTTTTATATATCTGTACAAATTTGAAATGGAATAAAACCGATTAAATGGAAACAAAAGGCCAAGAGCTATGTTCTTAACGTGTCCTTTACAAAAGCACTATTCTATTGTTGGGCTGTCAGAGAAGTTTTAATTTGACAGTATCTTTATTTTTGTTGTTGTAACAGACAGTAGCAATCTAAACTGAGCATTATTATTTATGATGGTAAACTATTTTTATTTTTTGATAACAGTTTTTTTCCTCATAACACTGAACAGGTGTATGTACCTAATGTTTTGTCTGTGAAATGTGACATCCCATGATCCCAAATATAGTCTTGACCTTTAATGATGAAGTACTGCACATGCAGAGGGTCCAACAAACTTAACTTACTTCCTAAAAATACTAACTGTAATTTTGATTGTTTTATATTCATGGCCTTGAGGTGTTTTGTTTGTAAATATTTACTCTAATGGCAACCGGTTAGATTAGATTAGCGCTAGACTGCACATTGCTGCTTAAGTACACAAAAACAGAACTCCGTTGCAAACGGAGAAATGGACCAAATTTTGGCACACCGTGGTAGGTTTCGGCCCTATGTCAACATTTTGTACAATATGTACCAACACTCCTTAAAATAGGTGAGGAAACTGTTACTGGATGTAAAATAATCATACTGTTATTGTTATTATTATTATTATTATTATTATTTACTTATTTATTTATTTATTTGTCTCAAGGTACTTTATAAGGTTAATTTAATCGTTTACTAAATGACTCCCATAAAGCGACGAATGTTCTGTTTACAAACGAAGAGCTTTTGATCGCCTCGGGGAGGAAGAGAACTCTCTTGCGTCATGCCAGCACTCTTTATTTATTTATTTATTTATTTATTCCATCCATCCATTTTCTTGACCGCTTATTCCTCACAAGGGTTTATTTATTTATTTATTTATTTTGTCTAAAGGTACTTTATACGGTGATTTTAATCGTTTACTAAATGACTCCCATAAAGCGAGGAATGTTCTGTTTAGAAACGAAGAGCTTTTGATCGCCTCAGGGAGGAGGCGAACTCTCTTGCGTCATGCCAGCACTCTTTGCTCTCGGCGCATTGAAGCTGCACTCGGCTGCGTTCGTCTGGCCGATGTTGCAGAGCAGGGCCCTCCCCTCTCCTCCTCTCCGGCTTTAAACGCACACACACCGCGCCTGACTTTGCCAGGAATGGATAACGGCTGCCTCCAAACATGGCACTGCGACACTATACTCTCGACTTCAGCCTCTCGACGGCAGGTAAGAGAGCCCCGGCAACCGCACTTTGGTGGCGGTGGGCTGCATGCTAAGCTAGCTGGCTAGCTTCCAGTTAACGTTAACCTGCTACCATGTCATTGCCCTTCAAAATGTTATATCGATTTTGAATGAAACGCCGTCGACAAAATGCACGTGGACGTGACATTTAGGTGGCAAACGCTCGGTGTTGAATGGGAATACATGGGAGAAGACTTTAAAAGTCGCATTTTAAATTTATGCGTCATTTTTGGGGGGGTCACGTTTGTTAAACGCTATCCATGGAATATTTTATCATTCTGTCATTGGCGGCGATGGCAGCGCCATCTTGTGGACATGTGGAAAATAACGCAGCGGCATCGGAAATGAAGGAAAATTGGTCATTGTTAATTTTAATGTGTAAGGAAAAAACTGCTTCTGAGTAGCTTCAATGTTTAACGCGGTTACGGTTGCAATATTACGATTATATTGACCCAATTTATCACATTTACCTGTATTTCTGACCATTTATTCTATTTGGAGTAACACCTTGAGATATGATACCTCGTTTTAACAGCATAATTAATAGTTTTTTGTTTTGTTTTTTAACCTATTGAAAAATATCACTAAAAAATAGCAATGTGCATACTTTAAATGTTTTTTTTTTGTTACTCATTGTTGAACATGTTTCTCCATTTAAAAAAAAAAAATCACTCTATCCTACAACACACTCATATTTTATTTTTTTTTTTAACCCTGTACTCTCTTTCTTGTACCCAGTTGACTCTGCATCAACAGTCCCGGGCCTGCTGTCCATATTCCACGAGCAGGAAATGACAGAGACCGTACACGACACAGACGGGCGCGGGTACCTCGCCACCTTTGTCGGAAAGAACGGCAGGTCAATATTCCAGAAAAAAAAAATATGAACTGTTTATCGACTAAAACGAAAAAGTGGAATAACCGTATTAATCTGTGTGGATGTGGAGCATCCATTTAGCAAAGAAAATGTTATTTTATTGATTTTTCTGTCCATTTATTTTCACCTCTTTACTCCACAGGCTTGTTATTCTGCGGGTGCACGCCCATGGCTTGCTCACTATTGACCTGCAATGTTATGAAGGGGATAACATTGCTCAACTAGACAATGTAGGTGCCTTGAACATTTGTCACATTTTCATTATTCAGCCACAAGTGCCCCACTCACTTTTAATTCATTTTTCGTCAGCTTTTAAATACACTGGAGAAGAAACTAAAGGTTCTCTTGAATGGCAAGATAACCCGTGTTAAAAGGTAAGCCGCTTGACTCAAATTTGCCACGTCACCTCGAGTCGGCGTGCGGCGCACTTGACGATTCCGCGTTGCCGTTTACCAGGCTCCCGCCTCTCGTCCGAGGAGCCAAAGTGGACCGCTACTGGCCCACCACCGACGGAAGGCTGACCGAGTACGACATAGATCGCGTGTTGTACGACGAGGACTCTGTATACCAAAACATCAAAATTTTGCACTCGCAGCAGTTTGGGAACATGCTGGTCCTCAATGGAGATGTCAGTAAGTATGTTTAATCAGTCAGTCCCATGACGGAACGAAATGCCACGCGCGTGCAAACGCGTAGTTTAAATAACGACTTAACCGCGCAGACCTGGCGGAGAGCGACCTGCCCTACACGGAAGCGATCATGGGCAGCGGACAGGAGGACTACACCGGCAAGGAGGTGCTGATTTTAGGAGGAGGCGACGGAGGCATCCTGGCTCAGGCTGTCAAACAAAAGCCAAAGATGATCACCATGGTGGAGATATCCAATCAAATGAATTGGAAACGCTCACTGAACTCAACACATCGTAATCATTCATGTTGGTTATTATGTTTGGACTGTTTTGTTTTTGTTCCTTGACAAACTTGAATACATTGATCAGAAGGTGATTGACGGGTGCAAAAAGTACATGAGGAAGACGTGTGGCAATGTGCTGGACAACCTGAAGGGAGACTGTTACCAGGTGAGTACTGAAAAAGACTTTTTAAATAAATAAATAAATAAATAGAATATGTCATTCAACACTGTTTATTGAACAAATGTCGTCACAGCGCTTGTGTGTATTTTGACTGCTGATCTTATTAGTAGTGTCAATATTTGCATCAAGCTAAGTTTGTGTTGACAGATTCTGGTGGAGGATTGCGTGCCAGTGCTCAAGAAGTACGTCCTGGAGGGGAAAACGTTCGATTACATCATTAACGATCTCACCGCGGTCCCAATATCCACAGAACCAGAAGAAGGTTTGCCAGTTTCCATCATAAATAAATATTGAGCGTTCATCCCACGTGAAAAGTGACGTTATTGTTGCAGACTCAACATGGGATTTCCTTCGTCTCATTTTGGATCTGTCGATAAAAATCCTGCATCCGAAGGGGAAGTATTTCACCCAGGTGAGCATTGCATTGCATTTATTGTTATTATTGAATTGCAGCTGACGCAAATGCTTGGATAAATAGAGCAATAGATGAGACGCAGAGCCTTAAAAAGTGACACGTTTGGTTTTTCCACAGTAAATACTTTAATTAGCCTTAAAATGATGGGTAAATCCGCTGTTAAAAGGAAAGCTATCTTTGTAAAGTATTTGCAATTAATGTTTTCCATCTTTGCGCAACCAAGATTGGAATAAGTGGAAACCGACATCAGTCAGCTCAACTGTGCTCGAGGGCACTCTACACAAAATGTTATTGTTATCTGAATGAATGTTATTCAAGTGGATGAAGAATTGATAGCTTATGGTTGTCTGCTATATTATTCAAAGACAACATGACATCACTGCCACAATTATATTTTTTTTCCTTTGTCGGTCATTTCAGTAATATTTTTAAACCAATACACATTAGTGAGTGTCACATAAGAAGCCACATTTCTAGCAAAAAGTGATTATTCTCTTTGAGATGGCACAGGTACAAAGTACAGTAATTGCCATGATGTGGCGTCTCTGCGTCGTCAGGGCAACAGTGCAAATCTGTCGGAGGCGCTGAGTCTGTATGAGGAGCAGCTGGGAAGACTTTCCTGTCCGGTGGACTTTTCCAAAAAAGTGGTTTGCGTGCCCTCCTACATGGAACTGTATCCTTTTCACAGCAGTGACAAGCCTTTCATTTATTAGATTTCTGCACTATAGCTATGATAGTGTGGGCAACACAAATACAGAAAATCATCAAGTCATTGTTGCTGCCCTAAAAATGTCTTTCGTTGCCTGCATTAAAAAAAAAAATCATAAATATACACTGTTATGATCCCAAAATTAATAAATAATATGTATGTTATATTTGACTGTTTAGGTAACAATTAACTTGAATGTATAAAAAAAAAAGAAGTAGTAATAAGGGTTGTATGCACTTTCCTTAATTGTGCACATCAGCTGGGTTTTCTACACCGTGTGGAAGAAGTGACAACTTTTTTTTTTTTCTTTTTTTTTCTTGCCACCCTCCAGCTGCTGGAACGTTTCTTCTTCTGCTGTATCGCTTGCTAGGTGTATTCAGAGTGAGCACGAACACACTCACTGTAAAAGATGTATTATTAGGCAACAGTCATAATGAAAAGGCATCCAAATCTTCAACACGCACACACATCGTGATTGTGCTTAAAGTCGTATTATGGTGCTCAAACACTCCAGTGGTGTGCTGACTCTGAACACATCTGTTGGGGCGTCTTCCCTTTCATTCATCACTTTGACCTTTTAGTTGTGGTTTTAAGTATTGTTTGCTGCAAGTCAACAAGTCCAGTTGTGTGCATCAGTTTGTTTTTGTTTGTTTTTTTACCTCGCTTTTGGAAGGCTCATTAATATTAATAACTAAGTATGCACTCTTCTGAATTTAACTTTAGAGGTTTGAACTGTGAGATGATACACTGCTAATGTTACTGATGGAACAGTTGCTCGTCTGTTTTGCCACCTTCACGAATGAAGGTATCAGCACCTGAATTGTTTCTAAGCTTTTTTTTATTTTTATTTTTTTATTACATCGATTGTCGTTTCTCTTTTTTCCAGGTTTCTTTCTTGGCATTACGCAAAACAATTCCAACGTCTAAAGGGTGAAAACAATCCACCAATTTAAGTCCATCTTTGTGATTATTTTTTTGCCATTTTGTGCGTTTTTTGATTTTTTTTTTTAAACATTGGTTTCTTCTGATATAAAAATGTGTCTGTAACACAGACCAGCCACAACAATGACTATTTACACGAGGAATTAATATCCAGTACAAGATTTCTTCAAAAAGAATTCTAATCATTTTATGTAGCTAAACGACATAACCAAAATATTAGGTTGCAGTGTAATGCTGCCAACACAATAATAATCAAATGCATGTGGTCTTCATGTTGTGGTCAGTTTGTGGATGTCGGATGTATGTGAAGGACGGTGAATGTAGCTTGCGTAGCACGTTTACAAGCGACCTTGTGGGACTTATTGGCATTTATTTATTCCCTCGCTCGCTTCAATAAGATTGTCCCACACCGTTTTATTTTGGGGGGTTTTTCCACACTTTTTTTTTTTTTTTTTTTTCCCATTTGTAACCTTTAGAAATAAAGTGGTTTTGCCTGTTGGACTATTTTTCTCCCAGTACAAATGTTATTATTAGTGAAACAGAATGAAAGAAACCTTTGTATATTTTAAAAAGCATGGGAAGCTTATGTAATACGTCTCAAGGATTTAAAAGTAGCATCTAAGAAAGTTGAAGCAAGCCTGCATTATTCATGCGAATGTGTTTACTGTTTGGCTTTTGCGTGACTTGCTGTTAATTGGTAAGTAAAGAACAGGAAGTCAGTTAAATGCGTGTACTTAGTTCAAATAAGGTTAACCTGTGATGGAAGACTGGGAAAAAGGTAGCAACAAGGATCAGTCACATTGGTTCAAACATTCAATATTCTAACAAGCATGAATGGGGAAAATTGTATTTAAAAAAAAAAACATTAAGCAAGTTTTCAAGGTGCCCTTTGAAATTGGAACAACATTGCTTACTAAGTGTAATGCAAATGTGTGTGATGGTTTCTGTGCTCTCTGCCAAGCTCGTTGAGGATGACGTCCATGCTGGGTTCTTCATCAGCGGTGATGATTCTGTCTTCCAACGGATTTCCTGAAACAAAACAGTACACTAAATAACTAAATTCATCTCTACTAAGCAGAGAAGAGATTTGGTTACTATGGCAACCTTGCTGACCTATGCCTTGAGTCTGCTCCAAGTTGTGACTGAGGAAAGACGATGACGTGTTGGACTGCGATGACTCCGAAGACGGGAAAGAAGTCGATCTGATCACAGAACCTCTCTTCACCGTCTTCTGGGTTGCCGTACGACTCCATTCTGAAAACGAGCCAAACCAGGTCAGATTTTAATTATTTTGATTTTGATTTGATTTTAAAGCAACAGGTATGGACTGAAAATGGGAAACCTGAGTTCTCAGCCAGCCTCATTTTTCCTAAACAGAGGTACGTCTGCCACTGCCTCCTCACCGCGTCCTTCACCGCACAATGGAACACGAATATGAATAAACCTACAACAAGGACGCATGTCAGTGTGGATGCACAGCAGGGTTTCCCCCGTTAATTTAAATTAGGGGTGTCAGGTGATTAAAATTTTTCACTGTAATTAATCCCAACTCAATAGTTAACTGATGATTAATCACAAATTTTATCTGTTCTAAACGTGCAATCAAATGTTTTTTCTAAGTTCATACTCTTAACATAAAAGTGTGTGTGTGTGGGGGGGGGGAAGTTAAACTAATACTGTAGTAATATAGAAAAACTTTTAATCGTTACGGTAATACAATAATAAAAAAAAAATTGAATTAAAATTAAAAAGATGTCCTGGTCTGCAAAAAAACGAGTGTAATATTGATTTGTGTTGAGGTAATTTTTCTGCCACTAGATGGCATAATTGCGTTTGTAAGACTTGACAGCTCAGTGCATTTTTCATTTCATATATTTCTTTTCATATGATCTAATCTTGAACATGAAGTAATGTGACATTCTGCACATTTTTACAATTGTAAAATTCAACATGAGCTCATTCTCCACAAATTATAACATTTTGACATGGACGTACATGCTTTCCATGTAAGGGGCAGTCATAAATCACGTGTAAAAAAAAAAAAAATGGTGGCGTGAAAAAACTTTAAATTAACTCTCAAATTTTGACACCCCTACTTTAAATATTTTTGCAAAATGAAATATCCATCTCTAATCCTAACTCCACTCTTGTTATTGTTTCACTTTGTTAAATGGCAAGTCTCTGTATTGGGGGGTGAAGGTCCATCATCTCACCTTGGAATGCATTACAGATGGCGAAAAGGTACATGAACGGCAGGTTGGCGGGCCCCCAAGCGAAAAAGGCGAAGCCCCAGGTGAGGCCGAGCAGGATGGTTATGCCCACCACGCTGCGCACGTCCTGCCCGGCGGTGCGGTGCAGCGAGTTGTGCGGATTCTGCTGCTTGATCTTCTGCAGCTGGACCAGCACCACCACAAACATGATGAAGTTGAACAGGAAGATGACGCAGAAGTAGGCCACCACCGCCACGTAGAAGGCGATGTCATTTTGCAGCCAGCAACTGCCAGAGACGTTAAGGGATGTTTTGTTTGTTTGTTTTTTTAATTGTGGGATATTACAGACACAGATAAAAATTTAAAAAAAAAACTCACAAGTCGTCACTTGTGCCGTCAGGGAACCTCCCATAAGACACCAGCCCATAATTGTCCTTGTTGACCGCTATGACGATAACGACCACGACGACGGGGGTGCCCCAGCCCGCCAGCGAGAACCAGAGCATGTAGCCTGGCACGTGCGTGTTGAACACCTTGACCAAGGCCAGGTACATGTGGACTCCCTCCAGGCCCATCCAGGTGAAAGCGGCCAGCAGGAAGTAGTGGAGGAACCAGGCGGTGGAGATGCAGAGGCCCACGGCGTGCGGGTACAGAGCCAGCCAAGCGTCCACCAAGAAGACCAGGTTGAGCAGCAGCAGAGCCACGCACAGCTGGATCAGGATTTTGGAGGGAATGTCCTTGCGCAGTTTGCTGAAATGGGTTCAATATACATGCATACATGGTCGGTTTTTTGTTTTTTTTTTGTTTTTTGTTTTTTTCAAACAGCATTACTATTACTATTACTACTATTTAAAAAAGAAAAAAAAAACTCCCTACTGTACATGGTTGTTTTTAAAATAAAAAAACGCCTTAGTATACATGGCCATTTTTTTTAACATACCTTACCATGGTTGTTTAAAATAAAACACCTTACACATGGTCGTTTTAATTTTTTTTTTGTTTTTTTTTGTTAACATACTATACATGGTTGTTTAAAATGAAAACACATTAAACGTTTTTTTTTTGTTTTTTTTAACACGCCTTACTATACATGGTCGTTCTTAAAATAAAGAAGAAAAAACGCCTTAGTATACATAGTCGTTTTTTTGTTTTTTTTTAACTCCTTACTATACATGGTCGTTTCAAATAAACTAAAAAAAAAAGGCTTAGTATACATGGTTGTTTAAATAAAAAATAAATAAATAAAAAAACGCCTTACTATACATGGTCGTTTTTTTTAAAAAAAAACGCGTGACTATACATGGTCGTTTTAAAAAAAAAAAAAAACGCCATACTATACATGGTCGTTTGAAAAAAACAAAAACAAAAAAAAAAACGCCTTACTATACATGGTCGTTTTTTTTTTTAAAAACGCGTGACTATACATAGTCGTTTTTAAAAAAAAAACGCCATACTATACATGGTCGTTTAAAAAAAAAAAAAAAAACACCATACTATACATGGTAGTTCGAAAAAACAAAACAAAACAAAAACGCCTTAGTATACATGGTCATTTAAAAAAAAAAAAAATATGCCATACTATACATGGTCGTTTCAAATAAACTAAAAAAAAAAAAAAGGCTTAGTATACATGGTTGTTTAAATAAAAAATAAATAAATAAAAAAACGCCTTACTATACATGGTCGTTTTTAAAAAAAAAAACGCCTGACTATACATTGTCGGTTTAAAAAAAAACAACAACAAAAAACGCCATGGTCGTTTGACAAAAAAAAAAAACGCCTACATGGTCGTGTTTTTAAAAAAACAAAAAAAAAACAAAAAAACGCTATACTATACATGGTCCGTTGGAAAAAAAAAAAAAAAACACCTTAGTATACATGGTCGCTTTTTAAAAAAAGAAAACGCCATACTATACATGGTCGAGTAAAAAAAAAAAAAAAAAAAACCTTACTATACATGGTCATTTGAAAAAAACAAACAAACAAAAAAACGCCTTAGTATACATGGCCGTTTTTAAAAAAAAAATGCCATACTATACATGGTCATTTGAAAAAAAAAAAAAAAAAAAAAAAGCCTGAGTATACATGGTCGTTTTTTGTTGTTTTTTTTAAATGCCATACTAGTATACATGGTCGTTTGAAAAAAACCCCAAAACAAAACGCCTTACTATACATGGTCGTTTGAAAAAAACAAAAACAAAAACGCCTTACTATACATGGTCGTTTGAAAAAAACAAAAAACAAAAAAAAAAACGCCTTACTATACATGGTCGTTAAAAAAAAACACAAAAAAAAAACGGCTTACTATACATGGTCGTTTGAAAAAAAAAAAAAAAAACGAACAAAAAAAACGCCTTAGTATACATGGTCGTTTAAAAAAAAAAAAAAAAATGCCTTACTATACATTGTCGTTTAAAAAAAAAAAAAAAAAAACGCCTTACTATACATTGTCGTTTAAAAAAAAACAAAAAAAAAACACCTTACTATACATGGTCGTTTTAAAAAAAAAAAAACAACGCCATACTATACATGGTCATTTGAAAGAAAAAAAAGAAAAAACAAAAAAAACGCCATACTATACATTGTCGTTTTAAAAAAACAAACAAAAACGCCTTACTATACATGGTCGTTTTAAAAACAAAAAAAATGCCACACTATACATGGTCGTTTTTAAAAAAAAAAAAACGCCATACTATACATGGTCGTTTGGAAAAAAAACAGAACAAAAAAACAAACAAAAAATGCCTGACTATACATGGTTGTTTTTTTTTGTTGTGACCATGTATAGTATGGCGTTTTGTTTTTTTTGGTTGTTTGAAAAAACAAAAAAAAACGCCTTAGTATACATGGTCGTTTTTTTTTAAAAATGCCACACTATACATGGTCGTTTGAAAAAAACAAAAAAAAAAAAAAAAAACGCCTTACTATACATGGTCGTTTTTTGTTTTTTTTAAACCGCCATACTATACATGGTCGTTTGAAAACAAAAAACAAACAAAACAAAAAAAACTGCCTCACTATGCATGGTCGTTTAAAAAAACAACAAAAAAAAAAACAACGCCATACTATACATGGTCATTTGGAAGAAAAAAAAGAAAAAACAAAAAAAACGCCATACTATACATGGTCGTTTGAAAAAATAAAAAAACAAAAAAAAAACGCCTTCGTATACATGGTCGTTTTTAAAAAAAAACAAAAAAAAACGCCTTACTATACATTGTCGTTTAAAAAAAAACAAAAAAAAAACGCCTTACTATACATGGTCGTTTAAAAAAAAAAAAAAAAAAAAAACGGCATACTATACATGGTCATTTTTAAAAAAAAGAAAACGTCATACTATACATGGTCGTTTGAAAAAAAAAAAAAAAAGACGCCTTAGTATACATGGTCGTTTTAAAAACAAAAAAAATGCCACACTATACATGGTCGTTTTAAAAAAAAAAAACGCCATACTATACATGGTCGTTTGGAAAAAAAACAGAACAAAAAAACAAACAAAAAATGCCTGACTATACATGGTTGTTTTTTTTTGTTGTGACCATGTATAGTATGGCGTTTTGTTTTTTTTGGTTGTTTGAAAAAACAAAAAACAAAAAAAAACGCCTTAGTATACATGGTCGTTTTTTTTTAAAAATGCCACACTATACATGGTCGTTTGAAAAAAAAAAAAAAAAAAAAAAAAAACGCCTTACTATACATGGTCGTTTTTTGTTTTTTTTAAACCGCCATACTATACATGGTCGTTTGAAAACAAAAAACAAACAAAACAAAAAAAACTGCCTCACTATGCATGGTCGTTTAAAAAAACAACAAAAAAAAAAACAACGCCATACTATACATGGTCATTTGGAAGAAAAAAAAGAAAAAACAAAAAAAACGCCATACTATACATGGTCGTTTGAAAAAATAAAAAAACAAAAAAAAAACGCCTTCGTATACATGGTCGTTTTTAAAAAAAAACAAAAAAAAACGCCTTACTATACATTGTCGTTTAAAAAAAAACAAAAAAAAAACGCCTTACTATACATGGTCGTTTAAAAAAAAAAAAAAAAAAAAAAACAACGCCATACTATACATGGTCATTTGAAAGAAAAAAAAGAAAAAACAAAAAAAACGCCATACTATACATGGTCGTTTTAGAAAAAAAAAAAAAAAAAAAAACGCCTTACTATACATTGGCGTTTTAAAAAAAAACAACAAAAAAAAACGCCTTACTATACATGGTCGTTTAAAAAAAAAAAAAAAAAAAAAAACGGCATACTATACATGGTCATTTTTAAAAAAAAGAAAACGTCATACTATACATGGTCGTTTGAAAAAAAAAAAAAAAAAGACGCCTTAGTATACATGGTCGTTTTAAAAACAAAAAAAATGCCACACTATACATGGTCGTTTTTAAAAAAAAAAAAACGCCATACTATACATGGTCGTTTGGAAAAAAAACAGAACAAAAAAACAAACAAAAAATGCCTGACTATACATGGTTGTTTTTTGTTGTTGTGACCATGTATAGTATGGCGTTTTTGTTTTTTTTTGGTTGTTTGAAAAAACAAAAACAAAAAAAACGCCTTAGTATACATGGTCGTTTTTTTTTTAAAATGCCACACTATACATGGTCGTTTGAAAAAAACAAAAAAAAAAAAAAAAAACGCCTTACTATACATGGTCGTTTTTTTTTTTTTTTAAACCGCCATACTATACATGGTCGTTTGAAAACAAAAAACAAACAAAACAAAAAAAAACGCCTCACTATGCATGGTCGTTTAAAAAAACAAAAAACAAAAAAACAACGCCATACTATACATGGTCATTTAAAAAAAAAAAAAAAAAAAAAAAAAACGCCTTCGTATACATGGTCGTTTTTAAAAAAAAAAAAAAAAACGCCTTACTATACATTGTCGTTTAAAAAAAAACAAAAAAAAAACGCCTTACTATACATGGTCGTTTAAAAAAAAAACAAAAAAAAAAACAACGCCATACTATACATGGTCATTTGAAAGAAAAAAAAGAAAAAACAAAAAAAACGGCATACGATACATTGTCGTTTAAAAAAAAAAAAAAAAAAAGACGCCTTAGTATACATGGTCGTTTTAAAAACAAAAAAAATGCCACACTATACATGGTCGTTTTTTTAAAAAAAAAACGCCATACTATACATGGTCGTTTGGAAAAAAAACAAAACTAAACAAAAAAACAAACAAAAAATGCCTGACTATACATGGTTGTTTTTTTTTGTTGTGACCATGTATAGTATGGCGTTTTTTTTTTTTTTGGGTCGTTTGAAAAAACAAAACAAAAAAAAAACGCCTTAGTATACATGGTCGTTTTTTAAAAAAAATGCCACACTATACATGGTCGTTTGAAAAAAACAAAAACAAAAACAAAAAACCGCCTTACTATACATGGTCGTTTTTTTTTTTTTTTTTAAACGCCATACTATACATGGTCGTTTGAAAACAAAAAACAAACAAAACAAAAAAAAACGCCTCACTATACATGGTCGTTTAAAAAAAAAACAAAAAAAAAAACGCCATACTATACATGGTCATTTGAAAGAAAAAAAAGAAAAAACAAAAAAAACGCCATACTATACATGGTCGTTTGAAAAAAAAAAAAAAAAAAAAAAAAAAAACGCCTTAGTATACATGGTCGTTTAAAAAAAAAAAAAAAAAACGCCTTACTATACATTGGCGTTTAAAAAAAAAAAAAAAAAAAAAAAACGCCTTAGTATACATGGTCGTTTTAAAAACAAAAAAAATGCCACACTATACATGGGCGTTTTTTTAAAAAAAAAACGCCATACTATACATGGTCGTTTGGAAAAAAAAACAAAACAAAATAAAAAAACAAACAAAAAATGCCTGACTATACATGGTTGTTTTTTTTTGTTGTGACCATGTATAGTATGGCGTTTTGTTTTTTTTGGGTCGTTTGAAAAAACTCCTTAGTATACATGGTCGTTTTAAAAAAAAAAAAAAAACGCCTTACTATACATTGTCGTTTAAAAAAAAAAAAAAAAAAAAAAACGCCTTACTATACATTGTCGTTTAAAAAAAAAACAAAAAAAACGCCTTACTATACATGGTCGTTTAAAAAAAAACAAAAAAAAAACGGCATACTATACATGGTCGTTTTTAAAAAAAAGAAAACGTCATACTATACATGGTCGTTTGAAAACAAAAAACAAAAAAACGCCATACTATACATGGTCGTTTGAAAAAAAAAAAAAAGACGCCTTAGTATACATGGTCGTTTTAAAAACAAAAAAAAATGCCACACTATACATGGTCGTTTTTTAAAAAAAAAAACGCCATACTATACATGGTCGTTTGGAAAAAAAACAAAACAAAACAAAAAAACAAACAAAAAATGCCTGACTATACATGGTTGGTTTTTTTTGTTGTGACCATGTATAGTATGGCGTTTTGTTTTTTTTGGGTCGTTTGAAAAAACTCCTTAGTATACATGGTCGTTTTTAAAAAAAAAAAAAAACGCCTTACTATACATTGTCGTTTAAAAAAAAAAAAAAAAAAAAACGCCTTACTATACATTGTCGTTTTAAAAAAAAAAAAAAAAAACGCCTTACTATACATGGTCGTTTAAAAAAAAAAAAAAAAAACGGCATACTATACATGGTCGTTTTTAAAAAAAAAAGAAAACGTCATACTATACATGGTCGTTTGAAAAAAAAAAAAAAAGACGCCTTAGTATACATGGTCGTTTTAAAAACAAAAAAAATGCCACACTATACATGGTCGTTTTTTTAAAAAAAAAAACGCCATACTATACATGGTCGTTTGGAAAAAAAACAAAACAAAACAAAAAAACAAACAAAAAATGCCTGACTATACATGGTTGGGTTTTTTTGTTGTGACCATGTATAGTATGGCGTTTTGTTTTTTTTGGGTCGTTTGAAAAAACAAAAAAACGCCTTAGTATACATGGTCGTTTTTTTAAAAAAATGCCACACTATACATGGTCGTTTGAAAAAAAAAAAAAAAAAAAAAAAAACCCGCCTTACTATACATGGTCGTTTTTTTTTTTTAAAAACCGCCATACTATACATGGTCATTTGAAAACAAAAAACAAACATGGTCGTTTAAAAAAAAAAAAAAAAAAAAAAACAACGCCATACTATACATGGTCGTTTGAAAGAAAAAAAGAAAACACAAAAAAAACGCCATACTATACATGGTCGTTTGAAAAAATAAAAAATAAATAAGTAAAAAAACGCCTTACTATACATGGTCGTTTTTTTCTTTTTTTTAAAATGCCATACTATACATGGTCGTTTGAAACAAAAAAAAGAAAAAACAAAAAAAACGCCATACTATACATGGTCGTTTTTTTCTTTTTTTTTAAATGCCATACTATACATGGTCGTTTGAAAAAAAAACAAAAAAACAACAACAAAAAACGCCTTACTATACATGGTCGTTTAAAAAAAAAACAAAAAAAAAACGGCATACTATACATGGTCGTTTGAAAAAACAAAAAAAACAAACAAACAAACAAAAAACGCCATACTATACATGGTCGTTTTTAAAAAAAAGAAAACGTCATACTATACATGGTCGTTTTTATCTTTTTTTTTTAAATGCCATACTATACATGGTCGTTTAAAAAAAAAAAAAAAAAAAAAAAACGCCTTACTATACATGGTCGTTTTTAAAAAAACAAACAAAAAAAAACGCCATACTATACATGGTCGTTTGAAAAAAAAAACAAAAAAAAACAAACGCCTTACTATATATACATGGTCGTTTGAAAAACAAAACAAAAAAAAACAACAAAAAAAACGCCTTACTATACATGGTCGTTTTTTTTGTTTTTTTTAAATGCCATACTCCTCACTATACATGGTGGTTTAAAAAAAACAAAAAAAAACGCCATACTATACATGGTCGTTTGAAAAAAAAAAAAAAAAGAAAAAAAAAACGCCTTAGTATACATGGTCGTTTAAAAAAAAAAAAAAAAAAAAAAAAACGCCATACTATACATGGTCGTTTTAAAAAAAAAAAACGCCATACT
Organism: Festucalex cinctus; assembly: GCF_051991245.1. Lineage (NCBI taxonomy): Eukaryota > Metazoa > Chordata > Actinopteri > Syngnathiformes > Syngnathidae > Festucalex > Festucalex cinctus. The sequence goes on along the minus strand of NC_135428.1, from coordinate 9,628,286 downwards.
ATACATGGTCGTTTTTTTCTTTTTTTTTAAATGCCATACTATACATGGTCGTTTGAAAAAAACAACAAAAAAAAACAAAAAAAAAACGCCTTACGATACATGGTCGTTTAAAAAAAAAAAAAAAAAAAAAAACGGCATACTATACATGGTCGTTTTTTTAAAAAAAAGAAAACGTCATACTATACATGATCGTTTGAAAAACAAAACAAAAACAAAAAAACGCCTTACTATACATGGTCGTTTTAAAAAAAAAAAAAAAACGCCATACTATACATGGTCGTTTGAAAAAAAAAGGCCTTACTATACATGGTCTTTTTTTTTTTTTAAAAAGTAACGGCTTACTATATCCATGGTCGTCTATTTTCATAGCCCTTGGTGTGACCCAGCCAGGGGATTGAACCCACGAGCTCCCATTCTCAGGGTGGACACTCTACCACTAGACCACTGAGCAGGTCTTTGAAAAACCAAAGAAACAAAAAAAAACGCCTGACCATACATGGTCGGTTTTAAAAAAAAATAAAAAATAAAAAAAAACGCCATACTATACATGGTCGTTTGGAAAAAAAAAAAAAAAAACAACAAAAAAAAAAAAAACGCCTTACTATACATGGTCGTTTGAAAACAAAAAAACGCCATACTATACATGGTCGTTTAAAAATAAAATAAAATAACGCCTTGCTATACATGGTCGTTTTAAAAAAACAAAAAAAAAACAAAAAAAACGCCTGACTATACATGGTCGTTTAAAAAAAAAAAAAAAAAATGCCTTACTATACATGGTCGTTTGAAAAAACAAAAAAAAAAACAACAAAAAAACGCCTTAGTATACATGGTCGTTTTTAAAAAAAAAGAAAACGTCATACTGTACATGGTCGTTTGAAAAAAAAAATAAAAGACGCCTTAGTATACATGGTCGTTTTTTTAAAAAAAAAATGCCATACTATACATGGTCGTTTGAAAAAAAAAAAAAAAACGCCTCACTATACATGGTGGTTTTTTAAGAAGAAAAAAAAAGCGCCATACTATACATGGTCGTTTGAAAGAAAAAAAAAACAAAAAAAAAAAAACGCCTTAGTATACATGGTCGTTTAAAAAACAAAAACAAAAAAAAAAACGCCATACTATACATGGTCGTTTAAAAAAACAAAAAAAAACAAAAAACGGCATACTATACATGGTCGTTTTTAAAAAAAAAAGAAAACGTCATACTATACATGGTCGTTTGAAAAAAAAAAAAAGACGCCTTAGTATACATGGTCGTTTTAAAAAAAAAAAAATGCCACACTATACATGATCGTTTGAAAAACAAAATAAAAACAAAAAAACGCCTTACTATACATGGTCGTTTAAAAAAAAAAAAAAAAAACGCCATACTATACATGGTCGTTTGAAAAAAAAAAGGCCTTACTATACATGGTCGTTTTTTTTTTTTTTTAAAGTAACGGCTTACTATATCCATGGTCGTTTATTTTCATAACCCTTGGTGTGACCCGGCCGGGGGATTGAACCCACGATCTCCCATTCTCGGGGTGGACACTCTACCACTAGACCACTGAGCAGGTCTTTGAAAAACCAAAGAAACAAAAAAAAACGCCTGACCATACATGGTCGGTTTTAAAAAACAAAAAAAAAACGCCATACTATATATACATGGTCGTTTAAAAAAAAAAAAAAAAAAAAAAAAACGCCTTACTATACATGGTCGTTTGAAAACAAAAAAACGCCATACTATAAATGGTCGTTTAAAAAAAAAAAAGGCCTTACTATACATGGTCGTTTTAAAAAAAAATAAAAAAATAACGCCTTACTATACATGGTCGTTTAAAAAAAAAAAAACAACAACAAAAAAAAACGCCTGACTATACATGGTCGTTTAAAAAAAAACAAAAAAAGCCTTACTATACATGGTCGTTTGAAAAAACAAAACAAAAAACAAACAAAAAACGCCTTAGTATACATGGTCGTTTTTTAAAAAAAGAAAACGTCATACTGTACATGGTCGTTTGAAAAAAAAAAAAAAAAGACGCCTTAGTATACATGGTCGTTTAAAAAAAAAAAAAAAAATGCCACACTATACATGGTCGTTTGAAAAACAACAACAACAAAAAAAACGCCTTACTTAGGCTTTTTTTTCTCTTAAAAAAAAAAAAAAGAAAAAAAAAAGACCATGTATAGTAAGGCTTTTTTTTCTCTAACAAAAAAAAAATTACCATGTATAGTAAGGCTTTTTTTTCTCTAACAAAAAAAAAAAAAAAAAAAGACCATGTATAGTAAGGCTTTTTTTTTCTCTAACAAAAAAAATGACCATGTATAGTAAGGCTTTTTTTTTTCTCTAACAAAAAAAAAAATGACCATGTATAGTAAGGCTTTTTTTTCTCTAACAAAAAAAATGACCAAGTACAGTAAGGCTTTTTTTTCTCTAACAAAAAAAAAAAATGACCATGTATAGTAATGCTTTTTTTTTCTCTAACAAAAAAAAAAACGACCATGTATAGTAAGGCTTTTTTTTTTCTCTAACAAAAAAACAAAATGACCATGTATAGTAACGCTTTTTTTTTCTAACAAAAAAAAAATGACCATGTATAGTAAGGCTTTTTTTTTTCTCGAACAAAAAAAAACGACCATGTATAGTAAGGCTTTTTTTTTTCTCTAACAAAAAAAATGACCATGTATAGTAAGGCTTTTTTTTTTCTCTAACAAAAAAAAAAAAAATGACCATGTATAGTAAGGCTTTTTTTTCTCTAACAAAAAAAAAAATGACCATGTATAGTAAGGCTTTTTTTTTTCTAACAAAAAAAAAAAATGACCATGTATAGTAAGGCTTTTTTTTCTCTAACAAAAAAAAATGACCATGTATAGTGTAGTGTTAACTATCGGTACGTGAGACAATGACGACACCTGTTGATGTTTTCAAAGTGTTCTTTATCGCTCGCTTGCCATGTGCACCAATACAACACATCCGTGTTGCAACATACAATGATAGACACATAGTTCCGATTTATCCAACATATAGTAAGTCTTTCTTTTTCTCTAACAAAAAAAATGACCATGTATAGTAAGCCTTCTTTTTTTGTCTCTAACAAAAAAAAATGACCATGTATAGTAAGGCTTTTTTTTTTTCTCGAACAAAAAAAAAAAAAAATGACCATGTATAGTGGGCGGCACGGTAGTCGAGTGGTTAGCACGTCCGCTTCCCAGTTCTGAGGTCTCTGGTTTGAGTCCAGGCTCGGACCTTCCTGGGTGGAGTTTGCATGTTCTCCCCGTGCCCGCGTGGGTCTTCTCCGGGTACTCCGGTCTCCTCCCACATTCCAAAAACATGCATGGCAGGTTAATTGGTCGCTCCGAATTGTCCCTCGGTGTGCGTGTGAGTGTGGATGGTTGTTCGTCTCTGGGTGCCCTGCGATTGGCTGGCAACCAGTCCAGGGTGTCCCCCGCCTGCTGCCCAGAGCCAGCTGAGATAGGCGCCAGCAGCCCCCGCGACCCTTGTGAGGAATAAGCGGTCAAGGAAATGGATGGATGGATGGATGACCATGTATAGTAAGGCTTTTTTTTTCCTCTAACAAAAAAAAAAAAGACCATGTATAGTAAGGCTTTTTTTTTTCTGACAAAAAAACGACCATGTATAGTAAGGCTTTTTTTTTTCCGACAAAAAAACGACCATGTATAGTAAGGCTTTTTTTTTTCTGACAAAAAAACGACCATGTATAGTAAGGCTTTTTTTTCCGACAAAAAAACGACCATGTTTAGTAAGGCTTTTTTTTCCGACAAAAAAACGACCATGTATAGTAAGGCTTTTTTTTCCGACAAAAAAACGACCATGTATAGTAAGGCTTTTTTTTTTTTTTTTTTTTTTTTTTTTTTTTAAATTCCTAGTCATACTTACTAAACTCATTGCTCCTCTTTCCAGTAAACAGACTAACAGCCCCGTGGTTTAGTGGTAGAGTGTCTACACTCTGACACTGAGGTTGTGGGTTCGATCTGAGTCAAACCAAACGACCTTGTATAGTAAGGCTTTTTTTTCCGACAAAAAAACGACCATGTATAGTAAGGCTTTTTTTTTCCGACAAAAAAACGACCATGTATAGTAAGGCTTTTTTTTCCGACAAAAAAACGACCATGTATAGTAAGGCTTTTTTTTCAGACAAAAAAACGACCATGTATAGTAAGGCTTTTTTTTCCCCAAAAAAAACGACCATGTATAGTAAGGCTTTTTTTTCCGACAAAAAAACGACCATGTATAGTAAGGCTTTTTTTTCCGACATAAAAACGACCATGTATAGTAAGGCTTTTTTTTCCTACAAAAAAACGACCATGTATAGTAAGGCTTTTTTTTCCGACATAAAAACGACCATGTATAGTAAGGCTTTTTTTTCCGACAAAAAAACGACCATGTATAGTAAGGCTTTTTTTTCCGACAAAAAAACGACCATGTATAGTAAGGCTTTTTTTTCCGACAAAAAAACGACCATGTATAGTAAGGCTTTTTTTTCCGACAAAAAAACGACCATGTATAGTAAGGCTTTTTTTTTTTTTCCTAGTCATACTTACTAAACTCATTGCTCCTCTTTCCAGTAAACAGACTAACAGCCCCGTGGTTTAGTGGTAGAGTGTCTACACTCTGACACTGAGGTTGTGGGTTCGATCTGAGTCAAACCAAACGACCTTGTATAGTAAGGCTTTTTTTTCCGACAAAAAAACGACCATGTATAGTAAGGCTTATTTTTCCGACAAAAAAACGACCATGTATAGTAAGGCTTTTTTTTTTCCGACAAAAAAACGACCATGTATAGTAAGGCTTTTTTTTCCGACAAAAAAACGACCATGTATAGTAAGGCTTTTTTTTTTCTGACAAAAAAACGACCATGTATAGTAAGGCTTTTTTTTCCGACAAAAAAAACAACCATGTATAGTAAGGCTTTTTTTTCCGACAAAAAAACGACCATGTATAGTAAGGCTTTTTTTCCGACAAAAAAACGACCATGTATAGTAAGGCTTTTTTTTCCGACAAAAAAACGACTATGTTTAGTAAGGCTTTTTTTTCCGACAAAAAAACGACCATGTATAGTAAGGCTTTTTTTTCCGACAAAAAAACGACCATGTATAGTAAGGCTTTTTTTTCCGACAAAAAAACGACCATGTATATTAAGGCTTTTTTTTTCCGACAAAAAAACGACCATGTATAGTAAGGCTTTTTTTTCAGACAAAAAAACGACCATGTATAGTAAGGCTTTTTTTTCCGACAAAAAAACGACCATGTATAGTAAGGCTTTTTTTTCCGACAAAAAAACGACCATGTATAGTAAGGCTTTTTTTTTTTTTCCTAGTCATACTTACTAAACTCATTGCTCCTCTTTCCAGTAAACAGACTAACAGCCCCGTGGTTTAGTGGTAGAGTGTCTACACTCTGACACTGAGGTTGTGGGTTCGATCTGAGTCAAACCAAACGACCTTGTATAGTAAGGCTTTTTTTTCCGACAAAAAAACGACCATGTATAGTAAGGCTTATTTTTCCGACAAAAAAACGACCATGTATAGTAAGGCTTTTTTTTTTCCGACAAAAAAACGACCATGTATAGTAAGGCTTTTTTTTTTCTGACAAAAAAACGACCATGTATAGTAAGGCTTTTTTTTCCGACAAAAAAAACAACCATGTATAGTAAGGCTTTTTTTTCCGACAAAAAAACGACCATGTATAGTAAGGCTTTTTTTCCGACAAAAAAACGACCATGTATAGTAAGGCTTTTTTTTTCGACAAAAAAACGACCATGTTTAGTAAGGCTTTTTTTTCCGACAAAAAAACGACCATGTATAGTAAGGCTTTTTTTTCCGACAAAAAAACGACCATGTATAGTAAGGCTTTTTTTTCCGACAAAAAAACGACCATGTATAGTAAGGCTTTTTTTTCCGACAAAAAAACGACCATGTATATTAAGGCTTTTTTTTTCCGACAAAAAAACGACCATGTATAGTAAGGCTTTTTTTTCCGACAAAAAAACGACCATGTATAGTAAGGCTTTTTTTTCCGACAAAAAAACGACCATGTATAGTAAGGCTTTTTTTTCCGACAAAAAAACGACCATGTATAGTAAGGCTTTTTTTTCCGGAAAAAAAAAAACGACCATGTAGTAAGGCTTTTTTTTCCGACAAAAAAACGACCATGTATAGTAAGGCTTTTTTTTTTTTTTCTAGTCATACTTACTAAACTCATTGCTCCTCTTTCCAGTAAACAGACTAACAGCCCCGTGGTTTAGTGGTAGAGTGTCTACACTCTGACACTGAGGTTGTGGGTTCGATCTGAGTCAAACCAAACGACCTTGTATAGTAAGGCTTTTTTTTCCGACAAAAAAACGACCATGTATAGTAAGGCTTATTTTTCCGACAAAAAAACGACCATGTATAGTAAGGCTTTTTTTTTTCCGACAAAAAAACGACCATGTATAGTAAGGCTTTTTTTTCCGACAAAAAAACGACCATGTATAGTAAGGCTTTTTTTTTTCGGACAAAAAAACGACCATGTATAGTAAGGCTTTTTTTTCCGACAAAAAAAACAACCATGTATAGTAAGGCTTTTTTTTCCGACAAAAAAACGACCATGTATAGTAAGGCTTTTTTTCCGACAAAAAAACGACCATGTATAGTAAGGCTTTTTTTTCCGACAAAAAAACGACCATGTTTAGTAAGGCTTTTTTTTCCGACAAAAAAACGACCATGTATAGTAAGGCTTTTTTTTCCGACAAAAAAACGACCATGTATAGTAAGGCTTTTTTTTCCGACAAAAAAACGACCATGTATATTAAGGCTTTTTTTTTCCGACAAAAAAACGACCATGTATAGTAAGGCTTTTTTTTCCGACAAAAAAACGACCATGTATAGTAAGGCTTTTTTTTCCGACAAAAAAACGACCATGTATAGTAAGGCTTTTTTTTCCGACAAAAAAACGACCATGTATAGTAAGGCTTTTTTTTCCGGAAAAAAAAAAACGACCATGTAGTAAGGCTTTTTTTTCCGACAAAAAAACGACCATGTATAGTAAGGCTTTTTTTTTTTTTTTTTTTTTTTTTTTTTTTTTTTTTTTTTTTTTTAAATTCCTAGTCATACTTACTAAACTCATTGCTCCTCTTTCCAGTAAACAGACTAACATCCCCGTGGTCTCGTGGTAGAGTGTCTACACTCTGACACTGAGGTTGTGGGTTCGATCCCAGGCTGAGTCAATCCAAACAACCTTGTATAGTCAGGCTTTTTTTTCCGACAAAAAAACGACCATGTATAGTAAGGCTTTTTTTTTCCAACAAAAAAACGACCATGTATAGTAAGGCTTTTTTTTCCGACAAAAAAACGACCATGTATAGTAAGGCTTTTTTTTCAGACAAAAAAACGACCATGTATAGTAAGGCTTTTTTTTCCAAAAAAAAAACGACCATGTATAGTAAGGCTTTTTTTTCCGACAAAAAAACGACCATGTATAGTAAGGCTTTTTTTTTCCGACAAAAAAACGACCATGTATAGTAAGGCTTTTTTTTCCGACAAAAAAACGACCATGTATAGTAAGGCTTTTTTTTCCGACAAAAAAACGACCATGTATAGTAAGGCTTTTTTTTCCGACAAAAAACGACCATGTATAGTAAGGCTTTTTTTTTCCGACAAAAAAACGACCATGTATAGTAAGGCTTTTTTTTTTTTTTTTTTTTTTTTTTTTTTTTTTTTTTTTTAAATTCCTAGTCATACTTACTAAACTCATTGCTCCTCTTTCCAGTAAACAGACTAACAGCCCCGTGGTTTAGTGGTAGAGTGTCTACACTCTGACACTGAGGTTGTGGGTTCGATCTGAGTCAAACCAAACGACCTTGTATAGTAAGGCTTTTTTTTCCGACAAAAAAACGACCATGTATAGTAAGGCTTTTTTTTTCCGACAAAAAAACGACCATGTATAGTAAGGCTTTTTTTTCCGACAAAAAAACGACCATGTATAGTAAGGCTTTTTTTTCAGACAAAAAAACGACCATGTATAGTAAGGCTTTTTTTTCCCCCAAAAAAACGACCATGTATAGTAAGGCTTTTTTTTCCGACAAAAAAACGACCATGTATAGTAAGGCTTTTTTTTCCGACATAAAAACGACCATGTATAGTAAGGCTTTTTTTTCCTACAAAAAAACGACCATGTATAGTAAGGCTTTTTTTTCCGACATAAAAACGACCATGTATAGTAAGGCTTTTTTTTCCGACAAAAAAACGACCATGTATAGTAAGGCTTTTTTTTCCGACAAAAAAACGACCATGTATAGTAAGGCTTTTTTTTCCGACAAAAAAACGACCATGTATAGTAAGGCTTTTTTTTCCGACAAAAAAACGACCATGTATAGTAAGGCTTTTTTTTTTTTTCCTAGTCATACTTACTAAACTCATTGCTCCTCTTTCCAGTAAACAGACTAACAGCCCCGTGGTTTAGTGGTAGAGTGTCTACACTCTGACACTGAGGTTGTGGGTTCGATCTGAGTCAAACCAAACGACCTTGTATAGTAAGGCTTTTTTTTCCGACAAAAAAACGACCATGTATAGTAAGGCTTATTTTTCCGACAAAAAAACGACCATGTATAGTAAGGCTTTTTTTTTTCCGACAAAAAAACGACCATGTATAGTAAGGCTTTTTTTTCCGACAAAAAAACGACCATGTATAGTAAGGCTTTTTTTTTTCTGACAAAAAAACGACCATGTATAGTAAGGCTTTTTTTTCCGACAAAAAAACAACCATGTATAGTAAGGCTTTTTTTTCCGACAAAAAAACGACCATGTATAGTAAGGCTTTTTTTCCGACAAAAAAACGACCATGTATAGTAAGGCTTTTTTTTCCGACAAAAAAACGACTATGTTTAGTAAGGCTTTTTTTTCCGACAAAAAAACGACCATGTATAGTAAGGCTTTTTTTTCCGACAAAAAAACGACCATGTATAGTAAGGCTTTTTTTTCCGACAAAAAAACGACCATGTATAGTAAGGCTTTTTTTTCCGACAAAAAAACGACCATGTATATTAAGGCTTTTTTTTTCCGACAAAAAAACGACCATGTATAGTAAGGCTTTTTTTTCAGACAAAAAAACGACCATGTATAGTAAGGCTTTTTTTTCCGACAAAAAAACGACCATGTATAGTAAGGCTTTTTTTTCCGACAAAAAAACGACCATGTATAGTAAGGCTTTTTTTTTTTTCCTAGTCATACTTACTAAACTCATTGCTCCTCTTTCCAGTAAACAGACTAACAGCCCCGTGGTTTAGTGGTAGAGTGTCTACACTCTGACACTGAGGTTGTGGGTTCGATCTGAGTCAAACCAAACGACCTTGTATAGTAAGGCTTTTTTTTCCGACAAAAAAACGACCATGTATAGTAAGGCTTATTTTTCCGACAAAAAAACGACCATGTATAGTAAGGCTTTTTTTTTTCCGACAAAAAAACGACCATGTATAGTAAGGCTTTTTTTTCCGACAAAAAAACGACCATGTATAGTAAGGCTTTTTTTTTTCTGACAAAAAAACGACCATGTATAGTAAGGCTTTTTTTTCCGACAAAAAAAACAACCATGTATAGTAAGGCTTTTTTTTCCGACAAAAAAACGACCATGTATAGTAAGGCTTTTTTTCCGACAAAAAAACGACCATGTATAGTAAGGCTTTTTTTTCCGACAAAAAAACGACCATGTTTAGTAAGGCTTTTTTTTCCGACAAAAAAACGACCATGTATAGTAAGGCTTTTTTTTTTTTTCCTAGTCATACTTACTAAACTCATTGCTCCTCTTTCCAGTAAACAGACTAACAGCCCCGTGGTTTAGTGGTAGAGTGTCTACACTCTGACACTGAGGTTGTGGGTTCGATCTGAGTCAAACCAAACGACCTTGTATAGTAAGGCTTTTTTTTCCGACAAAAAAACGACCATGTATAGTAAGGCTTATTTTTCCGACAAAAAAACGACCATGTATAGTAAGGCTTTTTTTTTTCCGACAAAAAAACGACCATGTATAGTAAGGCTTTTTTTTTTCTGACAAAAAAACGACCATGTATAGTAAGGCTTTTTTTTCCGACAAAAAAAACAACCATGTATAGTAAGGCTTTTTTTTCCGACAAAAAAACGACCATGTATAGTAAGGCTTTTTTTCCGACAAAAAAACGACCATGTATAGTAAGGCTTTTTTTTCCGACAAAAAAACGACCATGTTTAGTAAGGCTTTTTTTTCCGACAAAAAAACGACCATGTATAGTAAGGCTTTTTTTTCCGACAAAAAAACGACCATGTATAGTAAGGCTTTTTTTTCCGACAAAAAAACGACCATGTATAGTAAGGCTTTTTTTTCCGACAAAAAAACGACCATGTATATTAAGGCTTTTTTTTTCCGACAAAAAAACGACCATGTATAGTAAGGCTTTTTTTTCCGACAAAAAAACGACCATGTATAGTAAGGCTTTTTTTTCCGACAAAAAAACGACCATGTATAGTAAGGCTTTTTTTTCCGACAAAAAAACGACCATGTATAGTAAGGCTTTTTTTTCCGGAAAAAAAAAAACGACCATGTAGTAAGGCTTTTTTTTCCGACAAAAAAACGACCATGTATAGTAAGGCTTTTTTTTTTTTTTCTAGTCATACTTACTAAACTCATTGCTCCTCTTTCCAGTAAACAGACTAACAGCCCCGTGGTTTAGTGGTAGAGTGTCTACACTCTGACACTGAGGTTGTGGGTTCGATCTGAGTCAAACCAAACGACCTTGTATAGTAAGGCTTTTTTTTCCGACAAAAAAACGACCATGTATAGTAAGGCTTATTTTTCCGACAAAAAAACGACCATGTATAGTAAGGCTTTTTTTTTTCCGACAAAAAAACGACCATGTATAGTAAGGCTTTTTTTTCCGACAAAAAAACGACCATGTATAGTAAGGCTTTTTTTTTTCGGACAAAAAAACGACCATGTATAGTAAGGCTTTTTTTTCCGACAAAAAAAACAACCATGTATAGTAAGGCTTTTTTTTCCGACAAAAAAACGACCATGTATAGTAAGGCTTTTTTTCCGACAAAAAAACGACCATGTATAGTAAGGCTTTTTTTTCCGACAAAAAAACGACCATGTTTAGTAAGGCTTTTTTTTCCGACAAAAAAACGACCATGTATAGTAAGGCTTTTTTTTCCGACAAAAAAACGACCATGTATAGTAAGGCTTTTTTTTCCGACAAAAAAACGACCATGTATATTAAGGCTTTTTTTTTCCGACAAAAAAACGACCATGTATAGTAAGGCTTTTTTTTCCGACAAAAAAACGACCATGTATAGTAAGGCTTTTTTTTCCGACAAAAAAACGACCATGTATAGTAAGGCTTTTTTTTCCGACAAAAAAACGACCATGTATAGTAAGGCTTTTTTTTCCGGAAAAAAAAAAACGACCATGTAGTAAGGCTTTTTTTTCCGACAAAAAAACGACCATGTATAGTAAGGCTTTTTTTTTTTTTTTTTTTTTTTTTTTTTTTTTTTTTTTTTTTAAATTCCTAGTCATACTTACTAAACTCATTGCTCCTCTTTCCAGTAAACAGACTAACATCCCCGTGGTCTCGTGGTAGAGTGTCTACACTCTGACACTGAGGTTGTGGGTTCGATCCCAGGCTGAGTCAATCCAAACAACCTTGTATAGTCAGGCTTTTTTTTCCGACAAAAAAACGACCATGTATAGTAAGGCTTTTTTTTTCCAACAAAAAAACGACCATGTATAGTAAGGCTTTTTTTTCCGACAAAAAAACGACCATGTATAGTAAGGCTTTTTTTTCAGACAAAAAAACGACCATGTATAGTAAGGCTTTTTTTTCCAAAAAAAAAACGACCATGTATAGTAAGGCTTTTTTTTCCGACAAAAAAACGACCATGTATAGTAAGGCTTTTTTTTTCCGACAAAAAAACGACCATGTATAGTAAGGCTTTTTTTTCCGACAAAAAAACGACCATGTATAGTAAGGCTTTTTTTTCCGACAAAAAAACGACCATGTATAGTAAGGCTTTTTTTTCCGACAAAAAACGACCATGTATAGTAAGGCTTTTTTTTTCCGACAAAAAAACGACCATGTATAGTAAGGCTTTTTTTTTTTTTCCTAGTCATACTTACTAAACTCATTGCTCCTCTTTCCAGTAAACAGACTAACAACCCCGTGGTTTAGTGGTCGAGTGTCTACACTCTGACACTGAGGTTGTGGGTTCGATCTGAGTCAAACCAAACGACCTTGTATAGTAAGGCTTTTTTTTCCGACAAAAAAACGACCATGTATAGTAAGGCTTATTTTTCCGACAAAAAAACGACCATGTATAGTAAGGCTTTTTTTTTTCCGACAAAAAAACGACCATGTATAGTAAGGCTTTTTTTTTTCTGACAAAAAAACGACCATGTATAGTAAGGCTTTTTTTTCCGACAAAAAAACGACCATGTTTAGTAAGGCTTTTTTTTCCGACAAAAAAACGACCATGTATAGTAAGGCTTTTTTTTCCGACAAAAAAACGACCATGTATAGTAAGGCTTTTTTTTTTTTTTTTTTTTTTTTTTTTTTTTTTTTTTTTAAATTCCTAGTCATACTTACTAAACTCATTGCTCCTCTTTCCAGTAAACAGACTAACAGACCCGTGGTTTAGTGGTAGAGTGTCTACACTCTGACACTGAGGTTGTGGGTTCGATCTGAGTCAAACCAAACGACCTTGTATAGTAAGGCTTTTTTTTCCGACAAAAAAACGACCATGTATAGTAAGGCTTTTTTTTTCCGACAAAAAAACGACCATGTATAGTAAGGCTTTTTTTTCCGACAAAAAAACGACCATGTATAGTAAGGCTTTTTTTTCAGACAAAAAAACGACCATGTATAGTAAGGCTTTTTTTTCCCCAAAAAAAACGACCATGTATAGTAAGGCTTTTTTTTCCGACAAAAAAACGACCATGTATAGTAAGGCTTTTTTTTCCGACATAAAAACGACCATGTATAGTAAGGCTTTTTTTTCCTACAAAAAAACGACCATGTATAGTAAGGCTTTTTTTTCCGACATAAAAACGACCATGTATAGTAAGGCTTTTTTTTCCGACAAAAAAACGACCATGTATAGTAAGGCTTTTTTTTCCGACAAAAAAACGACCATGTATAGTAAGGCTTTTTTTTCCGACAAAAAAACGACCATGTATAGTAAGGCTTTTTTTTCCGACAAAAAAACGACCATGTATAGTAAGGCTTTTTTTTTTTTTCCTAGTCATACTTACTAAACTCATTGCTCCTCTTTCCAGTAAACAGACTAACAGCCCCGTGGTTTAGTGGTAGAGTGTCTACACTCTGACACTGAGGTTGTGGGTTCGATCTGAGTCAAACCAAACGACCTTGTATAGTAAGGCTTTTTTTTCCGACAAAAAAACGACCATGTATAGTAAGGCTTATTTTTCCGACAAAAAAACGACCATGTATAGTAAGGCTTTTTTTTTTCCGACAAAAAAACGACCATGTATAGTAAGGCTTTTTTTTCCGACAAAAAAACGACCATGTATAGTAAGGCTTTTTTTTTTCTGACAAAAAAACGACCATGTATAGTAAGGCTTTTTTTTCCGACAAAAAAAACAACCATGTATAGTAAGGCTTTTTTTTCCGACAAAAAAACGACCATGTATAGTAAGGCTTTTTTTCCGACAAAAAAACGACCATGTATAGTAAGGCTTTTTTTTCCGACAAAAAAACGACTATGTTTAGTAAGGCTTTTTTTTCCGACAAAAAAACGACCATGTATAGTAAGGCTTTTTTTTCCGACAAAAAAACGACCATGTTTAGTAAGGCTTTTTTTTCCGACAAAAAAACGACCATGTATAGTAAGGCTTTTTTTTCCGACAAAAAAACGACCATGTATAGTAAGGCTTTTTTTTTTTTTTTTTTTTTTTTTTTTTTTTTTTTTTTTTTAAATTCCTAGTCATACTTACTAAACTCATTGCTCCTCTTTCCAGTAAACAGACTAACAGACCCGTGGTTTAGTGGTAGAGTGTCTACACTCTGACACTGAGGTTGTGGGTTCGATCTGAGTCAAACCAAACGACCTTGTATAGTAAGGCTTTTTTTTCCGACAAAAAAACGACCATGTATAGTAAGGCTTTTTTTTTCCGACAAAAAAACGACCATGTATAGTAAGGCTTTTTTTTCCGACAAAAAAACGACCATGTATAGTAAGGCTTTTTTTTCAGACAAAAAAACGACCATGTATAGTAAGGCTTTTTTTTCCCCAAAAAAAACGACCATGTATAGTAAGGCTTTTTTTTCCGACAAAAAAACGACCATGTATAGTAAGGCTTTTTTTTCCGACATAAAAACGACCATGTATAGTAAGGCTTTTTTTTCCTACAAAAAAACGACCATGTATAGTAAGGCTTTTTTTTCCGACATAAAAACGACCATGTATAGTAAGGCTTTTTTTTCCGACAAAAAAACGACCATGTATAGTAAGGCTTTTTTTTCCGACAAAAAAACGACCATGTATAGTAAGGCTTTTTTTTCCGACAAAAAAACGACCATGTATAGTAAGGCTTTTTTTTCCGACAAAAAAACGACCATGTATAGTAAGGCTTTTTTTTTTTTTCCTAGTCATACTTACTAAACTCATTGCTCCTCTTTCCAGTAAACAGACTAACAGCCCCGTGGTTTAGTGGTAGAGTGTCTACACTCTGACACTGAGGTTGTGGGTTCGATCTGAGTCAAACCAAACGACCTTGTATAGTAAGGCTTTTTTTTCCGACAAAAAAACGACCATGTATAGTAAGGCTTATTTTTCCGACAAAAAAACGACCATGTATAGTAAGGCTTTTTTTTTTCCGACAAAAAAACGACCATGTATAGTAAGGCTTTTTTTTCCGACAAAAAAACGACCATGTATAGTAAGGCTTTTTTTTTTCTGACAAAAAAACGACCATGTATAGTAAGGCTTTTTTTTCCGACAAAAAAAACAACCATGTATAGTAAGGCTTTTTTTTCCGACAAAAAAACGACCATGTATAGTAAGGCTTTTTTTCCGACAAAAAAACGACCATGTATAGTAAGGCTTTTTTTTCCGACAAAAAAACGACTATGTTTAGTAAGGCTTTTTTTTCCGACAAAAAAACGACCATGTATAGTAAGGCTTTTTTTTCCGACAAAAAAACGACCATGTATAGTAAGGCTTTTTTTTCCGACAAAAAAACGACCATGTATAGTAAGGCTTTTTTTTCCGACAAAAAAACGACCATGTATATTAAGGCTTTTTTTTTCCGACAAAAAAACGACCATGTATAGTAAGGCTTTTTTTTCAGACAAAAAAACGACCATGTATAGTAAGGCTTTTTTTTCCGACAAAAAAACGACCATGTATAGTAAGGCTTTTTTTTCCGACAAAAAAACGACCATGTATAGTAAGGCTTTTTTTTTTTTCCTAGTCATACTTACTAAACTCATTGCTCCTCTTTCCAGTAAACAGACTAACAGCCCCGTGGTTTAGTGGTAGAGTGTCTACACTCTGACACTGAGGTTGTGGGTTCGATCTGAGTCAAACCAAACGACCTTGTATAGTAAGGCTTTTTTTTCCGACAAAAAAACGACCATGTATAGTAAGGCTTATTTTTCCGACAAAAAAACGACCATGTATAGTAAGGCTTTTTTTTTTCCGACAAAAAAACGACCATGTATAGTAAGGCTTTTTTTTTTCTGACAAAAAAACGACCATGTATAGTAAGGCTTTTTTTTCCGACAAAAAAACGACCATGTTTAGTAAGGCTTTTTTTTCCGACAAAAAAACGACCATGTATAGTAAGGCTTTTTTTTCCGACAAAAAAACGACCATGTATAGTAAGGCTTTTTTTTTTTTTTTTTTTAAATTCCTAGTCATACTTACTAAACTCATTGCTCCTCTTTCCAGTAAACAGACTAACAGCCCCGTGGTTTAGTGGTAGAGTGTCTACACTCTGACACTGAGGTTGTGGGTTCGATCTGAGTCAAACCAAACGACCTTGTATAGTAAGGCTTTTTTTTCCGACAAAAAAACGACCATGTATAGTAAGGCTTTTTTTTTCCGACAAAAAAACGACCATGTATAGTAAGGCTTTTTTTTCCGACAAAAAAACGACCATGTATAGTAAGGCTTTTTTTTCAGACAAAAAAACGACCATGTATAGTAAGGCTTTTTTTTCCCCAAAAAAAACGACCATGTATAGTAAGGCTTTTTTTTCCGACAAAAAAACGACCATGTATAGTAAGGCTTTTTTTTCCGACATAAAAACGACCATGTATAGTAAGGCTTTTTTTTCCTACAAAAAAACGACCATGTATAGTAAGGCTTTTTTTTCCGACATAAAAACGACCATGTATAGTAAGGCTTTTTTTTCCGACAAAAAAACGACCATGTATAGTAAGGCTTTTTTTTCCGACAAAAAAACGACCATGTATAGTAAGGCTTTTTTTTCCGACAAAAAAACGACCATGTATAGTAAGGCTTTTTTTTCCGACAAAAAAACGACCATGTATAGTAAGGCTTTTTTTTTTTTTCCTAGTCATACTTACTAAACTCATTGCTCCTCTTTCCAGTAAACAGACTAACAGCCCCGTGGTTTAGTGGTAGAGTGTCTACACTCTGACACTGAGGTTGTGGGTTCGATCTGAGTCAAACCAAACGACCTTGTATAGTACGGCTTTTTTTTCCGACAAAAAAACGACCATGTATAGTAAGGCTTATTTTTCCGACAAAAAAACGACCATGTATAGTAAGGCTTTTTTTTTTCCGACAAAAAAACGACCATGTATAGTAAGGCTTTTTTTTCCGACAAAAAAACGACCATGTATAGTAAGGCTTTTTTTTTTCTGACAAAAAAACGACCATGTATAGTAAGGCTTTTTTTTCCGACAAAAAAAACAACCATGTATAGTAAGGCTTTTTTTTCCGACAAAAAAACGACCATGTATAGTAAGGCTTTTTTTCCGACAAAAAAACGACCATGTATAGTAAGGCTTTTTTTTCCGACAAAAAAACGACTATGTTTAGTAAGGCTTTTTTTTCCGACAAAAAAACGACCATGTATAGTAAGGCTTTTTTTTCCGACAAAAAAACGACCATGTATAGTAAGGCTTTTTTTTCCGACAAAAAAACGACCATGTATAGTAAGGCTTTTTTTTCCGACAAAAAAACGACCATGTATATTAAGGCTTTTTTTTTCCGACAAAAAAACGACCATGTATAGTAAGGCTTTTTTTTCAGACAAAAAAACGACCATGTATAATAAGGCTTTTTTTTCCGACAAAAAAACGACCATGTATAGTAAGGCTTTTTTTTCCGACAAAAAAACGACCATGTATAGTAAGGCTTTTTTTTTTTTCCTAGTCATACTTACTAAACTCATTGCTCCTCTTTCCAGTAAACAGACTAACAGCCCCGTGGTTTAGTGGTAGAGTGTCTACACTCTGACACTGAGGTTGTGGGTTCGATCTGAGTCAAACCAAACGACCTTGTATAGTAAGGCTTTTTTTTCCGACAAAAAAACGACCATGTATAGTAAGGCTTATTTTTCCGACAAAAAAACGACCATGTATAGTAAGGCTTTTTTTTTTCCGACAAAAAAACGACCATGTATAGTAAGGCTTTTTTTTCCGACAAAAAAACGACCATGTATAGTAAGGCTTTTTTTTTTCTGACAAAAAAACGACCATGTATAGTAAGGCTTTTTTTTCCGACAAAAAAAACAACCATGTATAGTAAGGCTTTTTTTTCCGACAAAAAAACGACCATGTATAGTAAGGCTTTTTTTCCGACAAAAAAACGACCATGTATAGTAAGGCTTTTTTTTCCGACAAAAAAACGACCATGTTTAGTAAGGCTTTTTTTTCCGACAAAAAAACGACCATGTATAGTAAGGCTTTTTTTTCCGACAAAAAAACGACCATGTATAGTAAGGCTTATTTTTCCGACAAAAAAACGACCATGTATAGTAAGGCTTTTTTTTTTCCGACAAAAAAACGACCATGTATAGTAAGGCTTTTTTTTCCGACAAAAAAACGACCATGTATAGTAAGGCTTTTTTTTTTCTGACAAAAAAACGACCATGTATAGTAAGGCTTTTTTTTCCGACAAAAAAAACAACCATGTATAGTAAGGCTTTTTTTTCCGACAAAAAAACGACCATGTATAGTAAGGCTTTTTTTCCGACAAAAAAACGACCATGTATAGTAAGGCTTTTTTTTCCGACAAAAAAACGACTATGTTTAGTAAGGCTTTTTTTTCCGACAAAAAAACGACCATGTATAGTAAGGCTTTTTTTTCCGACAAAAAAACGACCATGTATAGTAAGGCTTTTTTTTCCGACAAAAAAACGACCATGTATAGTAAGGCTTTTTTTTCCGACAAAAAAACGACCATGTATATTAAGGCTTTTTTTTTCCGACAAAAAAACGACCATGTATAGTAAGGCTTTTTTTTCAGACAAAAAAACGACCATGTATAGTAAGGCTTTTTTTTCCGACAAAAAAACGACCATGTATAGTAAGGCTTTTTTTTCCGACAAAAAAACGACCATGTATAGTAAGGCTTTTTTTTTTTTCCTAGTCATACTTACTAAACTCATTGCTCCTCTTTCCAGTAAACAGACTAACAGCCCCGTGGTTTAGTGGTAGAGTGTCTACACTCTGACACTGAGGTTGTGGGTTCGATCTGAGTCAAACCAAACGACCTTGTATAGTAAGGCTTTTTTTTCCGACAAAAAAACGACCATGTATAGTAAGGCTTATTTTTCCGACAAAAAAACGACCATGTATAGTAAGGCTTTTTTTTTTCCGACAAAAAAACGACCATGTATAGTAAGGCTTTTTTTTCCGACAAAAAAACGACCATGTATAGTAAGGCTTTTTTTTTTCTGACAAAAAAACGACCATGTATAGTAAGGCTTTTTTTTCCGACAAAAAAAACAACCATGTATAGTAAGGCTTTTTTTTCCGACAAAAAAACGACCATGTATAGTAAGGCTTTTTTTCCGACAAAAAAACGACCATGTATAGTAAGGCTTTTTTTTCCGACAAAAAAACGACCATGTTTAGTAAGGCTTTTTTTTCCGACAAAAAAACGACCATGTATAGTAAGGCTTTTTTTTCCGACAAAAAAACGACCATGTATAGTAAGGCTTTTTTTTCCGACAAAAAAACGACCATGTATAGTAAGGCTTTTTTTTCCGACAAAAAAACGACCATGTATATTAAGGCTTTTTTTTTCCGACAAAAAACGACCATGTATAGTAAGGCTTTTTTTTCCGACAAAAAAACGACCATGTATAGTAAGGCTTTTTTTTCCGACAAAAAAACGACCATGTATAGTAAGGCTTTTTTTTCCGACAAAAAAACGACCATGTATAGTAAGGCTTTTTTTTCCGGAAAAAAAAAAACGACCATGTAGTAAGGCTTTTTTTTCCGACAAAAAAACGACCATGTATAGTAAGGCTTTTTTTTTTTTTCCTAGTCATACTTACTAAACTCATTGCTCCTCTTTCCAGTAAACAGACTAACAGCCCCGTGGTTTAGTGGTAGAGTGTCTACACTCTGACACTGAGGTTGTGGGTTCGATCTGAGTCAAACCAAACGACCTTGTATAGTAAGGCTTTTTTTTCCGACAAAAAAACGACCATGTATAGTAAGGCTTATTTTTCCGACAAAAAAACGACCATGTATAGTAAGGCTTTTTTTTTTCCGACAAAAAAACGACCATGTATAGTAAGGCTTTTTTTTCCGACAAAAAAACGACCATGTATAGTAAGGCTTTTTTTTTTCTGACAAAAAAACGACCATGTATAGTAAGGCTTTTTTTTCCGACAAAAAAAACAACCATGTATAGTAAGGCTTTTTTTTCCGACAAAAAAACGACCATGTATAGTAAGGCTTTTTTTCCGACAAAAAAACGACCATGTATAGTAAGGCTTTTTTTTCCGACAAAAAAACGACCATGTTTAGTAAGGCTTTTTTTTCCGACAAAAAAACGACCATGTATAGTAAGGCTTTTTTTTCCGACAAAAAAACGACCATGTATAGTAAGGCTTTTTTTTCCGACAAAAAAACGACCATGTATAGTAAGGCTTTTTTTTCCGACAAAAAAACGACCATGTATATTAAGGCTTTTTTTTTCCGACAAAAAAACGACCATGTATAGTAAGGCTTTTTTTTCCGACAAAAAAACGACCATGTATAGTAAGGCTTTTTTTTCCGACAAAAAAACGACCATGTATAGTAAGGCTTTTTTTTCCGACAAAAAAACGACCATGTATAGTAAGGCTTTTTTTTCCGGAAAAAAAAAAACGACCATGTAGTAAGGCTTTTTTTTCCGACAAAAAAACGACCATGTATAGTAAGGCTTTATTTTTTTTTTTTTTTTTTTTTTTTTTTTTTTTTTAAAATTCCTAGTCATACTTACTAAACTCATTGCTCCTCTTTCCAGTAAACAGACTAACATCCCCGTGGTCTCGTGGTAGAGTGTCTACACTCTGACACTGAGGTTGTGGGTTCGATCCCAGGCTGAGTCAAACCAAACAACCTTGTATAGTCAGGCTTTTTTTTCCGACAAAAAAACGACCATGTATAGTAAGGCTTTTTTTTTCCAACAAAAAAACGACCATGTATAGTAAGGCTTTTTTTTCCGACAAAAAAACGACCATGTATAGTAAGGCTTTTTTTTCAGACAAAAAAACGACCATGTATAGTAAGGCTTTTTTTTCAGACAAAAAAACGACCATGTATAGTAAGGCTTTTTTTTCCAAAAAAAAAACGACCATGTATAGTAAGGCTTTTTTTTCCGACAAAAAAACGACCATGTATAGTAAGGCTTTTTTTTTCCGACAAAAAAACGACCATGTATAGTAAGGCTTTTTTTTCCGACAAAAAAACGACCATGTATAGTAAGGCTTTTTTTTCCGACAAAAAAACGACCATGTATAGTAAGGCTTTTTTTCCGACAAAAAACGACCATGTATAGTAAGGCTTATTTTTCCGACAAAAAAACGACCATGTATAGTAAGGCTTTTTTTTTTTTTCCTAGTCATACTTACTAAACTCATTGCTCCTCTTTCCAGTAAACAGACTAACAACCCCGTGGTTTAGTGGTCGAGTGTCGACACTCTGACACTGAGGTTGTGGGTTCGATCTGAGTCAAACCAAACGACCTTGTATAGTAAGGCTTTTTTTTCCGACAAAAAAACGACCATGTATAGTAAGGCTTTTTTTTTCCGACAAAAAAACGACCATGTATAGTAAGGCTTTTTTTTCCGACAAAAAAACGACCATGTATAGTAAGGCTTTTTTTTCAGACAAAAAAACGACCATGTATAGTAAGGCTTTTTTTTCCCCCAAAAAACCGACCATGTATAGTAAGGCTTTTTTTTCCGACATAAAAACGACCATGTATAGTAAGGCTTTTTTTTCCGACATAAAAACGACCATGTATAGTAAGGCTTTTTTTTCCGACAAAAAAACGACCATGTATAGTAAGGCTTTTTTTTCCGACATAAAAACGACCATGTATAGTAAGGCTTTTTTTTCCGACAAAAAAACGACCATGTATAGTAAGGCTTTTTTTTCCGACAAAAAAACGACCATGTATAGTAAGGCTTTTTTTTCCGACAAAAAAACGACCATGTATAGTAAGGCTTTTTTTTCCGACAAAAAAACGACCATGTATAGTAAGGCTTTTTTTTTTTTTCCTAGTCATACTTACTAAACTCATTGCTCCTCTTTCCAGTAAACAGACTAACAGCCCCGTGGTTTAGTGGTAGAGTGTCTACACTCTGACACTGAGGTTGTGGGTTCGATCTGAGTCAAACCAAACGACCTTGTATAGTAAGGCTTTTTTTCAGACAAAAAAACGACCATGTATAGTAAGGCTTATTTTTCCGACAAAAAAACGACCATGTATAGTAAGGCTTTTTTTTTTTCCGACAAAAAAACGACCATGTATAGTAAGGCTTTTTTTTCCGACAAAAAAACGACCATGTATAGTAAGGCTTTTTTTTTTCTGACAAAAAAACGACCATGTATAGTAAGGCTTTTTTTTCCGACAAAAAAAACAACCATGTATAGTAAGGCTTTTTTTTCCGACAAAAAAACGACCATGTATAGTAAGGCTTTTTTTCCGACAAAAAAACGACCATGTATAGTAAGGCTTTTTTTTCCGACAAAAAAACGACCATGTTTAGTAAGGCTTTTTTTTCCGACAAAAAAACGACCATGTATAGTAAGGCTTTTTTTTCCGACAAAAAAACGACCATGTTTAGTAAGGCTTTTTTTTCCGACAAAAAAACGACCATGTATAGTAAGGCTTTTTTTTCCGACAAAAAAACAACCATGTATAGTAAGGCTTTTTTTTTCCGACAAAAAAACGACCATGTATAGTAAGGCTTTTTTTTCCGACAAAAAAACGACCATGTATAGTAAGGCTTTTTTTTCCGACAAAAAAACGACCATGTATAGTAAGGCTTTTTTTTCCGACAAAAAACGACCATGTATAGTAAGGCTTTTTTTTCCGACAAAAAAACGACCATGTATAGTAAGGCTTTTTTTTTTTTTCCTAGTCATACTTACTAAACTCATTGCTCCTCTTTCCAGTAAACAGACTAACAACCCCGTGGTTTAGTGGTCGAGTGTCTACACTCTGACACTGAGGTTGTGGGTTCGATCTGAGTCAAACCAAACGACCTTGTATAGTAAGGCTTTTTTTTTTCCGACAAAAAAACGACCATGTATAGTAAGACTTTTTTTTCCGACAAAAAAACGACCATGTATAGTAAGGCTTTTTTTTCCGACAAAAAAACGACCATGTATTGTAAGGCTTTTTTTTTTTTTTTTTTTTTTTTTTTTTTTTTTAAATTCCTAGTCATACTTACTAAACTCATTGCTCCTCTTTCCAGTAAACAGACTAACAGCCCCGTGGTTTAGTGGTAGAGTGTCTACACTCTGACACTGAGGTTGTGGGTTCGATCTGAGTCAAACCAAACGACCTTGTATAGTAAGGCTTTTTTTTCCGACAAAAAAACGACCATGTATAGTAAGGCTTTTTTTTCCGACAAAAAAACGACCATGTATAGTAAGGCTTATTTTTCCGACAAAAAAACGACCATGTATAGTAAGGCTTTTTTTCCAGACAAAAAAACGACCATGTATAGTAAGGCTTTTTTTTTCAACAAAAAAACGACCATGTATAGTAAGGCTTTTTTTTCCGACAAAAAAACGACCATGTATAGTAAGGCTTTTTTTTTCCGACAAAAAAACGACCATGTATAGTAAGGCTTTTTTTTCCGACAAAAAAACTATGTGTATAGTAAGGCTTTTTTTTCAGACAAAAAAACGACCATGTATAGTAAGGCTTTTTTTTCCCCCAAAAAAACGACCATGTATAGTAAGGCTTTTTTTTCCGACAAAAAAACGACCATGTATAGTAAGGCTTTTTTTTCAGACAAAAAAACGACCATGTATAGTAAGGCTTTTTTTTTCAACAAAAAAACGACCATGTATAGTAAGGCTTTTTTTTCCGACAAAAAAACGACCATGTATAGTAAGGCTTTTTTTTTTCCGACAAAAAAACGACCATGTATAGTAAGGCTTTTTTTTCCGACAAAAAAACGACCATGTATAGTAAGGCTTTTTTTTCAGACAAAAAAACGACCATGTATAGTAAGGCTTTTTTTTTTTTTTTTTTTTTTTTTTTTTTTTTTTTTAAATTCCTAGTCATACTTACTAAACTCATTGCTCCTCTTTCCAGTAAACAGACTAACAGCCCCGTGGTTTAGTGGTCGAGTGTCTACACTCTGACACTGAGGTTGTGGGTTCGATCTGAGTCAAACCAAACGACCTTGTATAGTAAGGCTTTTTTTTCCGACAAAAAAACGACCATGTATAGTAAGGCTTTTTTTTCCGACAAAAAAACGACCATGTATAGTAAGGCTTATTTTTCCGACAAAAAAACGACCATGTATATTAAGGCTTTTTTTTCCGACAAAAAAACGACCATGTATAGTAAGGCTTTTTTTTCAGACAAAAAAACGACCATGTATAGTAAGGCTTTTTTTTCCGACAAAAAAACGACCATGTATAGTAAGGCTTTTTTTTTCAACAAAAAAACGACCATGTATAGTAAGGCTTTTTTTTCCGACAAAAAAACGACCATGTATAGTAAGGCTTTTTTTTTCCGACAAAAAAACGACCATGTATAGTAAGGCTTTTTTTTCCCAAAAAAAAACGACCATGTATAGTAAGGCTTTTTTTTCCGACAAAAAAACGACCATGTATAGTAAGGTTTTTTTTTCAGACAAAAAAACGACCATGTATAGTAAGGCTTTTTTTTTCAACAAAAAAACGACCATGTATAGTAAGGCTTTTTTTTCCGACAAAAAAACGACCATGTATAGTAAGGCTTTTTTTTTCCGACAAAAAAACGACCATGTATAGTAAGGCTTTTTTTTCCGACAAAAAAACGACCATGTATAGTAAGGCTTTTTTTTCAGACAAAAAAACGACCATGTATAGTAAGGCTTTTTTTTCCCCAAAAAAAACGACCATGTATAGTAAGGCTTTTTTTTCCGACAAAAAAACGACCATGTATAGTAAGGCTTTTTTTTTCCGACAAAAAAACGACCATGTATAGTAAGGCTTTTTTTTCCGACATAAAAACGACCATGTATAGTAAGGCTTATTTTTCCGACAAAAAAACGACCATGTATAGTAAGGCTTTTTTTTTTCCGACAAAAAAACGACCATGTATAGTAAGGCTTTTTTTTCCGACAAAAAAACGACCATGTATAGTAAGGCTTTTTTTTTTCTGACAAAAAAACGACCATGTATAGTAAGGCTTTTTTTTCCGACAAAAAAACGACCATGTATAGTAAGGCTTTTTTTTCCGACAAAAAAACGACCATGTATAGTAAGGCGTTTTTTTTGTTTGTTTTTTGTTTTGTTTTTTTTTGTTTGTTTTTTTTAAACGACCATGTATAGTATGGCATTTAATAAAAAAAACAAAAGGCGTTTTTTTTTTTTGTTTGTTTGTTTTTTCAAACGACCATGTATAGTATGGCCTTTAAAAAAAAAAAAAAAAAAAAACGACCATGTAAAGTATGTTTTTTTTTTTTTTTTTTAACGACCATGTAAGGTGTTTTAAAAAAAACAAAAAAACAAAAAAAAGACCATGTATACTAAGGCGTTTTTTGTTTTGTTTTTTGTTTTGGTTATTTTTTGTTGTTTTTTTTCAAATGACCATGGATAGTATGGGGTTTTTTTAAAAAGAAAAAAGACCCGGCCGGGGGATTGAACCCACGATCTCCCATTCTCGGGGTGGACACTCTACCACTAGACCACTGAGTAGGTCTTTGAAAAACCAAAGAAACAAAAAAAAAACGCCTGACCATAAATGGTCGGTTTTAAAAAAACAAAACAAAAAAAAACGCCATACTATACATGGTCGTTTGAAAAAAAAAAAAAAAAAAAAACGCCTTAGTATACATGGTCGTTTTTTAAAAAAAGAAAACGCCTTACTATACATGGTCGTTTTTGTTTTTTTTAAAACGCCATACTATACATGGTCGTTTGAAAAAAAAAAAAATAAAAAAAAAAAAATAAAAAACGCCTGACTATACATGGTCGTTTTTTTAAAAAACAAAAACGCCTTACTATACATGGTCGTTTTTAAAAAAACAGAAACAAAAACGCCATACTATACATGGTCGTTTTTTGTTTCTTTTGTTTTTTTTAAAACGCCATACTATACATGGTCGTTTGAAAACACACAAAAAAAAAAAAAATGCCTTACTATACATGGTCATTTTTTTTTTGTTGTTGTTGTTTTTAAAAACGCCATACTATACATCGTCGTTTGAAAAAAAACAAAAAAAACAACAAAAACAAAAAAAACGCCTATACATGGTCGTTTTTAAAAAAAAACAAAAAAAAAAAAAACGCCTTACTATACATGGTCGTT
This sequence comes from Festucalex cinctus, assembly GCF_051991245.1. Classification (NCBI taxonomy): domain Eukaryota; kingdom Metazoa; phylum Chordata; class Actinopteri; order Syngnathiformes; family Syngnathidae; genus Festucalex; species Festucalex cinctus. The sequence goes on along the minus strand of NC_135428.1, from coordinate 9,602,303 downwards.
TAAAAAAAAAACAAAAAAAAAAACGGCATACTATACATGGTCGTTTTTTTAAAAAAAGAAAACATCATACTATACATGGTCGTTTGAAAAAAAAAAAAAAGACGCCTTAGTATACATGGTCGTTTAAAAAAAAAAAAAAAAAAATGCCACACTATACATGGTCATTTGAAAAACAAAAAAAAAAAAAAAAAACGGCATACTATACATGGTCGTTTGAAAAAAAAAGGCCTTACTTTTCATGGTCGTTTTTTTTTAAATAAAAAATAACAGCTTACTATATCCATGGTCGTTTATTTTCATAGTCCTTTGTGTGACCCAGCCGGGGGATTGAACCCACGATCTCCCATTCTCGGGGTGGACACTCTACCACTAGACCACTGAGCAGGTCTTTGAAAAACCAAAAAAACAAAAAAAAACGCCTGACCATAAATGGTCGGTTTTAAAAAAACAAAACAAAAAAAAACGCCATACTATACATGGTCGTTTGAAAAAAAAAAAAAAAAAAAACAAAAAAAAAACGCCATACTATACATGGTCGTTTGAAAAAAAAAAAAAAAAAAAAAAAAACGCCTTAGTATACATGGTCGTTTTTTAAAAAAAGAAAACGCCTTACTATACATGGTCGTTTTTTTTTTTTTTAAAACGCCATACTATACATGGTCGTTTGAAAAAAATAAAATAAAAATAAAAAAATAAAAAACGCCTGACTATACATGGTCGTTTTTTTAAAAAACAAAAACGCCTTACTATACATGGTCGTTTTTAAAAAAACAGAAACAAAAACGCCATACTATACATGGTCGTTTTTTGTTTTTTTTGTTTTTTTTAAAACGCCATACTATACATGGTCGTTTGAAAACACACACAAAAAAAAAAATGCCTTACTATACATGGTCATTTTTTTTTTGTTGTTGTTGTTTTTAAAAACGCCATACTATACATCGTCGTTTGAAAAAAAACAAAAAAAACAACAAAAACAAAAAAAACGCCTATACATGGTCGTTTTTAAAAAAAACCAAAAAAAAAAACCGCCATACTATACATGGTCGTTTAAAAAAAAAAAAAAAAAAAAACGCCTTACTCTACATGACCGTTGAAATAAAAAAAATAAATTAAAAAAATAAATAAATAAATAAAAACTCCTTACTATTCATGGTCGTTTTTTTTTTAAACAAAAAAACGCCTTACTATACATGGTCGTTTGAAAAAAAAAGGCCTTACAATACATGGTCGTTTTTTTTTTGTTTTTTTTTAAAGTAACGGCTTACTATATCCATGGTCGTTTATTTTCATAGCCCTTGGTGTGAGCCGGCCGGGGGATTGAACCCACGATCTCCCATTCTCGGGGTGGACACTCTACCACGAGACCACTGAGCAGGTATTTGAAAAACCAAAGAAAAAAAAAAAACGCCTGACCATACATGGTCGGTTTAAAAAAAAAAAAAAAAAAATGCCACACTATACATGGTCATTTGAAAAACAAAACAAAAACAAAAACACGCCTTACTATACATGGTCGTTTAAAAAAAAAAAAAAACGGCATACTATACATGGTCGTTTGAAAAAAAAAGGCCTTACTTTTCATGGTCGTTTTTTTTAAAATAAAAAATAACAGCTTACTATATCCATGGTCGTTTATTTTCATAGCCCTTTGTGTGACCCAGCCGGGGGATTGAACCCACGATCTCCCATTCTCGGGGTGGACACTCTACCACTAGACCACTGAGCAGGTCTTTGAAAAACCAAAAAAACAAAAAAAAACGCCTGACCATAAATGGTCGGTTTTAAAAAAACAAAACAAAAAAAAACGCCATACTATACATGGTCGTTTGAAAAAAAAAAAAAAACAAAACAAAAAAAAACGCCATACTATACATGGTCGTTTGAAAAAAAAAAAAAAAAAAAAAAAACGCCTTAGTATACATGGTCGTTTTTTAAAAAAAGAAAACGCCTTACTATACATGGTCGTTTTTTTTTTTTTAAAACGCCATACTATACATGGTCGTTTGAAAAAAATAAAATAAAAATAAAAAAATAAAAAACGCCTGACTATACATGGTCGTTTTTTTAAAAAACAAAAACGCCTTACTATACATGGTCGTTTTTAAAAAAACAGAAACAAAAACGCCATACTATACATGGTCGTTTTTTGTTTTTTTTGTTTTTTTTAAAACGCCATACTATACATGGTCGTTTGAAAACACACACAAAAAAAAAAATGCCTTACTATACATGGTCATTTTTTTTTTTTTGTTGTTGTTTTTAAAAACGCCATACTATACATCGTCGTTTGAAAAAAAACAAAAAAAACAACAAAAACAAAAAAAACGCCTATACATGGTCGTTTTTAAAAAAAACCAAAAAAAAAAACCGCCATACTATACATGGTCGTTTAAAAAACAAACAAAAAAAAAACGCCTTACTCTACATGACCGTTGAAATAAAAAAAATAAATTAAAAAAATAAATAAATAAATAAAAACTCCTTACTATTCATGGTCGTTTTTTTTTTAAACAAAAAAACGCCTTACTATACATGGTCGTTTGAAAAAAAAAGGCCTTACAATACATGGTCGTTTTTTTTTTGTTTTTTTTTAAAGTAACGGCTTACTATATCCATGGTCGTTTATTTTCATAGCCCTTGGTGTGAGCCGGCCGGGGGATTGAACCCACGATCTCCCATTCTCGGGGTGGACACTCTACCACGAGACCACTGAGCAGGTATTTGAAAAACCAAAGAAAAAAAAAAAACGCCTGACCATACATGGTCGGTTTTAAAAAAAAAAAAAAAAATGCCACACTATACATGGTCATTTGAAAAACAAAACAAAAACAAAAACACGCCTTACTATACATGGTCGTTTAAAAAAAAAAAAAAACGGCATACTATACATGGTCGTTTGAAAAAAAAAGGCCTTACTTTTCATGGTCGTTTTTTTTTAAATAAAAAATAACAGCTTACTATATCCATGGTCGTTTATTTTCATAGCCCTTTGTGTGACCCAGCCGGGGGATTGAACCCACGATCTCCCATTCTCGGGGTGGACACTCTACCACTAGACCACTGAGCAGGTCTTTGAAAAACCAAAAAAACAAAAAAAAACGCCTGACCATAAATGGTCGGTTTTAAAAAAACAAAACAAAAAAAAACGCCATACTATACATGGTCGTTTGAAAAAAAAAAAAAAAAAAAACAAAAAAAAAAAAAAAAACGCCTTACTCTACATGACCGTTGAAATAAAAAAAATAAATTAAAAAAATAAATAAATAAATAAAAACTCCTTACTATTCATGGTCGTTTTTTTTTTAAACAAAAAAACGCCTTACTATACATGGTCGTTTGAAAAAAAACGGCCTTACAATACATGGTCGTTTTTTTTTGTTTTTTTTTAAAGTAACGGCTTACTATATCCATGGTCGTTTATTTTCATAGTCCTTTGTGTGACCCGGCCGGGGGATTGAACCCACGATCTCCCATTCTCGGGGTGGACACTCTACCACGAGACCACTGAGCAGGTATTTGAAAAACCAAAGAAAAAAAAAAAAAACGCCTGACCATACATGGTCGGTTTTTAAAAAAAAATAAAAAATAAAAAAAAACGCCATACTATACATGGTCGTTTGAAAAACAAAAAAAAAAAAAAAAAAAAAAAAAAGCCTTACTATACATGGTCGTTTAAAAAAAAAAAAAAAAAAAACAAAACGGCATACTATACATGGTCGTTTTTTAAAAAAAGAAAACGCCATACTATACATGGTCGTTTGAAAAAAAACAAAAAAAACGCCTTACTATACATGGTCGTTTAAAAAAAACAAAAACAAAAAAAAAACGGCATACTATACATGGTCGTTTTTTTAAAAAAGAAAACATCATACTATACATGGTCGTTTGAAAAAAAAAAAAAAAAGACGCCTTAGTATACATGGTCGTTTTAAAAAAAAAAAAAAAAAATGCCACACTATACATGGTCGTTTTAAAAAAAAAAAAAAAAACGGCATACTATACATGGTCGTTTGAAAAAAAAAAGGCCTTACTTTTCATGGTCGTTTTTTTTTAAATAAAAAATAACAGCTTACTATATCCATGGTCGTTTATTTTCATAGTCCTTTGTGTGACCCAGCCGGGGGATTGAACCCACGATCTCCCATTCTCGGGGTGGACACTCTACCACTAGACCACTGAGCAGGTCTTTGAAAAACCAAAGAAACAAAAAAAAACGCCTGACCATAAATGGTCGGTTTTAAAAAAACAAAAAACAAAAAAAACGCCATACTATACATGGTCGTTTGAAAAAAAAAAAAAAAAAAAACGCCTTAGTATACATGGTCGTTTTTAAAAAAAAGAAAACGCCTTACTATACATGGTCGTTTTTGTTTTTTTTAAAACGCCATACTATACATGGTCGTTTGAAAAAATAAAAATAAAAATAAAAAAATAAAAAACGCCTGACTATACATGGTCGTTTTTTTAAAAAACAAAAACGCCTTACTATACATGGTCGTTTTTAAAAAAACAGAAACAAAAACGCCATACTATACATGGTCGTTTTTTGTTTCTTTTGTTTTTTTTAAAACGCCATACTATACATGGTCGTTTGAAAACACAAAAAAAAAAAAAATGCCTTACTATACATGGTCATTTTTTTGTTGTTGTTGTTGTTTTTAAAAACGCCATACTATATACATCGTCGTTTGAAAAAAACCAAAAAAAACAACAAAAACGCCTATACATGGTCGTTTTTAAAAAAAAACAACAAAAAAAACGCCATACTATACATGGTCGTTTAAAAAAAAAACAAAAAAAAAACGCCTTACTCTACATGACGGTTGAAATAAAAAAAATAAATAAAAAAAATAAATAAATAAAAACTCCTTACTATTCATGGTCGTTTTTTTTTTAAACAAAAAAACGCCTTACTATACATGGTCGTTTGAAAAAAAAAAAAAAAAAAAAAAAAAAAAACGCCTTAGTATAGATGGTCGTTTTTTGTTGTTGTTTTTTTTCGTTTTTTTTTTACTCCTTATTATACATGGTAATTCAAATAAAATAATAATAAAAAAAAAAACACCTTACTATACATGGTCGTTTTTTGTTTTTTTTTTGTTTTTTTTAAACGCCATACTATACATGGTCGTTTGAAAAAAAAAAAAAACAACAACAAAACGAAAAAAACGCCTGACTATACATGGTCGTTTTTTTAAAAAACAATAACGCCTTACTATACATGGTCGTTAAAATAAAATAAAAAAAACAAACAAAAAATAAAAATAAACGCCTTAGTATACATGGTCGTTTTTAAAAAAAAAAAAAAAAAAACGCCATACTATACATGGTCGTTCTTTTTTTTTTTTTTTTTTTTTTTTTAAACGGCATACTATACATGGTCGTTTGAAAAAAACAAAAAAACAAACAAACAAAAAAAAACGCCTGACTATACATGGTCGTTTTTTAAAAAACAAAACAAAAAAAAACGCTTTACTATACATGGCCGATGAAATAAAAATAAAAAATAAAAAAAAAACGCCTTACTGTACATCGTCGTTTGAAAAACAAAAAAACAAAAACAAAAACAAAAACAAAAAAAAACGCCTTACTATACATGGTCGTTTTAAAAAAAAAAAAAAAACGGCGTACTATACATGGTCGTTTAAAAAATAAATAAATAAATAGCGCCTTACTATACATGGTTGTTTAAAAAAAAAAAAAAAAAAAGGTTGTTTTTTGTTTTTTTTAAATGCCATACTATACATGGTCGTTTTTTAAAAATAAAACGCCATGGTCGTTTGAAAAAAAAAAATGGTCGTTTTTTTTTTTTAAAAACAAAAAACGCCATACTATACATGGTCTTTTGAGAAAAAAACAAAAACAAAAAAAAACAAAAAACGCCATACTATCCATGGTCGTTTAAAAAAAAAAAAACGGCTTACTATATATGGTCGTTTTTTGTTTTTTTTTAAATGCCATACTATACATGGTCGTGTTTAAAAAAAAAAAAAACGCCATACTATACATGGTCGTTTGAAAAAAATAAATAATAAATGGCTTACTACACATGGTCGTTTTTTTTTTTTTTTAACGCCTTACTATACATGGTCATTTCAAATAAAATAATAATAATAAAAAAATTTTTTTTAAAAACGCCTTAGTATACATGGTCGTTTTTTTTTTTTTTTTTTTTAACTCCTTATTATACATGGTCATTTCAAATAAAATAATAATAAATAAAAAAAAACCCACCTTACTATACATGGTCGTTTTTTTTTGTTTTTGTTTTTAAAAAAAAAACAAAAAAACGCCATACTATAGTCTTTTGAAAACAAAAACAAAAAAAACAAAAAAAACACCTGACTATGCATGGTCGTCCTTTGTGTGACCCGGCCGGGGGGATTGAACCCACGATCTCCCATTCTCGGGGTGGACACTCTACCACTAGCCCACTGAGCAGGTCTTTGAAAAACCAAAGAAACAATAAAAAACGCCTGACCATACATGGTCGGTTTTAAAAAAAAAAAAAAAAAACGCCTTACCATACATGGTCGTTTTTTTTCTTTTTTTTTAAATGCCATACTATACATGGTCGTTTGAAAAAAAAAAAAAAAAAAAAAAAAAAAACGCCTTACTATACATGGTCGTTTGAAAAAAAAACAACAAAAAAAAAACACCTTACTATACATGGTCGTTTGAAAAACAAAAAAAAAAACAAAAAAAAACGCCATACTATACATGGTCGTTTGAAAAACAAAAAAACAAAAACAAAAAAAACAAAAAACGCCTTACTATACATGGCCGTTTAAAAAAAAAAAAAAAAACGGCGTACTATACATGGTCGTTTAAAAAATAAATAAATAAATAGCGCCTTACTATACATGGTTGTTTAAAAAAAAAAAAAAAAAAAGGTTGTTTTTTGTTTTTTTTAAATGCCATACTATACATGGTCGTTTTTTAAAAATAAAACGCCATGGTCGTTTGAAAAAAAAAAATGGTCGTTTTTTTTTTTTTAAAAACAAAAAACGCCATACTATACATGGTCTTTTGAGAAAAAAACAAAAAAAAAAAAAAAAAAAAAACCGCCATACTATCTATGGTCGTTTAAAAAAAAAAAAACGGCTTACTATATATGTTCGTTTTTTGTTTTTTTTTAAATGCCATACTATACATGGTCGTGTTTAAAAAAAAAAAAAACGCCATACTATACATGGTCGTTTGAAAAAAATAAATAAAAAATGGCTTACTACACATGGTCGTTTTTTTTTTTTTTTAACGCCTTACTATACATGGTCATTTCAAATAAAATAATAATAATAAAAAAATTTTTTTTAAAAACGCCTTAGTATACATGGTCGTTTTTTTTTTTTTTTTTTTTTAACTCCTTATTATACATGGTCATTTCAAATAAAATAATAATAAATAAAAAAAAACCCACCTTACTATACATGGTCGTTTTTTTTTGTTTTTGTTTTTAAAAAAAAAACAAAAAAACGCCATACTATAGTCTTTTGAAAACAAAAACAAAAAAAACAAAAAAAACACCTGACTATGCATGGTCGTCCTTTGTGTGACCCGGCCGGGGGGATTGAACCCACGATCTCCCATTCTCGGGGTGGACACTCTACCACTAGCCCACTGAGCAGGTCTTTGAAAAACCAAAGAAACAATAAAAAACGCCTGACCATACATGGTCGGTTTTAAAAAAAAAAAAAAAAAACGCCTTGCCATACATGGTCGTTTTTTTTCGTTTTTTTTAAATGCCATACTATACATGGTCGTTTGAAAAAAAAAAAAAAAAAAAAAAAAAAAACGCCTTACTATACATGGTCGTTTGAAAAAAAAACAACAAAAAAAAAACACCTTACTATACATGGTCGTTTGAAAAACAAAAAAAAAAACAAAAAAAAACGCCATACTATACATGGTCGTTTGAAAAACAAAAAAACAAAAACAAAAAAAAAAAAAAACGCCTTACTATACATGGCCGTTTAAAAAAAAAAAAAAAAACGGCGTACTATACATGGTCGTTTAAAAAATAAATAAATAAATAGCGCCTTACTATACATGGTTGTTTAAAAAAAAAAAAAAAAAAAGGTTGTTTTTTGTTTTTTTTAAATGCCATACTATACATGGTCGTTTTTTAAAAATAAAACGCCATGGTCGTTTGAAAAAAAAAAAAAAAAACGCCTTACTATACATGGTCGTTTTTTTTTTTTTTTTAAAACAAAAAACGCCATACTATACATGGTCTTTTGAGAAAAAAAAAACAAAAAAAAACAAACAAAAAACGCCATACTATCCATGGTCGTTTAAAAAAAAAAAAACGGCTTACTATATATGGTCGTTTTTTGTTTTTTTTTAAATGCCATACTATACATGGTCGTGTTAAAAAAAAAAAAACCCGCCATACTATACATGGTCATTTTTTTGTTGTTGTTGTTGTTTTTAAAAACGCCATACTATACATCGTCGTTTGAAAAAAAACAAAAAAAACAACAAAAACAAAAAAAACGCCTATACATGGTCGTTTTTAAAAAAACAACAACAAAAAAACGCCATACTATACATGGTCGTTTAAAAAAAAAACAAAAAAAAACGCCTTACTCTACATGACCGTTGAAATAAAAAAAATAAATAAAAAAAATAAATAAATAAATAAAAACTCCTTACTATTCATGGTCGTTTTTTTTTAAACAAAAAAACGCCTTACTATACATGGTCGTTTGAAAAAAAAAGGCCTTACAATACATGGTCGTTTTTTTTTGTTTTTTTTTAAAGTAACGGCTTACTATATCCATGGTCGTTTATTTTCATAGCCCTTGGTGTGAGCCGGCCGGGGGATTGAACCCACGATCTCCCATTCTCGGGGTGGACACTCTACCACGAGACCACTGAGCAGGTATTTGAAAAACCAAAGAAAAAAAAAAAAACGCCTGACCATACATGGTCGGTTTTTAAAAAAAAATATATAAATAAAAAAAAACGCCATACTATACATGGTTGTTTTAAAAAAAAAAAAAAAAAAAAGGTTGTTTTTTGTTTTTTTTAAATGCCATACTATACATGGTCGTTTTTTAAAAATAAAACGCCATGGTCGTTTGAAAAAAAAAAAAAAAACGCCTTACTATACATGGTCGTTTTTTTTTTAAAAAAAACAAAAAACGCCATACTATACATGGTCTTTTGAGAAAAAAAAAAAAAAAAAAAAAAAAAACGGCTTACTATATATGGTCGTTTTTTGTTTTTTTTTAAATGCCATACTATACATGGTCGTGTTTAAAAAAAAAAAAAACGCCATACTATACATGGTCGTTTGAAAAAAAAAAAAAAAAAGGTTGTTTTTTGTTTTTTTTAAATGCCATACTATACATGGTTGTTTAAAAAACAAAACAAAAAAAAAACGCCATACTATACATGGTCGTTTGAAAAAAATAAATAAAAAATGGCTCACTACACATGGTCGTTTTTTTTTTTTTTTAACGCCTTACTATACATGGTCATTTCAAATAAAATAATAATAATAAAAAAAATTTAAAAAAACGCCTTAGTATACATGGTCGTTTTTTTTTTTTTGTTTTTTTTTAACTCCTTATTATACATGGTCATTTCAAATAAAATAATAATAAATAAAAAAAAAACCACCTTACTATACATGGTCGTTTTTTTTTGTTTTTGTTTTTAAAAAAAAAACAAAAAAACGCCATACTATAGTCTTTTGAAAACAAAAACAAAAAAAACAAAAAAAACGCCTGACTATGCATGGTCGTTTTTTTTTTGTTTTTTTTTAAAAAGCCTTACTATACATGGTCGTTGAAATAAAAAAAAACAAAAAAAAAACGTCTTACTATACATGGTCGTTTTAAAAAAACAAAAAACAAAACGCTATACTATACATGGTCGTTTGAAAAAAAAACAAAAACAAAAAAAAAACGCCTTACTATACATGGTCGTTTTTTTTTTTTTTTTTTTTTTTTTAAACGCCGTACTATATACATGGTCGTTTGGAAAAAAAAAAAAAAAAAAAAAAAAAACGCCTTACTATACATGGTCGTTTTTTTAAAAAAAACAAAAAACGCCATAAAAAAAAAAAAAAGAAAAACACATTACGCCATGTTTGTTTAAAAAAATAAAAAATAAATAAATGTCTTACTATGGTCGTTTTTAAAATTTAAAAAAGCCTTGTATACATGCTCGTTTTTTGTTTTTTTTTAAATACGCCTTATTATACATGGTCTTTTTTTTTTTTTTTTTTTAAACCCACGTGAGTATACATGGTTGTTTAAAATAAAATAAAAAAAAACGCCTTACTATATATGGTCAATCTTTCTACGTTTTTTTTTTTTTTTTTTTTTTAACATACCTTACTATAAATGGTTGTTTAAAATTAAAAAATGCCTTAGTATACATGGTCGTTCTTAAAATAAAAAAACACCTTAGTATATATGGTCGTGTTTTTTTTTTGTTTTGTTTTTTAAACACGCCTTACTATACATGGTCCATCCATCCATCCATCCATTTTCTTGACCGCTTATTCCTCACAAGGGTCGCGGGGGGTGCTGGCGCCTATCTCAGCTGGCTCTGGGCAGCAGGCGGGGGACACCCTGGACTGGTTGCCAGCCAATCGCAGGGCACACAGAGACGAACAACCATCCACACTCACAAGCAAACCTAGGGACAATTCGGAGCTCCCAATTAACCTGCCATGCATGTTTTTGGAATGTGGGAGGAGACCGGAGTACCCAGAGAAGACCCACGCGGGCACGGGGAGAACATATAAACTCCACCCAGGAAGGCCGGAGCCTCGAACACTATACATGGATGTTTAAAATCAAATGAAAAAAAAAGCCTTATTATACATGGGCTTTTTTATTTATTTTTTAAACATACCTTACTATACAATGGTTGTTTAAAATAAAGAAATGCCCTTGTATACATGGTCGTTTAAAATAAAATAAAACACCTTACTATATAAGGTCGTTTTTTTTGTTTTTTTAAACGCCTTATGCATGGTCGTTCTTAAAATAAACGCCTTCGTATACATGGTCTTTTTTTGTTGTTGTTGTTTTGTTTTTAAAAAAAAGCCTTAGTATACATGGTTGGGTTTTTTTTTTCTAACTCCTTACGATACATAGTCGTTTAAAAAAAAAAAACGCCTTAGTATACAGGGTCATTTTTTGGTCACTTTTTCAAATAATAAAAGCCTCACTATACATTGTCTTTTTGAGAGAGAGAAAAAAGCCTTACTATACATGGTGATTACTTTTAAACAAACAAACAAACAAACAAACAAACAATAAATAAATAAATAAATAAATAAATAAATAAATAAATAAATAAATAAATGCTTTACAGAACATGGTTGTTTTTTAATGTATTTATTTATTAAAGTTTTACTATAAATGGTTGTTGTTGTTTTTTTTTTAACTTTAACACAAAAAAACACCTTCCTATATATACATGTTTGTCTGTTTGTTTGTTTTTTGTAAGGGAAAACAAAACAAAACACCTGACTCAGGGAATTTGAGATGGTCAGTTGTCATTGCTGCACTGCGAATGTGAATGATATGCTGTTTGTATCAAATCTATTGGCCCTCTGGGGGCCCCCTGCTGGCTAAGGGACACCAAGCAATTGCCTGCCTTGCCTGTTGGCAAGCTACGCCTCTGTCCCTGACCAACAACGACGGAAAAATTGGGCTAGTGCCCCACTGAGGCGAATCAGAAAATCTGATTGGTCAAAGAAATGCTCCCATTACTTATATAGTTTCTGAAGGCCCTTAGGGAAATTAGACACTGCTGTAGCGAATCAATTAATAGAATTGATCAAACATATACTGAAATGAAGGTTGTAATTGCAGGTCACCTGACGGCCCATGACTCACCCAAAGGCCAAGTATGTGAGGAGCGTCAATGCCAGGAAAATGGCAGAGATCCCACAGCCAATATACGTAATGAAGGTCAAAATGGTGGCGTGCACTCGACTGGTTAGAGGCTGCCTGGCGAGGTCCTGGATGAGATTATAAAGTCGGATTTTGCATTCATTCATTGGAACCACTACATGAACATTGAACATTATACGCTTCTTGTCCCACCCAAAACGAAAAGCTTACCAGCAGGATAGAGAAACTGGTGAGATGGTTGCAACCACAAACTGTCACGTCGTCTGTGCTATTGCGGACGTAACAGCCATTCGTGTTCCAGCCACCGGATTTGTCTACCAGTAAAAGAGTTATATTACATAATATACATTGCAGTCAATGTGTTCTAATAGATGATTAAAAGAAAAACTCACCATTTAAAACAAAGTCCCAGAAGACGCATGTAGCCACATAATTAGCCTGTAGTTAAATGAGGACAAAATGTGAAATTGGTTGGTTAATAAACACAGCTTGTTTAGGTTCATCATCTGGCTTCATTTTGCTGACGTAAGGTTTTCATTTTGGAGCAACTTTGCATGGGTTCCATTAATGCCGCGTCAAGATAGAAGTAAACACAACTACGTACTGTACATGAGTACAAAAATGACATTTTCTCCGAACAAAACAAAAACTCTCACAGGAATGGGTTCCAGGTTCCTGAGGCGAATCACAACTTCGTCCTGGAGTCCTGTGACTGTCAAGTTTGCCAAACTCGCTCCCAGGATCCCGCTGTTCAGTCGACGTGTTCCTAATGATCTGTCCTGCATGGACGATACACAGATACAATACAAATCAGTGAGAATGATTGATTTCGAAGTCTCCTCATAATATTAATAAAGCATCCCTATAATGAATTGATAAACTTATGAAACGTTTTAAATGTTCTCATCAAATTGTACATTCATTGATTTCCTTTATTAGTCACAGTATGTTCTGTGTCTTTAATACACAAGCATAGATGTTAATTAGGTGCATTTCAATACATTGGATAATTGCTTAAAAAAAAAAAAAAAACATTATTTTTAGTAGTTTAGTTGTTCGTGAAGTGGAACTCGAAAGACTTTTACTTTTTTTTTTACTTTTTTTAAGTACACTTCTTTTGCATTTGATACATAACATTTGCATTTAATATTTTAGAATTGTTGTTTCCCTGTCATTTATTTAGGTTTTTATTTTTATTCTTTAATAATTAATGATAATAATTACATATTATATTTATTATTTTATATTTATATATTATTATTATTATTTATTATAAATTATATATCATATTATTAATCAGATAATAATAATAATAATAATAATAATAATAATAATAATAATAATAATAAATTTTAATCAAATCATTATTTCAGTAGATTATTTTTTTTTGTTTCAATATTTAAGTGTGGTGTTAATGTTCTGCAATGTTAGAGTATGCTTAATAGTAATATTGAATATATTATAATATATATATATATATATATATATATATATATATTATATTATAATATATATATATATATATTTTTTTTTTTAGAAGTAAAGCCTCTGCCTAATTTTTTATGAACACATATTTTTTTTAAGGTGGAACTATTGCAGTATTCCAACTCAAAAAATAAAAATTGGTTAATTGAACACATATAGGAATATAAGACAAATTTCAAAATAATTTCTACATTAAAATCATTTAGATTGTTTCTTATGTTATTGTTATATGTTTACGCTATGTGTAAAGAATTTCCATCTCTTTCCACAAAATTCAAATGTTTTGAGATGATGCACTGGTGTGACCTGAAATAAAGTGCTCTTCTGGTAAAAGTTGAAGTGAACTCTGGTGGCCAGCTGCTGCTCCTCCAAGGTGAGGTTTTGCGTGAGGGAGGCGGGCAGCGTGACGGAGCCCTGAGGGACGGACGACTCGTTCCTCGCACTCCTTCCAAACCTGGGAGCGACTCGGACCTTCGACACACATCCATAAATATTCGTTTATGTTACGTGGAGACGCTTTGTAAGTCTTTGGAAATTTTCACAAAGCTACACTATCATCACACCTGAGCGTTGTTGGGGTCGGAGATGGAGAAGAGGACTTGTTGGAAATTACTTCCATCCACTTCTTTGACAGAAACAGCCAAAGCTGGCGACAGGAGAGTTTCCGTTTCTTCTTCGAGGACCACTTTCAGGCCCACTGTATCAACAATCTTTATAATTCTGATCAAGACAAACATATTAAAAATAATAATAATAATAATAATAATAATAATAATAATAATAATAATAATAATAATAATAATAATAAATTCAATTAATCAATTAAAGTGACATTTTTTTATATTTAAAAAAATATATTAAACAAAATAAATAAAATGAACCTAATGTAGGAGCTGGCCAGTGTTTCGGCAGAAGCACCCATCAGGTTGCTGACGATGTGGACGGTTATGTTAGCCAGAGCCAAGCTGATATTGGGGCCCGACAACAAATCCTCCAGTTGAGACACAAGCTGATCCACCTGACTGGAGTTGAGTCTGGTCACATCGGCGCTCAGCTCCAGAAGAACGTTGGCTCGACTTTCCGTGTCATTAGGCGAGACAGTGATGACATCCTGGGACGACGTCGCGTTCACCGGGGATGACATTGCGCTACCGGAGGCGGAGTTTAGTTGTGCGGTCGTCACATTTGGGCTGGCTGTGGTTGACGCTGATGAGGCACACTGCTCATTCAGCTGCACCAAAACATTTTGTCCTGTTTGACTTTGAGCACAAATGGACACACATTTAGATAAATGAAAAAGTGTCATCGCTATGAAACTGAATAAGAAAAGTTCTGACCAGTTTTGGGGGTGGAGTAGACGCATCTTGCAAAACTCTGCATGCTGGAGGGCGGAGTTAATCCATGTCAACTGAGAGTCCAGTAAATTGTCACTAACATTTGCATGGCCACAGATCACTGTAAGCATCAAAGGATGAAATACAAATTAATACAGAGGCAAGTTTAATAGCATTAGCATTGGAACAGTGAGGAAAACAATCAAATTAACCCTATAAAGCCTGAACCATTAAATGTATATGATTGAAAATTCTGATTCTTTGTACATAGAGTATTATTGGTCCATTTGAACAAACAAACAAATACTTCCACATATAACTTTTGATTTGTGTCATATTTGATACATTTGAACACAATGCTTTAAATTCATACATTTATAACTGCCAAAAACAATTATAAACAGACATTTGAAACATATTAGTATTTCCAATAATAAGTGTAGCTGTTTCTGTAATGTACCAAGAAAAGCTATCAGCAGGGTGATACTGCCCTCTAATGGATTATCTGTGCGATGCATGTCAGATCTTATACATCAGGGTTTTAATGGGGAAAAAAATATTATACTTGTGAAATTGAGGTCTCAAAATGTATTGTATTTATTAGCAGTGTTTAACTTTGCCTCCAGCTCTCGTTTTAATGTCTTTTTTCTTTTAAATAACGAAATAAATTGAATGAAATTTGAATTGAATTTTGAATTGAATTGACTTTATGTCATCCCGCTGCACACCTGCTCTTGTCGTTCTCCCGTCAAACGTTATGTCCTTCTCTGATTGAAACGCAGTCGTTAGGGCTGCCGACACGTCACAGACGGGAACCTCGTCGGCCAACTGTAAAATCACGCTGCAACTTTGAGGGCGAGAGGAATCAAAAAGTCACGCGTGTGAGTCAATCTGTCTTCCGGCGGACGTGACGTGATGATTTCCTGAGACTCACTTTGTTCCGGATTGAGCACAGACCGCAGTGGCATTCTGAGTGGAAACAATTGTTTTTGTTTAATTCCCAGAACATCAAAATATTGTTGGGACTTTAAAATGGTGGATGGTTACCTTGTATTCAGAAGCAATGGTGGAAAAAGAAATCTGTTGAAACAGAGGTCAACAGTGACAAAATGAAGGCTAATAGACAAACACACTTTGTGACTTGACTTGACTTCACGTTATGAGCTTACCAGTGACAGAGGATAGGAGAGGTTCATATCAGTGTCTTGTATTAAAATTTCAAAAGTGTAATACGCATCTGAAAAGTTCAAAAATAGAGCTGGGTTTAAGAAAAAAAAAATCTCAAGTACCATATAGCGAGCTGATAACATTTAAAAAACATACCAGTCCCATTGCAGGAAGCAACGCAGCTGCAGTTTTTATAATTATCTGCAAAGGTCAAAACATTTTGATATGAACATAACACTTTCAAGGATCTTAAATCTTGAATTTATAGAATATTGGATGATGATGATGAGGAAGATGTTGGTGCTCACCTGCACCACATGAAGGCGCCGCAAATGCTGATGCTTCGCTGCCAAATGAAATTGAGAAAATACATATTTATGTATTTGACCTAAAATGAATCGCACATAAAATTAACAGCTTACCATTTTGAATTCTTGGAATTTTGTGTATAAATACAGATGTTTTCTTCCACGTGGTCACTGCTGCAACTATTGTTTAGGGGAGCTGTTAATGAGACCATACAAAGGTAAGTTTAAAAAAATGAAAATAAAAAAAAACTATATTGCAGCACTCACTCAAACGATTGGCTCTTTTCCCCACTGCATGAATGTCAAAGTTATTTTGATTGGCAGCGCAGATTGTTTGCAGGATGCAACATGATGACACGTTCTGCCTCAGCGCCAGAGTCACCGCGCAGTTGGTCTTTCTGATTAATTAAAAAAGAAAAAAAATTGTGTTTTTCTTCTCTTATATGCAATGACATTTCATTAGGAACACGTCATTGCATATCACTTGATTGTACAAGTGTTCCTAATATTATGACAAGTTGGTTAAAGGTCACTTTGCCCCCTGTGAAATCAATTTACTCATTTTTTTAAACTTCATTCTGTTACACATTATATAGATAACTTTTTATATAAATAAATAAATAAATAAATAAATAAATGGATTCAAAACAAGATTTGCTATCTCATTTATGCTTACCTTATGTGACTCTTCTTTTCACAGGAAACTTCAACTCCCTGTTAATAAATCAATCAGTGTGTCATAATTGCAACTGACATAATCGAGAAATGAAAATAAGCAAGCAATTTTACATACCTGAAATAATACATTTGACTTGCTGGGAAATAATAACAGAAATATGACACCAAAATGGTTACTGTTTTGATAGTGAGGGAACTGGGAAAGACAAATACCAGCATTTTATTTTATTATTATTATTATTATTTAAAGAAATGATGACATACCTGCTGAGAATGGCGGCTTGAATAAAACGTGCATTGTTTGAGTTGGGAATTGTTTTTTCCAACTTTTTGCCTGCGTTGTTGGTTGTGATCGTCTTTACTGTGTTGCTACTGACATCATTCAGAGCACCTATAGTGCTCATCGCTACAGGTATGGTTGAGTTTTGTAATGTTGTTGTAGCTGCAGTTGTGACAAACATTTGTACTTGTGTAGTTGTTTGTAATGTAATCGCTGTAGTAGTGTTGTTGTTGTTCTGTAATTTGGTTGTATGTGGAGTAATATTGTTTTGTAATGTGGCTA
This sequence comes from Festucalex cinctus, assembly GCF_051991245.1. NCBI lineage: Eukaryota > Metazoa > Chordata > Actinopteri > Syngnathiformes > Syngnathidae > Festucalex > Festucalex cinctus. The sequence continues at coordinate 9,584,884 of NC_135428.1, read as the reverse complement.
CTGTTGTATTATTTTGGGTTGTAGCTGCAGTCGTGTTATCTTGTAATGTTGTTGTAGCTTTAGTCAAACTGTTTTGCAGCGTGGTTGTGGCTGCAGTGGCGTTTTGTAACGTGGTCGTAGCAGTTGTGGTCGTGATGTTGTTTTGAGTCCCGTTTGTAGTCGTCGTCGTCGTCGTTGTCGTCGTCGTCGTCGCGACTGAAGAGTTAGCAGATGTCGTTTGAACTTGAGGCGGCAAAGTTGTTGTGTTTTCGCCGTGTGAAGAAAAACAGTTCCCCAAATTGTTTTGGAACACCTCCTGGAGCTGAAAGTGGAACATAAAAATTTACGGTAGAGACATGTTTGGTTTGTTGTGAGAAATCAGATTCCAAACATACCCAGGATGTAATTTCTGATTCATTCTTCACAGGCCCCGTCACATCAACAGAGATCTCCACAAAGTAGTATACTGCAGTGAGAAAAGACAATGTACAAAAAAAACACAAAAAAAAAAACAATATTTGGCATTTTAAAAGAAATACATCAGAAATCAGTCACACCCAGCACCATCTATCGACACCTAAATACAGGTTATACCACTGACAAAGAACGTGAGGGTGCAAGCTTACCTGAAGTCTGCGCACCTGTCACATGAGGCGGTGTAGTGGAGGTCTCGTTACAAGAGGAAAGACCTGACGAGGAAACGGAATAACTAAATGATGTAGGCTAACATGCATTCTTTCTTTCTTTTCTAAACAGCTCCCAATTCATAATTTAATAAGAAAATCAGAATTTGTTATATTCCGAAGACCCTAACAGCACTTTGGATTAAAAAAAAAAAAAACTACAAAAATGTCAACGTGTGAGGTCATTTCCTGCCACCACTTTGTCAGATTTTCCATGTTTGCAAATAATCTGCAGCATTGTGGACGTACATAAATGTTGTCACAGCACAATGCACACAGACAATATTCTGACTGGAATAACGGGTTTCCTAAGGGAAAAAAAAAAGAATAGAATGGAATGTTTGAATGTGTTTAGAACATGACAAGTGATGGATGACGTTTATTCAGGTATGAGGCCCGGCGTGTAAAAATAGAACTGCAAGACTATAAAGGATAAACTGTAATACACTAAAGAAATAAGTTATTTTATTCTTGGAAAATTACATTTTTTTTTTTTTTGTAGTATCAATGTGGCTCAATATAAATGAGCTTGCTGCTCATTAGGCCTTTTTCCCAAAATTATTATTATTATTATTTATTTATTTATTTATTTATTTTTATGTGGTTAGTGACTTTACCTGTGAGTAGAATAAGTAGGTGGAGGACCTTTGTTCGATGTGAACTTGGCTTTTTCACTCTGGAACATAACAAATATGTCATCAATGTATTAAAAAAAAAAAAAAAAAAAACTATTCAGTTATTCATATAGCCATTCGTATTTATTGTATTAATTCCTTATATATTGCTAGTGTGGGCTATGTGGAATCCTCAAATCTCTAAAACTGTCACGCTCACATCGCAGAAATTAAGAAATTGACTGAAAAATTCTATAGATTTGTGTTAAAATAAATAAATAAATAAATTTTTAAAAAAAAAAGGAAATTGACCAAATATGGGCATAGGTTGCCACCTGATAGTGAGATGGTTTGTGTTAATACTTATCATATTATCTTAATCTTTCTGTTCTTTTAGTCAAGAAAACTTTGGAGGAAGAAATATATCATACGACATCATCAAAAATACAAATAAATATATAGATTTGCACAGAACCTTTGGCTACATTGCTGTCAAGTCAAGATGATTTATATTTAATCACACAAACGTCTCAAAGGGCTTCACATGCCCATATAGTTGACAAGCAACGACATTGTACAAACATTTTACATACACCATGGTTTCCTCAACCTTTTCAATTCTCGAGTAAAAATTGAAATTTGGTTTCTTTCTGTGCCCAACTTATCAAAACAAAACACATATCGCCATACACAGCCATTATAAAAAGTTACACAAACATCAACCAAAAATAAAAAAATAAAGCTATACTAGTATGAAGAGAAGCTAACGGTGAAGATGCAGCCTTTAAAGAAAGATAAATCACGTTACCTGCTATCTACGTTTGTCCAAGAAGATCCGAAGAAAGATTTCATGATGTTATCCACATTTCACAAAGATCACAGCTCCCTCAAGGTCGTTGTCCGAAGCTGTGAGAGAAAAATCCAAGTCACTTGATTCTAACGTCCATGTCCTTTGTTGTTAGCTGGTTCACATCAAGTCTGTCACAACTGACTGACATGTGACACGCCCACCACCGACATCAACAAGATAAGGTTGACCTCACAAACATGGCAGCTCATTGAAACACGAGTGTGTTTTTATTCCACACCCAAGGAAGGAAAGTTGGAGGGGAGAAATATCAATTTGTGCCACATATTTCCTTGAAGGAACATTTTTCTATTGTGTCGAGTTATAGGGCGTGGCCTCGCTGAGTAATCCTGCCAGTATACTTTCAATGGAAGATGTGACACGTGCTTATTTCCCGGGTAACAAAACAGAAGTAAAACAAGAGGCGCCAGAAGACGTCATACGTCAGCCGTGTAAGTTGCTGTGATGTACACCTGGTAACATTTTTGCTTCCGTTTAAATCGAGCAACTTGAACAATCACACAATTTCATCATCATAAAATAAAGTAAAATAAAAACGCTTAACAACGCTATCCCCTTAATTGGATCATTTAATCATTTTTACATTCGTTTACTGCAAAACTGTACTTGGACAACTTCATAACCAGTCATCAAGTTTGAGCAAGAGTCAAAGCTTGACAGTTGAGTGCCACTGAATTTGGAATTCACAAAATCTATCTCTTATCTAAAAGTTGTACAAAACTTTAGAGTTCAAACAATTGTCATACTAGAGGTAGGGAAGTACAGTATATCTGTTCTGTGCCATCTGAGTTTGAATTTCAAAACGTGATATTTGGGGGACGTGTCAAAATCACAACTGTAAAAAAAATATTCTGTTTATTTATTTATTTATTTATTTATTTATTTATTTATATGATTGGGGGGGGGGGGGAATCAGTGTAAAACAAGTCCAAAAATTAGTGTAATCGTCTTCAGTCAAATTAATTCTCAATTGGCACAAAAACACACACAAACAAACAAACAAACAAACAAACAAACAAAATATACTTAAAAATGAATAAATATATGATCTACCTAACCAGATTTAACTGAAAAAAAATTATTAAATTAAAGAAACTAATATTACAGGAATCTTAGTGCAGTTATACAGAAATGTTTAAATTTTAAGTTGTTCTGTATGCCAATCTCACCGAAATACTCGAAATTAAATAAATAAATAAATAAATAAATAAATAAATAAATATTGGGAACAGCGTCATTTGGCGATTATCATGACTAGCAAGCTAATTGCTAGGAAACAAAAAACGTAAAAAGGAAAAAAACAAACAAACAAAAAAACCCAAAACATAGACCTACACCAACTCAAACTTACCTTTGCTGTATGACTTATTTACGTTCATGGATAACTGCAACAAGTTAGCAGAAAACACGTGAAAATGACTTTTTAAAAAATATGTTTCAACCAATAATTTTATATGCTAACACCACCATTTTGTTCTGCCCGAATACTCATTAGCTTGATGCAACTATCACGAAAATTGTCAGACGACAACGTGCCTACCTTGGTGATGATATGTATTCAGGACAGTAACTTTTGTACCTGTGATGAAGAGTTTAATAGCAACAGAAAAGAGTGATTTGATTAGGACGGAGCTTGGGTTATACTTCCATCTAGTGGACAAGCAATGTAACAACAGGGGGTCCTCGCCTTGTGATGTTTAGATCGACGGTGAGACGTAGATCTACCTTTAGATCTTATCTTACGCAGATTTGTGCGTAAGTCGAAACGCAACGGAGAACAATAGTAAGCTACAATATTATTTTTATATATAATGTTGGGAGGGGGGCCTGTAAACCACGCATCTCATATCACAACCATTTATACATTTATACAACAAAAACACACATTAACAACACTGCATACATTTATTTTTATTTTTTACAGATATGTTACAATAAATATGCATTTTACTCTGTAGCAATAAAGCAAAATACAATCCCAAGATTGAAATAATTGTCTAATTCAAATTTTTTGACTGTATTAGAATGTTATTGTAATGTGTGATAATTTAATTGAAAAAAAAAAAAGAGAGAGAGATTTTGCTGCTACGCATACAAACTCCAGTAGATGACATTGAAAAGCAGGTAGGCCAGAGGGAATAAAACTCTGGAGTAGGAGTCAATCATGTAGCTGTTGCTCATAATGAAACTGAGGTTGTGTTTTAATGGGTTCCTGCGGCGTAGCCTGGTGCCCTCTGCGGGCGCGGACACGGTGGAGTTTCGTGACTGCGTGTTCCTCTCCGTGTTTGGCGTGCTGGAGACCTCGGGGAAAGAGGTCAGGTCAATATCGTTGTCATGGAAACAGCCGTCGAAAGCCATGGCCTGTGTGGCGTTATAGGATGCTGGGATCTGCACAGAAACGGGGAGGAGAGGCGGGGTTACGTTTCTAGAACACGCTCGATCCAGATGGTGCAAAAAAAAAAAGATTTTGCGCGGGTCGAACAAGTCGCACGAGATTGATGGAAATAATACAGTCCGCAAAGAGCTGGTGACCTGTGCCCTCTTGAGCTTCCTCATTTCCTCCACTGTGGTGAAATAGTTGACGGCCGCGTACTCGATGACGGACAGAAAGACAAAGAGGAAGCTGGCCCACAAGTAGATGTCCACTGCTTTCACGTAAGACACCTGAGGCATTGAGGAGGACACGCCGGTGATGATGGTGGACATGGTCAACACGGTGGTGATGCCTGCATGCAGGGAGCACAACACAATATCATTATAAACTTCCAAAACTGTGTTTACGCAGACACTTTGACTTCCTCCCACATTCTTAAAACATGGACTCTATATTTTGCTTTGTTTTTGTTTTTTTTGCCTTTTACTGGTGTATACAGTGAACGCCTGCTATTCTAAAGGGAATAGAAAGGGGCTTGTAATTTTGTATAGTTACCACAAGGGGGCGTGAAGCAATTAAAAGGGAACCGCTCATGTAAACACGGCGTTCAGATTATAGCGCTTAAAGAACAGTAACTAAGCAGCCAATAATAATAATAATAATAATAATAATATGAAGAAGAAGAAGAAGAAGAAACATCTAAAGCAGGGGTGTCAAACTCATATTTGCTCAGGGGCCTGCTGGTGGAAAATATATTACTAAGTGGGCCGAATAACTTAAAAACAATTCCCGTCAATTATACGCAGATTTTTGCGATTTTTGCGCCAGCCCTAAATTACGGAGCTCAACTGTAATCTATTGTTTAAAAAAAATACCACAAATGCAAATGAAACGCAGCAACACTTTGCATATGTGAGTTCCGGATGTGTTAAATCTACCTGTTTTGCATATATATAGTTCCCAGAATGCATTGTGTGGCACAGCTATAAGGACATTAATCCCTGTTATATGTATTTGTGTTACCAGTAATCGAATTTGTCGTATTTAACACGTTTATGTTGGTCTATGATTTAAGAAAAAAACAAACATTTTTTGAAACAAACCATAACTTTAAGTTGTGTGTAAAATAATGAATTCCAGGGCGATTCTATGTACAAGTTACATTGCTCTTCTGAGGACTACTTGTGAAATTACAAATTTATATATTTGATTGTGGCTGGCTGATTAATTGGTCCGACATTACAATTTATTTTTATTTTTTTTAACTTTACAAGTTGTCTCACGGGCCGGATTAAACCCCTTTGTGGGCCTGGTCCGGCCCGCGGGCCGTATGTTTGACACCCTTGATCTAAAGTCTATCGTCATCTTTTTTTCTTTTTTTTTTGTAACCACTCATTCAAAAACAATATGGCATGGTTGGATTTTGCTGCTTAACTTGTATTCTGCAAACATAATATTAGAATAGCGAGGCTTCATAGAACGTTATAATGACATTATACATGTGCATAATCTTGAACCCATGTTTACATTAATAAAAATAAAAAAACATTTTCGTGATTATGTTATTCAACATAAATCACCTTCACATAATCAATATTAGCTAGCATACGCTCCTAAATAACATACTAGCACAAACCGAAACAAATGTGAGGATGAGCATTTGAAAATAAATAAATAAATCTGCACATGCAAATTCGCAATTTCTGCTCCACAGGGGTTCACTTTACTGTACATAACTTTGTATGCGGTTAATACAATTACAGCATCCTTTTCATCATATTGTATTAGTAGCCACCCACCAAATTAATAGAATATTAAAGTCAATGTTTATTTAATACCTGACTGTTTTTATAGGTATATTGTTTTCCGCAATAATATACTGTAATCTGAAAAACACTCTTGAAAACCTTTAAATTGATGAATATACAGTGTAATAAAAGCTTGCTATACCCAAGGAGACACGGGCGGGCACGGCCCTCCTGTCTATCCAGAAAGACACCCAGGAGAGCATCACCATCAACATGGTGGGAAAATACGTCTGCAGCATGAAGAAGAAGATGTGCCTCCTGAGAATGAAATTAATGTAGAGACGATTGTACCAACCTGGAAAAAAAAAAAAAAAGAGTGACAGTAAAAAAAATTGATTGCTTGCTTGATTAATTGTAAATCTCGCATACCAGTACTACTGTAGAAGGCGAGCCCAAAGGAAGGCTGGAAGTCTTCAACAAAAAACTGAGAAAGCACAATCTCATCAGTCCTTAATGAATCGTTGCCATTCTTCCAGTAGAGCATGAGGTCGTTCTCATTGTAAGCATCTGCAGGAAAGGACAAAAGAAAGAAAAAGCGGGAAGATGAACTTCACACATTGAGGAAAATAGTGCCGATGTAAAAGACCAATGAAAGGTTTGCTCTTGTTTTGCTACTCACAGCTCTCCAGCTCCAGAGAGCAGTTCTGTGTGTCGAGAGGGAAGCTGCTGAAGTCCATTGAGCAAAGTGCTGTCACCGTAATCCTGAAACACAGTTCATGGAAACGCACTGAGATTTTGTAGCATTTCTGACTAAATTTAAATTTAAATACCCAATTTTGACATCAGTCGTTAGGCACAATGTGAATGCAAACAACACAGCTGCATTACATTCAATTACTAATTACTGCTATTGACTGTGCACAATCTGCTGGTCTGCAGTCTGTGGCGCCATATTGTCAACATGAGTGACTGTGATGGATAGGATGAGTGTACAAAGCCTCTTGACAGACATTAGTGGACTGTAGAATTGAGATACAATACACATTTTAATTAGTATCATATTTTTATTACCATAATTTAGAATTGAAATAGATAGAAATTGAAATTTATTTTAACTCATTCACTCCCAGCCATTTTGACTGAAGCAACCCCCTTCGCTCCCGGCTGTTTTCCTGACTGACTGATTGTACAATGCCCACAGAATATTGTCTTATTTTGCTATAAAAACATGGAACCTACCAAAAGAAAGATTAAAGTCTTCTTTCACCAGGAAAAAAAAAAAAAAAGTATAGCTCTGTTTCCGTTTTGCAGCAATTAGCATTAGAATATAGCTAAGTGTCATCATTATTCACAAATCTGTTTAAAACTGGTGGAAAAAACAGCTTGATGCAACTTGCAACATGGCCCTGGTTGGTCTCTTATACTCTGCTGCCACCTGCTGGCCGTTTTTGTAATAACTACCATTGCTTCAAAAGCATTCTCTTCAGTTCAGAGGCTGCATCAAAGCCTTCTGTATGCTATAAAAACATAAAAAAACAAACAAAACAAAAAAAACAACGTATAAATATGTCTTTGGGACACTGGTAATATTTAAAATAGAACTTATTTATACGGTTTTGGGAGCAAATGAGTCAAAAGTCAAGTCAAGTTTATTTATATAGCCCTTAATCACACAAACGTCTCAAAGGGCTTCACATGCCCACAGTTGACAAATTAAGTTAAGACAGTTAAGAGTTACGGCAAGCATTTTCCACCAGTGGAATGAGACACAATTCTACCTTGAGGGATGTAAATTATTCTTTAGCTACTTACGATATATTTTGGATGGAAAATGTTTTTTTACCGGACACTGTAGAGGATGTTGCCATCAGGAAAAACCCTCAGCATGATGTTCTCCATGGTTGTATCGTGGATGAAAGAGCGCTTGGAGTGGACGAAGAACACGTCAGGCACCCAGATCTTCTTCACCAGACGCGAGTCGAAGGTTCGACTCTTGTTACTGCTGGAGGGGAAGGCCAGCCGGTCGTCCTGCCAGTAATGCCTCAGGTACAGAGTCATGGTGAAGTCCTAAACAAAACCCCAGAAAAAATGATAACGATGCAGGGGAACCGTTCCCCACAACTCCATACATACCATGTTTACTTCACTGATGCTGTCGACGCTCTCTACCTGGACGTCAATGCCGACAGGGATAGCCGAACCTGGCACAAAAAGGCCAAATGTCAACATAGATCATTGCGTTCAGCAGCAGCTTGGTAGCACGTAATGATGATGTCATACTCTGTGTTTCCGCCATCGGTACATTCAACATAGATTACGTATTTATATGCCACTGGAAGATGTAATCCACACTATGGAGACATGGAGACTCGAGACATGTTAGATAATCATGACTCATAAGCTCAGAGAGGTTATATCAGCGCTTTTCACACAGTAAAGACGGTAGGAAAGCCTTGACTGACAGATGCTGATCAAATACTGCAAATCAATATACAGAAGTTCAGTTTACTATTTCAAATAAACAATTTTGACACACTTGGCATATTAGCACTGATTGTATGTCAGTCAATGTTGAGATTTCACATTGAACTTCATATTAAGTGTATTATATACAAGTTAGAAATGTATATTGTTCACACTCCTACACTTTTTTTTTTAAAACATTAAGAGTCAACCCCCCTAAAATTCTTGACAATAATATGTCATATGTCACCTCACTAGTCTAAACATAAGCAGCAAAATCCAGCTGTTTATATCAATCTCAGGGGGCGGCCATTTTGCCACTTGCTGTCGATTGAAGATGACATCAATGTTGCTCAGGTAAAAACCAGTCACAGCTCAGCTTCAGAAAACAGGCGACTGTGATTGGTCGTTGCCTGAGCCCTGAGCAACTGTGATGTCATCTTCAGTCGACAGCAAGTGGCAAAATGGCCACTCCCTCAGATGGATAAAAAATGGCTGTATTTTGCTTCATTACTCGTATTCCACAAATCTAAAATTAATCAGAATGTCATTTTTAGACTAGTGAGGCCACACATAACATATTATTGTCAAGAAATGTTTAAGGTTGACTTCCACTTGAATGAATTAAACTGCAAACAGACAATGTGGATGCAAAGACCAGAATTCTGTATGTGAGCTTACCGACAGGGTGGATTTTATTTTTTTTTTTATAATGTTAATGAGCACATGGGTAGACCTTCACCTAATAAGATTCAGCAAGCCGACTGTTCTGTTTAAAAACAAAAAAATAAAATAAAATAAAATCACAAGACTTCCCTATTATTTGATATGACAGAGTGGACACATGTATCTTGACAGCATTCAAGTACACGCATAACATGATGCAAAGTAACACAAATGCAAACATTTACTCCGCAACCATCCACTGTTTCCGCCTCCATTGAATTAAGACAATAATGCAATGCCTCTGATAACATCAGAAGGGGTCTTAGGAGCAGTTTACCTTATAATGACAGGGTGGACGGGGTGGATTTCAGTTCCAATGTACAGTGCAAGCAGCTTTATTGTACAATTACATAAATACTGAACAGTACAGTTCTTACATCATTATTTTGTGGGACAATGATGAAAATGTATGAGGTGAACCATACACATCCTGTCTTATCTGTCACTACCATTACCTAATGACAATAAGCACTCAAAAGCATCCCCCCTCGATTACAATAGCATCGTGAAGGGAGGATTATAACAGGTGGACTGTAGACTTGGTTTTCTTAATAAATATGACTGGTTCCATAAAATAACTGCAACCACATTGTCTTGGCAGAATATTTTCTCTACAGTAGCTCTTATTGGATGTGCTAATGTTGCTGGTTGTAGGTTTTTAGCATGACATAATGTCAATGGACCACCCAAACATGTGTCAGTCCTGCACATCAAGGACTCACATTCATCTAAAAATCCCAAAATGCAATTCTTTACATGGATTTTCTTACTCGTGTTCCATTTGGGGTCCATCTGCAACAAACATATTCGACACATGTTCTGTTGCTCCAGCTGTACAGATTTCAATCACCTCGAAACATCAGGCTGCCCAATGAGCTGCGCGCTTGAGATTATTTGATCTGTACTACTGTCTGCAGCCGTTGTCTCACACAGACTATGTAGGTCAGCAAGGGCTTTTTTTTTTGGGGAGGCGTAATAGCAAGGACAGCACAGTAACCTACATCGGCCTTCACCGGGTTGCCAGGTGAAACGCGTTGATAGCTATAGAAAGAACATGTGGGTCTTACCTCCGAAGCCTGGCCGCATTGCAAAGTCGTGGTCCTCTATTCGAAGCAGCTGTTCCGATTTAATTAGCAAAGACTTTGTGCTGTCGAGCTTTTTCATCTTGAGGTCCACTCGTCTAAGACGCAAAAGAGGGCAAACAGCAGCTGATGCCAACACAAAATCTCCATTCGTCTTTATCTTTCATTCAACTGACATCTGGTGGAGTGTTCATTGACCACTGCTTGGAGTTGAGTTGTGTGATTTAAAAAAAAAAAAAAAAGCCTGTGATCTAAATAATGGCAGTTCCTAGTTTACTGGTTCTTCAGACACGTTTACAAAAGGCTCGTCTTGATTCTGTTGTTACAGGGAAGTAAACAAACAGGGTTGGGCTAGGTTTAGCCTAAACCTAACCCTGGATACATTGGCAATAGAGGGCAATCTAGACTGAATGTGAACTCTCGCCTCACATCAACCAAACTCACATCAACCAAACTCCAACTCCAACAGGGCCAACAATAGTAACAACAACAGACAAAATGTGACCATCCAGAATAGGTTTACGGCTTTCGCAATAAAAATATAGTAATATTGTAAAAAGTCAGGTGGAATCACATCAAGGAATTGGAATTCATCAGCAAGCTAATTTGTTTGTTTTTTTGTGTCATAAAAAGAATATATAAAAGTATGGGTGTGTCTATGAAATGTTTTTAGAATTGATTAATATATCAATTATTCAATCAATTCAACTAATCAGATGTATTTTAATTTTACATTAAAGTGTATTATTCCCCCCCTTGTTTACTGTTTATTAACTATTACTGTTATTTCATACGTTGTATTCGTGTATGCTGATTTACAAAATGCTGATGTTGTACTATGTCATTACTTTCCAAAGTAAAAACAGATGTTTACAAATGTCTCATTTTGATTAAACACTGAAGATCATCAGTCTTCTTTCATGAAGGACTGCAGAAATCAGTGAACAATTACTGTTGACATGCTGAAATCTGAGGATTTAGACAATTTTAAATGAAAAAATGGCTCCAAATGATTACTCGATTGTTAAAATAGTTGTCAATTAATTTTATAATCAATTACCGGTACTTGTTGATTAATTTTGACAGCTCTAATAAACAGCATAAATAAAGTAAATAATTTTTACTTTTACTTAAAAAATGAAAGCTACAACAACAAAAAACAATTGCCTAATCGACAACTAATCATTTAACTTAAAAATGGCCAAACACTTGGAATTTCAGCCACTCATTTGTAAATATCAGATTTTTGTAGTCCCGCATGTAAACAGACTTATTTTCTTGTTTAATCTATATCAGACATTAAACTATGATTAACATTTTTGCCAATTTTCTGACACATTACAGACCAAAAAATGAAAATGATAACTTCTTCTTTTATAGAATCTCTTTCATTGATTAATAACAGAATTAATTAATATTATTAATATAATCATTAGTTGAGCTCCTACAAAGCTTAATGAAAATAACACAGCCCATCAAATAAACACGGAATCGCACTTTGGCTCACCCGCCATGTTTTTGTTTGTTGACGTCTCCGAGGTCGAGCTCCTTGTGTCTCCTCTTGTTGGGGAAGTGGCTGCTGTTCAGCTGCGTGACTGGCCACAAGCAGGCAAAGCACACGAGTCGTAAGGCCAGGAGGACCACTCTCATGGTGAAACTGGTGCTGGGAACACGAGAGGATCCCGCCAGCGTCCGCCCCCCCCCACCCCCGCCCACCGACGCGAGCCTCAGTCCCCGTCCCCTACTGGCACGTCCATGTCTCGGCAGCGCTCACTCCGCTGTGGCTTGCACATGCCCAGTAATCGGCTGCCCTGCACTCTCGTGAGTCCGGATAGTCCCCTGGTTGAGTTTGGTGGTCAAATGTGCCATCCGTCCTTTTGCGCCTCTTGACAAAACATTGCTTGCCGCTGACCCTTCACAGTCTCCACCCTCGTTCCTAAAACCAAATATCAATTTATTTCAATAATGACAAAGGAATACCATTAATTCCTCCCTAATCTTCTTATCTGTGGTTGGTGAAATCTTTCGGTAACCTACAAACTGGAGGCAGCCGAGGGCGGGGAGGGAGCGGGGATAATACAACCGGCGGTTTCATCATCACTCTGAAGCGGTTAAAAAAAAAAAAAAAAAAAATGCCTGTAGCCTACTTTTACGCACGACGGGATTTTCCCTCCAGTTGCACTCTGTTAGGGTGCTTGGAGATGAATGATCCCACACACAGGGGGACAGATGTCAGCATATGTTTGGCCCATCTCTGTAAACGTTGCACTTGCACGGCTCGGCCCGATGACGTGAGAGAAATGAGGCGCTTTCACCTTGGACAAACCCAGTGAGATCGCTGTTGTGCTTGCGGCAAAGATATGTTCTGGAATTATGGGCAAAAAGGTCAAACTTGGTTTTATTGGATCGTACCAAAATCTTCAAAACGCGTGGGAAAATTTGCTATGGTCCGATGCAGGCATGGTAGTATTCCTTCAACTGGAAGATGTGGAAGGAATTATGAACAGTTCAAAATGGCACTCAGTTTTAGCACAAAATCTTCAGGCTTCTGCTAGACAGACAAAAAAAAAGGCTACTAGAACATCTGAAGTTCATTTAGGGTTGATCAGAGGTACTTTAAATGGTGGCAGTTGTGTGGGTGTTTAATTCCATTAAACATGAATTTGAATGTGTTTGGTTAATTTTGATGACAATCTCATCTTTTTTATAACAGGGTGTGAACACTTATGCAACTACATAGTTTTAGTTTATTTTTACATCTCTATTTTTTTATATGTTAAATGAAACTGATTTCTTGTGGTCTCAATTTTTAAATCATACAAACGTGACATTTGAACAGGGGTGTGTAGACTTTTTACATGAGTCGCCATTTTGCAAATTAATTTGTTGTTGTGATGATTTGCTATGTTATCAGTTGACGTCGTTTGAGTTGTTCGGTTTGAAATAAACTTGAATTCACTCCCAGAATTGCTCTCGTATGGGATGTTGTTACACGTTGCAGCTGTGACTGCTGAGTGTGAAAATGAACAGGGACAAATTTGGAAGGCAGAGGTGTTGCGTGATGGAGCATTCACATGGGGCCTGTTAAACATTCACCTGCCTAGTTAATTAGTCAGTGTTTCATTAGTGTTATCGAGGATGTAAAGTAGTCGTGTTGATGCGACTGACTGCACAACAGGGATTGTTCTCACGCATTTATACAGATCACTTAAAGACATGGCAGCGAAACAAGGATCCGCGTTGCTGCTGCTTGTTTTGTTCGGAGAATTCTTCTTGACACCCTCAAAAGGTAATTTAAGATGATTTTCCGACAATTATTTATACATTATTCTCCTGGAACAAAAAACAGCCGCATCGTGTCTTTGTCTTGTGGTATGCAACATCTGTGAGAAAGCTGAGACCATAAAAGAGGGAGAGTCTCTTAAAAATATCGTAACCTCATTAAAGACGAGCTCAAATGTTTAAGGAAACATCCAACTGAAACATTTTAGCATCATATGCAGAAAAAAAAAAAAATTGAGGGAATAGATAAAGATCGTAAACTGAGGGTACAGATTGGCAAATTGAGGGAACAGATTAGTGAATTGAGGGTACAGATTAGTAGTGGTAAATTGAGGGAACAGATCACTAAATTGCATGTACAGATTAGTAAACTGAGGGAACAAAAATGTAGTAAACTGTGGTTACAGATTTGCAAATTGAGGGAACAGATTATTAAACTGAGACTACAGATTAGTAAACTCAAACTGAGTGACCAAATTAGTAAACTGAGGGTATGAATTTGCAAATTGAGGAAACAGATCAGTGAATTGAGAGAACAGATAAAGATTAGTAAACTGAGGGTACAGATTCACAAATTGAGGGAACAGATTAGTAAATTGAGGGTACATTTTAGTAGCGGTAAAGTGAGGGAACGGATCACTAAACTGCAGCTACAGATTAGTAAACTGAGGGAACAAATTAGTAAACTGTAGTTAGAGATTTGCAAATTGAGGGAACAGACTATTAAACTGAGACTACAGATTAGTAAACTCAAACTGAGTGACCAAATTAGTAAACTGAGGGTATGAATTTGCAAATTGAGGAAACTGATTAGTGTGCTGAGGGAACAGATCAGTAAACTGCAGATTAGTAAATTGAGGGAAGAAATTAGTACCAGTAAACTGAAGATGCAAATTAGGAAACTGAGAATACAGATGAGTAAATTGAGGGCACAGACTAGTAAACTGAGGTAACAGTAAATTGAGGGAATAGATTACCAAAGATTTTTTTTTTTTCTCAAACCGTGACACCGGGATCTGTAATAAAAAAAATTACTAAATGAGTGCAAAATTTGCTTGCTCCAAATCACAATTTAAAAATTAATGTGTTTAACACGGTATGCTTCCATGCTGTTTTTATACATGTTAAATCTGTATAAATATTTTACATTACACTTACCATTACACAGGAAATGAAAATGGAAGAAAGTATAGTGTTGATCCCACTTTACAAACATAACATCTTCCACACGTTCTGTGATATTTTGGAGGATGTTAACCCATTTATCCAGAAAAAGTGAATAATAATAATAATAAATAATCTACTTGAAATCCTGAAACAACCCCAGACAAGCTTATGCAAGCACCACATACTGCTACAACTGAAAGTCTGATTTTTTAAAAGCAAGACAAGCTAGCCAAAGGCCTCACTGTGCTACCTGTTTGTCAGATAATGAGTATTAAATTTTGTGACCAACCACAAAAAAGAAAAGAGCCCAAAATTCCAACGTGTGACAAAGCTGAATGAATCAAACATGCTGTGTCGGCATGGAAACAATCCATCTTTCCAACAGCTTAGTTGTAGTGCAAAATCAAACAACTATACTTCGCCATGAACAATGATTCAGACAGCATCCAATTCTACATCCAAAGCACGCTCCTATATTGTACTTCCAGAGACCAACATCTCCTGCATCATCCACGACGACTGCCTCCTGCCCTGCAGCTTCAAACCCCCCGGCACGGTGGTGATCCACTGGTACAAGCAGCAAATACCCGTGCACAGCTACTACTACAACAAGGACCAGTTTGGACTGCAAAACAAACATTTCAGCGGGAGGACTTGTCTGTTCAACACTCACATCCCGAAAGGGAACGCATCTCTCCTCGTCAGGAGGGTCAAAGTTCAGGACAGCGGCAGGTACAAGTGTTACACGAGCACTCGGAAGGGGAACCAGGAAATCTTTGTGAACTTGGAAGTGAAGGGTGAGTAAAGATTTGGATTGATTCATTCAATGCAAACAAACATATCACAGCTCTATGTTAGAAGATGAACGATGATCTGAGGTTTAAATTCAATAGTATAGTGTAGTGTAAATAGCTCCATCTGCTGGAGGAAAAGTGCAGGGACGACAGTGAACTGGAAACAGAAGAAAATATGGAGTTTGGGACAATCTCGATTCTAGTTCATCCAACAAAAGTGTCAGTCAGGGCTACCTTTATAGAGCTTGTGTTAGCACCAGGGTTATTATAGTTTTGGAATTTTCCTTTTAGTTCTTTGTATTTCGTCTTGAGTTTTGTTTTTTAAATTTAGTTGGTTTTAATTAGTTTTCAGGGTGGCTCTGTTAGTTTTTTATTAGTTTTAGTTTTTTTCTAATGCTTTGATTTAGTTTCAGTTTTAATTTTTATAGGTATTACTTGTGCGCAATATTTAATAAACACAAAAGTAAAATGAAAAAAAAAAAAAGTAACACATTCCTTACTTAGCTAGCTTTGCATTTCAGCTGAGTTAACTGAAAAAGAAGGCGAGTCGAGCAATTGGAGCCAAAACTCAAGCAGGCAAATTTTTCGGTGCTTTTCCATTGGCTGCTGTGAGATGACATCACTTCTTCTGTTAGACACACCTTCAAACGTCTTTATTCTGGTTAATATCGAAATTTAAATTTATCCCCATTTAAAATCATCCCCAAAGGCTCAAGTATTAAATTAATTACCAAAGACTAAAACGAGAGATATTTTCGCGATTATAGTTATAGTTTTGTAAACATAAAATGTAGTTTCGGTTAGTTTTCGTTTTTTAAAAACATTTCGAAATTTTTTGAATTTTATTTTTTATTTTTTCCATTAGTTTTCATTAACTAAAATAACCTTGGTTGGCACTGATACATGAAAGCACCTTCCTCAACTGTCATACCAAATTATCGTGTATAATTGTCCAAAATGTGCAAAATGATGCTCTGTATCACGCACTTTATGCACATCCTGCTTTCATATTGTCTTCTCCTAAAGCACCGATCCAGTCAGTCGTCATGGAGCTGAGAGATGAGATGGTCACGTGCTCCTCCAACAACATTTACCCCATGCCACAAGTGAAGTGGGCTACAGAGCCCCCCTTCGCAGAGGATGCGCCACAAAACGTCACCACGAAAAGCACGGATCACAAGGGGCTTTTCAACGTGCAAAGTACACTTATGATTCAGGGGAACGCCTCAGGTTACACCTTCTTCTGTTCATTCGTATCAGCAGACAAGACCCAAGTTTGGACTGCCTCTCGGAAGAATCAAGGTGGGTCACTCTTGGATTCATAACGGGTGATATATTGTCAACAATAATGTCTAATGTCTTCCAGTGATGACGCAGGAAGAAGGACAAACACTGTGCATCCCCTGCATTGTGCCACACGGCCTTCAAAACTTCTCCCTCATCTGGAGTTTCACTTCCTCCGGTGAGCCCACAGTGATCCTGCGCTACGACAGCAGACACGGCCACACCTTCAACTTGTGGGGGGGCCGAGCCCATCTGGACCACGAGCGGCTCCTGCTGGGGAACGGATCCCTTCTGCTCGGCGAGCCCGACAGCGACGAGCACTCGGGGACGTACACGTGCACCTTCACCGGCCTACAGAGTCGACTCGTTGTTGTCAGCAAAGTCAATATTACTGTTGCGTCAAGAAGTAAGTGTTGCGCTGCATGTTTTCGATGAACCTAAAAAGAAAAACAAAAGATTACAAAGAAAGTTGCTCAGCAGGTTTGAATGAGCAGAGTGCGCCGAGGTCAAGATGGAGCACAGCGGCATCTGCAGCTTTTGTCTTGTTCACTATCATTTTAGCTATTCCACAGTGTCTAAGGCAAAGAGGTATGTGTATATATCTATAGATGGTATTACATCAATCATTATGGATAAAAGTTCTGTATTGGGACACATTAGCCATTATACCCACCAGGGTTGGACTAGCCATCTAGTATATAGGGACGATGCCCGGTGGGCCAGCCTCTTTTGGGGCCGATGTAGTGCTTTTTTAAAAATTGTTAATTTTCCTATATTTTACCCCTTGAGACTGGCCCACAATGGAGAGGGACAAGTCTGTTTTTTTTTTTTGTTTTTTTCCACTCACTCACTCACACAAGCTTGAGTGGGAAAAAATAAAAATAAAAAATCTGTGCGTGCTGTTGAGTCGCAGCGGGAGTGACATCATGCAGGCGACAAATTCGCCCTTCGGAGGACCCAGCCTCTGAATTTGGACACAGTGAGTGACACGCCCCCCGCCACCCCCAGCTCTGCGATTGGCTGGAGTGGTAAACAACTGTCTGTCCACACAAACACAAAAATAGCAAAATACAGGCTTTGGGGTTTGGAAAAAAAATCACCATCACACATTAACAGAAGCCCAGAGGTGTAGATTGAGAATGAGTTCATGGGTATACATCGTGGATTTATATAGTGCATTTTCCTGCGTGAAAACGGAAGACTCTGCCTTTAAAACTGCCACAAAATATCGTCGTCATCACGTCACGACATTAAAAGCAGCACATTTGTTAAATGTCAGGTTGATTTACATTTGTGCAGATCTAGCACCCTCTGGTGGGTTAGTTTTTTATTTCAGTTTAATTTTCACAAGGCATGTTTTGGCCTTTATATGTTTAAAATCCACGCTAATGGTCAGATGAAAGGGCACGTAATATGCTTGTGAACCGAGTCAATATATGGAGGAACTCAATGTGTGCTTGCATTAGCAAGTAAGCGCCTTAATATTAATTATTATTGGAGATGGTAAGTTGTTTACATGCATCCTTGTAAAGCACAATATTGTGTGGTTTTATTTAGCATGAGCTCTTTTTTTCCAATATGTGAGCTTTTTTGTATTGCTAACATCCCCACAATATCGTGATAATTATCATATCGTGACCTTCATAATGACATCGTACCGTGATGTTTGGATATCATTACATCCCTGCTTTGAATATAGATAGCAAACTGAAAAATCATCAATAAACACCAATGGCAGAACTACATGTTAGGCAGGAGTCAAAATGTCAAAATGCCAGGGGCTGATTTTCTTTTTTTTCCTTTTTTTTTGTGCCAGTCCAGCCCTGATATCCATTGGAGTTAAACTGCCTATTTCCCAGAAGAGAACTTTAGTCACTGATTTTGGCAAACAATTTCTTTTAGTTTCTCACCGAGACGTTTGATGTGGTTAAATTCGAACACCCAACAAGCGTCAAAGTTGATTTTCCGAGGGGAAAAGAAATCTGGGACAGATCTTACTGAAACCGTTTCTGCAAAGTTGGAAACAAAATTGTTCCAAAAAGTCTTGCCAACATAAACAACCGACTAAAGCCCAATTCCTGACTGATAAATTTAAGGATGAATCGGTCACTCTGAGCTATCGATATAGTAACAAGAGAGTTATATCATAGAATATCATCCATCTATCCATTTTCTATACATCATATCCTCATTTAGGGTCACGGCTAATCTGGAACATACCCCATCTGACTTTGGGTGAAATCCAAGTTACACCCTTGACTAGTCGCCAGCCAATCACAGCGAACCACAACCATTCAATGAGACTAACATGCATGTTTTGGGGATATGGGGGGAAGCCGGAATAGAGGGAGACCATGGAAAATCCCCACCATCAGGCCATAGTCGGTATTCGAACACCAAACCTCAGAATTGTGAGCCGGATGTGCTAACCACTTGGCACTTCTATACTACACAATAAAATTTGCGATAAATCATCATGTCAAGAAATTCCTTGAAAAACTAATATGCAGACTGTGGTCAATACCTGCCTTTATATTTCCCCCAACAGGACTACAGTCAACATCACATAGTGGTGGAGGACTGATTGAGTTTAGACTTCATAAAGATCCAAACATCCCATCTTCACAAATACTCAAGCATCATGGTGTTGACTGCAACATACTACAAGTACAACCGAGAGTGCTGAATGGATTTCCAGGCAGAAAGGCAGCACAAGACCACAGAGACGAAGATTCAGCAGGCGATAAGCCAGAAGACGACGAAGAAAAAACAGATGACGGAGAAAATGATCATCTGGAGTCCAGCAATCAAGACTTGGTTAAGTTTGAGCCTGACAACTTCAAGACAGAACTAAATGTGTCAAACCTGAAATGAACTTTTAAACCAATCATTTACTGAGGCAGTATAACGTGGGAGGTGTGTCAGAAAAGTTGCACGATCGGCGTGACAAAAGCTATACCTTCGTTCAGTGTGTGTGAAGAGGCAAATGCCCTGAGCGTCTGACAGTTTCTGGTTCAAGTAACATGGCCGCGCTGGAGCAATCTCCCTATTTACCTAACCTAGCTCCGTCTCATTTTTTTTTTATTTTTTTTTTATTTATTTTTTTACTCTTACCCACACAAAATGAGGTCATGAAAGGGACTTGTTTTGAAGACATGCTCTGACATCTAAGAGGGTCGTGAACCAGAACCAGAAGAACCAGGAGTACAGTAAATGAAGGTGTGGTAGAGAAGGCTGAGAATCTGTATTCAAATTTAAAGGGAGCACTTTGAAGGGGGGAAACTTGTGGTTTATAGTTTAGATTTGGAATCTATCTTTGGTGACACAAGTCCTGGAACATTTCTGACACACCTTGTATACTGCACCATTAAGCATTGTAGTCTTTATGATCAATGCCAAACAAATGTAAAGAAAATAAATTACTGTACAAGTAATCAATCAAATGTGTGTTTTGAATACTGTTAAACAGGATCTTTTTTCCCTTTCCCACTAGACTCACTTTCTTTTGCTGGCATCTGTCCAGAATTTTAAATGACTACGCATATGGTTAGATTTAAATCTTTCCCCAAGACTGTCTGGAGGTGTAACATTCCGTGATTGGTGGAAAAAACATCTGTGCATACAGGCTAGAGAGTGACATTTTTAAATGTGTTGTTTTATTGCCTTGGAATTATGGAAAAAAAAAAAAAACAATAGATGGGACGAATGCAGCAATGCGTCTTTGTGTGCGTGTATGTTTTTCATTTGTCAATGCAAAGGACATAAAATGAGACAAAAGGGCTAAACCTCACCAATAGTTTTAGAATTTAAATGTGCCACATGTAGTTTTCTGGAAACAAATGTGAAACAGTCCCACTTAAGGGGTCAATGACCCTGTCACAGCCAGAAGGGCCTTAAAAGGGAAGTCAACACTTACATTTACTTGATAGATCTAAACACGGTGTTCTGATTAATATTGTGTTTGTGGAATATGAATCAAGCTGCAAAATCCACCTGTTTTTATCCATCAGAGGAGCGGCCATTTTGTCACATGCTGTCAACTGAAAATGACATCACAGCTGCTCAGCACACATGTGATCATGTGATATTCACAAGCTGAGCTGTGATTGGTCATTACTTGAATAGAAAAATTGAGAAAAATGGGTGGATTTTGCTGCTTTATTCATACTCCACAAAAAACATATTAATCAGAATGCCGTGTTTAGACTAGTGGGGGTCATATATAATACATTATTGTAGAGGAAATCATCAAGATAATGCCAACACCAGAAGATACAACTTTAAACAAAATGGACATTTCTACCCATGAGCAAAGATAATATTTTTTGGACAGCCTAAAATGTCTTCTGAAAATTGCTATCTCCATAGCGACACTCCCAGCATGTGTCGCCAGCACCTCACACATTCATGTGCGTGTATGTGAATTTACGACAAAGATCCAAGGTCCACGTCTGGAAGCAATCATCTTGTCCAAAGCCCCCCTCCCCATGATGTCATTGAAGCTGCAGTTCCGGGACAATTGGGGGATTTTTCTTATGTAAGCTTTTCTTAAACTGGCCCTTTTTAACTTTGCAGTTTTAACATTTTGTATATATTAGCAGTTACTTTGAAGCATTTTTTTCTTCTTACAGATGAAAGCACAGTTGTTTATTTTCTCCACATTGCGGCACACGAGAAAACTATATTTGAAGTGTTTACATCTGTTTAGTTGGTCGTCACAAGGGGGAGTGGATTTTTTTCTCTCTTTATGAGGCAGCCAAGAGCAGCCCCTGCCTCCACATACCGCGGAAAAACAACAATCCAGCATATTTTGATACCCAAATGCGTACTGTGGCTTGGTCTCGTTTTACAGAAAGTGGTGAGAGTTTTTTTACATACAAGGTTTGACATAGTTGTAGTATTTTACATCTCTTGCTACCACGTCTTGGAAATGACCACTTAATCTTGACAGTTGTGTCTACTTTTTAATTATTTTGTTTTCTCTCTCTTCTGCAATAACTCAAACCACCTACGGGGGCAGCAGCGGTGGCAGATGCTGCAAAGTAAAACTGAGGCTGAGACTCTCCTCCTCTCCCCCCTCCTTCTCTGGGGAGGTGGGAAGGGTCTCCTGTCTGATCCTTTGTCACGGGAAGACTTTGGGGTTTTACTCCGCTGCTGCCTCCGTGCAAGGACAAGAGGATTTCATCTCCACCCAACAGACACAGCAACTATGCCAATGCAGGTGAGGGGAGGCGCTTTTTTTTTTTTTTTTTTTTAAGGAAGTTCAGCTCAAAAAAAGATGCAAACAGAGATTATTATTAAATATTGTACATACTTTCCCATGTAAGAATATTGCATCTAAACATGTAAACATTTTTCATTTTCGGACAACTTGTAGTGCTTTCAAACTAAATTTTTCTCACATGTGCAGATGAATTGCCTTGACACTGCTCGGAAGTTAGATTATAATAAAACAAGAAAAGTGGGTAAGCCATGTGTAGCATATGCAAGCAAACAATCATTATGTTCTTATTTTATTTTAAGCTGTGAGTGTTCACACATTTACAAACAGAATTAAAAATGTAAATCACTTTCAAAGCACTGCCCTTTAATTGTGATTTAATCCTCGCGCAATGAATTTCCATGATGACCAAATACTTTCATTCCGTATCCTGTTTACATTTGCTTGTGTGTTAACTCTGTGTATTAGCCTGCCAGCCTGTAGTCTGGGTGATGCCGTAAAATCTTTCACTGCTGACATGAGGCCCACCTCTTCTTTTTTTTAAGCGGGGGGGTCCTAAGAATGAACTCATGCTGATTGATTGTGTGAGTGTGTAAAAGGATACCCTACTTCCTGTAGGCCAGCTCTCCAGACAGCAGGACCACAAAGTCGCACATCAACCGTCTCTCCTCTTACTATGCGGGTGTATTCAGGAAACAGTACAGTCTGACTTTAGAAATTCCTGTAATGTAGCACAAAGTCCATACATTATTCAAAGAATCAGCCCTTTCGTCTCTTTAAATTTGCATGAAATAGTCGGGAAAAAATAAAGGCGTGAAAGGCGGTTTTATATTCTGAACAAATTTTCAGGGAAGAAAATTGATTCACTTTCCTCCAAATTCCATTTCTTCACTTGCACCAAAACTGCTTACACAATCCTGCATGTTGACTTGCGTTTCTCTTTTCTGGCAGCGAAGCGCAGCTGAATCCTGACTCCGACTGAATCAAAGGACGGAGGTCAGCCAGAAAGCAGGATGCTTCCTCAAAGGGCGGCTGTGAGCACGCTGGGTTACGGCTCAGGTATACTTCAACATACAGGTCAACTGGCAAAATAAAAGTGACATTTCCACTAAGCAGTACAGTTTAGTTCAGCTTTCTGTTGTTCAGAAGTGTAAACATTGATCTGTCTTGGATTTCCATCATCCAAAGCGGAGTGTAGATAATGCTCTTATCATCAAATTAGAATTCATTTTCTCTGCAAATATCTTGACCCCCCCCCCCCCACACACACACACACACACACACATTTACTGTAATGCCAATTTGTTTATAACCATTTTGAAAATGCATGAAGGCCATTAACTTTATTCATGAGTGCAGAATGATGTCTATTGAAAATATGTACATTGGTATCATCTGCAAATAATAGTAGACATAAAGTGTTTGATACTGCAGCAAGATATTCATACATATACTGTATATAAGAAACAATAATGGGCCTAAAATGGCACCTTGCGGTACCCCACATTGTATTATATGCCTCTCAGATCCTATTCCATTTAAACTAACATATTGGAATCTATTATATAAATAATTATTAAGCCACTTGAGAGCATGGGCATGAAACCCATTTCTATGCATTTTGTAAGGAAAATGTCATGAATGATCGCATCAAATGCTTTTGGAAATCCAGAAAAAAATACCACATGCGAACTCTTTCTTCTCTAAAGCAGTACAGTATATGGAATCGCTTTCACTTCACTTGCACTTGCCTACGAAAATACACAAGCATGTCACTGACATCGGATCTAAATCTCCTATGTCATCATTCGGGAAATTCCGTATAATGTGGAGTATTTTACACAAATCTATACCAGTGGCGGAGCTACATGCTGGCCAAGCGTGGCCATGGCCTCCCCTCGTCACCCCATACCGAAAGGATAATTTTGGTATCTGTAATTTCCATTATTATATATTTTATTTTATTTTATTATATGATATTTATTTTTTATCAAATCACCCTGGCCACCCCAATGAATTTTTTCTGGCTATGCCACTGATCTATACTATTGGTCAGTCTGATTGAACAAACATCCGTTTTGAGGGTCTCCTGAGTAGTGATGATTTTTGAGGTACAAGGATTACGTCCAACGCCAGCGATATATATTCTGTAGTAGTAAACAGACAAATACAAAAATAAATAAATAAACTGAGATTTGGAGTTCTAGTTCTTAGTCGATAAATCAATCAATCAGGGTTTGGTCTGATCCTGAAACTAGATCAAGTACAGCTTTGATTGTCAGTCAGGTCATTATTATCAATGTCCCAGAACTAAAAAAAAATGGAGAAAGTCCTCTAAGTAGAAAGGACGGAGTTGCTAATGCAATCAAAATCACGTCCATATTTTTACTTTGTGGCCAGGTGTCCCAGTAATTTTGCCCTAATAGTGCACTTAGGCATGTTTTTGTAGGTGTTCTCACAGATAAAACCCATGACGCATTCTGGCTTCTTCCATTTTTAGAAGACACTTGGCAACCAAGAAGGCCAGTGTTTGTGTTGGGCTTGGAAGTGTATGAGCGCACATTCTTCGCTGGTTTTCCCCGTCTTACTCAGCACGTCAGCTTATTAAATCGGCTTCACTTTATGACATGACCCCAAAAGAAAGTGTCGGGATTACATGCTCTGTTAATTTGCTCCCATCTACAGACTGTGTGAAGATGGAGCCGAGTGGCAGCGGCCCGGTTGGTGGGACCTTACTCAGGGGCTCCCGCTCTAAGGCAGAGCTGCAGGAATTGATGGAGACGCTGCAACGCAGGAAGAGTGCCCTGGAGGCCAGTCTGAGGGCAGCCGAGTGCAACCGCAAGTATTTCAATATGCCGTCCCCCGGCGGACCCCAGTCCAAACGTCCACTGTCCATCCTCGGTAACACCGAACATCAGCAGTCTCCATCGAGAAACTTCTCTTACATGAGCAGCAGCAGCGTGCCGCCTTCCCCCCGCCAAGGCGAGCGCCAGTTCAGCCCCAACGGCTTGCTCCGTCATCCAAACGCTCGCCACCAATCGCAAGATAGCCTGCTCCACCCTACAGATGGAAGTTCTCTCATCTCCTCATATGGAGAACCTCTACCTCGCTCTCCTAGGGTCAAAAGCGGCACAGCCAGTGTGCCCTCAAGCCCTCGATTGGGCCGAAGACTCTACTCACACGGTAAAGCCATAAGTGACTCGAGGCAGAGGAAATACTCAACAGGTTCCCTCAACAGTCTGGGCATGCACAGCCGCTCTCTACCCCGCCTCCACAATCCAGCAGATCCTCCTATTTTATCTCTGCCGCCTCATGTCCACAGAGCTGGGCGCTCGGCAGTGGCTCGGCGCAGTCTGTCCTCCCTTGAACAACCGCCGGATGTGACGGTGCCAGCCAGCATGCCCAATACGCCCAGGAGGGCCAGCCTGGCCTCTCTGAGCTCTCTAGGTGTTGACATCGATGGACCCAGTTTGGATGTGAGCTTTGGAGAGCGGAGGTTATCGTTTGGGAAAGGGGGACTGAGTCCAGGACAAAGGGTGGGCAGCATCACTTCTTTGAACGGCAAAGAAGAGTTGAGAGACTATCACCAGCACCAGAGAGACGAGAGACTCAGGGAGGAGAGAGTGCACAAATTGGTGAGTTTATGATTGAGTCTTACGGACTTTTTCATAATATACAAACAAGTAGTGTAAATCTTTGTCTGCAGGAAAGCCAGCGGCTGGAGACCATCATGAACCTGTGTACGGAGTTTGCACAGGTGGAGCCTGCATGTTCAGCAGTTTCCGACCTGCAGAAGATCAATAAGGAGTTGGAAAAGCTGCAGGTGTCGGACGACGAGTCCGTTTTCTCCGACTCTCCCGGCAGCACGGCGCCAGACGGCGGCTTTGGCACCAGAGGACGAGATTTGCTTCTCAGTGACGAGCAGCAGGTCAGCAGTCGTCAGCAAAACGGGTTCAGAGAGATTCACTCGCTGGCTCTGAGCCTTAACGGCAGTGCCGCTTCAACATCCAGCAACCACAGAGCTAAGGTCATTTGATTTCCCATCTTATGCCTGTTTTCAGTGTTGTAGTTCTTGAAATTGGCCTGGTCTCGAGACTGATTTCAAGACCACTTTTTAAGGGTCTTGTTTCAGAATTGAAAGCATTTTTACTCGTCAGATAATGGTCATTTCGTCTGGTTTTTTTTTGCGTTTGGTCTTTGGTATATAGACTCTTGGTCTTATCTTAGTCTCAAACTGCAAAAGTCTTGGTCTTGTCTCAGCCTCGACCTCCAAAAGTTTTGGTCTTGTCGCAGCCTCGACCTCCAAAAGTCTTGGTCTTGTCTCGGTCTAGATACTCTCTAGTCTCAATAATGTTTTGGTCTCGGTTGGTCTTGACTACAAAACTAGCTTTTCCAATGAAACCAAGAACCCCAAGGTACTATTTCCAGTACTTGGTCAACCAGTATTCCTAGTACACCAGAAAAATCCTATCTTAGTTTGGTGATATCCTTGTTGCTTACCAATGTTTGTGTCACTATTACTGCTGCATCTTTATTGATTGAGACGAAAAAGTGATTAAAAGCAATGCTAGTTTCCGGTTGTAAACTCTTCTGGAATCTTGCTCTTTTCATCACTTGTCAAAAACAGCCACCTCTTAGAAAAAAAGCCAATTGGACGCACCCCTTACACCACGTGGAATGCACTTTATCGCACTGCCCAAAGCTTGTTTATCTTTGTTTACTTTTTGTGCAAACACTGCAAATGATTACCATTCCAATGTTTTCCCTTTTTCCACATCACCCCATGCAGATCACCTTTTCAGGCACAACCAGGACGGAGAGGTTTTTAATGGACATTTTACAGTAAATATTTAGTTCCAATGGGATTTGTGTTGATGTAAAGTGGAAACATGTGCAGTGCCAATCTCTTGCAGATGCTCTCTGAGTGATACCCTCCGCTTTCAACAGTCTTATTTTATACAAAAAGCTCCTTTATCAGTTGCTGTTTAAGGGGTTTGTTTTGATAGAGACATTACATGGCGTATGACTCCATCTGAGCTTTGATATTGCAATTATCATAGTTTTCTCCATTGTGGTCATTGCTGTGCACTAGGTAAATGTATCAAATTGTGCAATTTCAGCTGCCAGCTTCTCCTCCATCGTCTCAGCGGTGCCGTTACCGTCTCTGTAAAAGCGAAGACTTTTTCCACGCTAAAACGGTTATAACCGGGCAGTGTGTCTGGTTTTAATGAAGAAGACCTAGTTGTGCTTCAGCACTCAACCATTCAAGTCCAAAAGAAAGGGAGGGTGGTGGGGGGACAGGAAATGACTCTATCCCACTGAGAATTATTATGTGTGCATGTTTGAATGGAAGAATTCTAGTGTATACACATGGCAATGTCGTTTTTCCAGATGTTTGAAACGCCGTATTGAAAAAAATTAGACTATTGATTACACATAGGCACAACTTTTAATGATAGAATAATAGACTCCAAGTCGAGGCAATGTTTACTGCACCATGACATAAACATGCTTGTGAGTTGCTCGTCAGATCAGTTTGTAGACATGATTACTCTCTGCACTTTACTAAAAGATTAACCAATAACAGTAATATGAGTGTGTGTTTTTTTGTTTTGGTTTTTTTTAACAAGAGATTCTTGGGTTCTTTGGCAAGACTGGCAACAAAATGCTCTGATTTCCATTCGGCCAAGCCAAAAAGAATCCTGTTGTTGTTGTCATTCATCCAACAGTTACCATGTTAAAACATCTGCTGCTGTTACTCTTAAAAGCGCTGGATAAAAAAACTGCCTGCCTATGTGTTTAACATCACACTTAATGCAAGAAGCTAGCTCGGTTTTCAATCGCTGTAAAAATGTGCCCCAGCCATGAAATGTTATGATGGAGATGTTTATGTTGAGCTTGGATCATAAATATCCATATGAGATGTCTGCTGTGTGTGCGTGAGTGACAGAGCGAGTAGTCAAACTAACCTCCCTTATATGGCGTCCAGGTGTTGGAGAGTGCGCAGCTGAAGCAGGAAGTAACACACATTGAAGAGGAGAGGATCCAGGTTGTCAACAACATTGAGGAGCTGGAGCAGAAGATTAAAGACCTGGACAACCAGATGGAGGAGTCTGTCAGAGAGGTAGATTAGATACCACACAATGTTTGTTTAAAACAAGAGTTAAAATTGTAATGATGACTCCTCCTGGCATAGCAAGTTGATGAGTCAAGACAACAGCCAATATTATGTAACTGCACCATAATGAAGTCTAATCCAAGAGATGCACGAAAGAAATAAAATGTCCAGATAATGTTTGTGTTTGACGGACACTGAGAAGCATTAAGCATTCATTATTGATGCCAGACAAATTAATATCTGTCTGTCAGTGCCTATCAAAACTAAAGACAAATAGTTATATGACCTGTTCTAATAACATTAAAGGCCGAAGGTGGATTTTTCCTGAGCTCATCACCTCTTCATTCATTTCTTCCCATTTTTAAATACGGCTTCCTGCAGATGGAGGTGGAGTGCGCGTTGCTGGAAGGGGAGCAAGAATCAGAGATGGCTCAGCTGCAAAAGGAAAAGGACCTTTTGGACCAGCTGAAGGAAAATATTCACTGTGCTGAGAAGATTAGCCACACTGAGAAAGCACAGGTAAAATAAAATAAAACTACTGTATAGGACTTAACTTTAAGAATTTAACTTTGGTTGAGCTCTGTGAAATTGACAGAGGGTCTGGCTTAGTTTGAGGCAGAGTTGTGATCGAGAAAAGAGCATTTCTAAGAAGTAGCTTACATGTGTACATGAAAATAACATTACACGTTTAAAGAGAAGTCTAACAAAGGCAAATAAACATTGCCTCACTTCTAAAACTAAACGTAAAGAAATAACTTTTTGGTTTAATTCTTTGTGTTTCCTAAAAAAAATCTGGGGGGAAAACGACTTAAGTGATTGTTTAAAGCAGGTGTCGATTTACAAACCCCATCCACTTTGCACTATAGAAAACAAATCTGCTCCCTGAGATATTGATTTAATTGGTACATATGCATGTCCTGTCTGTCGCAGGAAGCAGAGGAGCAAGCTAAAAGCTTGGAGGAATTGGAGTTTCAGAAATTGGAGAGAGAGATTCACCAGGATGAGGAGAAGGAAAATCAGAGTCAGTTACTGAGGGAAATTGCTGACTGTCAGCGTCTCGCTATCACACGCAAGGTACATATCATATGTACAGTAGGGATGTAACGATAAGCGCCATATCCTGATATCATATATTAAAAATTGCCACAATATCATCGTCGTCATGTTCACAATATTTAAATGCAAGACATCTGTAAAAAAATAAAATAAAAAAATAAAATAAAAAAAAGTCAGGTTGATTTGCATTTGTGCAGTCGTAGCACCCCTGGTGGCTAGCTGTTTTTTTTTTTTAGTGCAATTTAATTTTCATTAGGGATGTTTTGGCCCGTCTGTTTAAAATCTACACTACTTGTCAGATGAAGGGGAACGTAATATGCCTGTGAAGCAAGTCAATATGTGGAGGAACTCAATGTGTTTGTGCATTAACAACATAGAATAATAATAAAACACAATAATAAAACACAATAATAATAATAATAACATAACATTGCTGTTATGTAAAAAAATCTAAATATTCTACTTTTTTTTTTTTTAAACAATATTGTGACCAACATCCCCACAATATTGTGATAATATCGTGAGCTTTAAATCTTGATATTGTATTGTGACGTTTGGATATTGTTACATCCTGAATGTACAGTATAACAGAACATTTCATAAATAAAACAAATAATCACTTTAAATTATTACATTGTGCTTTGATGTCATCAGTATACTGTAAAATAGCCTCAGTTTTATAAAATGGAAAAAAAATACACAATGGTATATATATTTCAGAGACATGCTTTCTATGCAAATTAAAACAGTTCTAAGGTATTTGTGTTGTTTTTGTCAAAATACCCCAACGATCAATAATTATATCACACTTTACACACCCTATTTTTGGCTTGCTGAAATCAGTCTAATGCGACTGAGCAAAAGTCTCCGAGTCTGGATTTTGTTGCCATAATGACCAGGGATAATAATCCTCAACAACTTTGAAACTTTTGAAAATCATCAGCCATCCAACAAAATTCAATGCAGCTCTGCTTACCTTTTGTCCTTGCCATAGTATTACAGGTGTCCCACCCTTTTGTGATGCGGGTATTTCTGCATGTTTCAGACAGTAGAGTCTGGGCATTGATTGAAAGTAGCCCTGGATCTTCCCCTGGCTTGCTGATCATGTTATGGGTGGAGAAAATGTGGACATGGTTGTTAGATAAATTAGAA
The DNA here is from genome assembly GCF_051991245.1 of Festucalex cinctus. NCBI lineage: Eukaryota > Metazoa > Chordata > Actinopteri > Syngnathiformes > Syngnathidae > Festucalex > Festucalex cinctus. The sequence continues at coordinate 9,554,273 of NC_135428.1, read as the reverse complement.
GAAAGATTCCCTCGACAATACATTTGAAGAAGGCTAGACTATAGGTTCGCTTGGTTGTTAAATTTCACAAGATCTATTTGTATACCAACGGGGGATAACACAAATGGGGCAAAACCCAAATCTCACACAAATTTGTGGCTCTCTGCTGTTTTCTTCCTCGTGGCAGGAGAGACTTGCAACGCTGAAGAAACAGTCCTCGCAGATTACTTTACAGTCCGAGCAGGAAAGAGAAGACTTTCAGAGGGAGAAAAACAATCTGCTCGTCATGCTGCAGAAGGTAAGCCGCTCAGCAAAAACTGGCCGAGCTCGACGAATGGGTTGCCATCACTGAAGATGTCATCATGACGACCGCAGGAGAGAGACAAGCTGGCGTCTTTGGAAGGAAAGTATGCAGAGCTGTCTGAGAAGCAGAACTTGGCGAACAGCAACGCGGCCATCAAAGAGGTGGGTGTCAGTTAGAATAATACAATTTGTGGACAAAGGTACTGAGACACACGTCTTTGAAATTTATGAATCAATCAAACGTTGGACTAAATCACTTAGTTTCCACTGAATCTTAATTCAAGTCATTCTGGATAACTTTATGCTTTGTTGGAAGTCTTTGAGCGCCCCCCCCCCCCCCCCAGATACTCCAGTTTCATCCCATTTCCAAAAACATGCAAGTTAGGTTCACTGAAGACTCTAAATTGTTAAGTGTGAATGGTTCTTTGTCTAAATGTGCCCCGTGATTGATTGGCGAACAGCCCAGGTTGCAGTTTGCCAATAAGCTACAGCTGCTCCAACTGAATAGAAAGAGCAGTAAAAACTTGATGGATGGATTGAAAATGGACCGTGCCCCAAAACCTTTGTCCAAATAGTGTACCAAGTATTTCAACACGCAGAGCTCATCTTCAATATTGACATGTTTTGATAATAATAAATTACCAACTAGAGGTCCACAGATTTATTTATTTTTTATTGATTGAATTTGTTTTATTTGAAGTTTCTTGACAAACCACACATTGGCAGAACTTATACTAGGGCCGTACAATTCATTGTAATTCAATTACAATTTCAATTATTACACTCCACAATTAAAAAAAAAATCAGCATAATCACAAAAATTAATACAAATTCTTGTGTTGTTTAAATCTATACATTTGCACCTTTTTTAAATTTTAAAATAACTAATTTAATAAATTGTTTCATCCAAAACAAACTTGCATAATTAATGTTTCAAAGAATTTTGTCTTATTATTATTATTTTTGCGTTTACACATGTTCCTGTTCTGTATCAAAAAATGATCGTCCTGATTTTAATTATTACCAAAATAATTGTGATTGATATTTTCCTCTTTAATCGAGCAGCCCTATGTTATGATATAAGGTTCGAGATTTTGTCTGTAAAATTCGAGACAATGCAAGTAAATTGATCAGTTACAAGAAAACGCAAAACTCCGAGAGTAGGCGTTGGTGTAAAGCCAAGTCTATTGCGCTGGAACTCGGCATCCAAAAAAGCTTGATTCAGCAGACGCTTCATGAGGTGATGAAACTTAATTAGCTGAGCTGACTTCAAGCTTGTTGACCATCATAATCTTCTGCCATGATATTTTTAGCAATTACAAAAAAGGACATGCATGCATCGCGACTTTTTGGATAGCCTACACACTGAACTTGTCTTCAACTATGCATTTCTGCTGTAGCACATACACTCCGCAAAGGAAAGTAGAAGAAGTGGCAAGGAGAACTCGGCCCATCTGAGCGACAACGGAACTCCAAAGAGGAGTCAGCAGATCGTCACGCCCTACGGCCGATCTCTGGGACGCACCCTTCCGCCTAAGGTCATTATTTATTCATCAATACAACGTTCCACATTTGATTAAAAAGGAAATTGCCCCATAATATTTAGACTTTTGTTATTCATAATCATTATCATGAAGCTGAGGGGGATTTCCATTTCTGATCCAGCCAAACAGCAATCCTCATGAACCCACTGCTAGACAGATGCTTGCACTTGTGTGAATCCTGCGGTGCCTTGCCGTGACATTTTTTTTTTTAAATTTTATTTTGCCTTCCACAGGCCCATCTGCCTCTGTCACAAAGCTCCAGCTGTGGCAGCGTCATCCCGCAAGGGCTCAGCTTTGCCCCCCGAGACCTGAACGCTCGCCGCCAGCCAAAAAGTGAGTCATCATCACACTGTCGCATCCAATAAACAACACAACCATATGGCATGCTTTCCGTCTCGGCTTGTGTGATATTACTGTAATGATCTGTCACTTAACATGTGCTAAATATCAGCTCTAATTTATTCAAATTGATTGATTATACTCCTGTTCCGTCAGCAGGCCACGCGCACATGAATGACGGCGTACACAGCCGACAAAGAAAAAGTGATTTTTGCAGTCGGATGCTGTCCGAGTCAAACGTTTTCCTGGACTCTTTGTCCTATCCGGACAACAGCCAAGCATCCGACACAGTCAGCGTGGACAGCTCTGACAGCATGGAGACCAGCTTTTCCGCATGCTCTCCAGATAACATCTCCAGGTTGGACATCACAGAAAATGTTGATGGTGATGATGGCGTCCAAACCAATCAAAATCGCATGTTCTCTGTTTTCTGTCAGTGCCAGTATGACCAACATGGCCAAGCTCGAGGAGATGGAGCGTTTACTCCGAGAGGCCCAGGTGGAAAAGCTACGGATGCTTGAGCACAGGGTAACGAATGCGCAGCTGTCATTTCACATGCCAAATCTCCTGTTTTGATTATAATACAACCAAAACGAACAGTATTAAAACTCCATGACGAGTTTAAACAAAACAAAACAAAAAACTGAGCATACCTTGTTTTGAACTAACAGGAGCGTGAGATGGAGATACGTCGACACGCTCTGGAGGAGGAGCGAAGACGGAGGGAGGAACTGGAGAAACGTCTGCAGGAGGAGACCACCCGGAGACAGAAACTCGTGGAGAGGGAAGTGAAGCTCAGGGAGAAACAGAGATCGCAGGTAGTACTTTTGATATACAAAATTTCATTTAATACAATGACAAAAAAATTAAGAGCAAAGACCTTTCAAAAACTGCCACAGTATAGCGCCAACTACTGGCAAGGAGGACTTCTACAATGACAATTTTTCTTTTGTTTTGTGGTATCAGTGGATGATATCAGCAGCTTCTACGAGTATGTACTCACTCATCACTAATATTTGATTTCATCATTAATAGAGACAAATATAGACCAGTAAATTCAATTTTACATTATTTATTCACTTAATAAAAATAAATTAAATACATTATTTGATTATAATAAATTATCTAGCAAACTAAATAATGTAAATGTTTACATAGAGTTGTTACTAAAGTAGCACTATTTTGACAATAAATTCAGACATATTTTAATTAACCATTTCAAGTTAAAATACGTTAAATTAATGAAATCTGACTTTTTGACAATGTAGTGCTCTATAGGCCCGATTGAAGAACTTTTCTCAACCCTGCTTTAGATTGTGCATTATTTCGTCCACATGCAGTCCCGACTCCTGACACGCTACTTGCCCATGAGGAAAGACGACTTCGACCTCCATTGCCATATTGAGGCGGCGGGACACAATCCAGACGCCTGCTTCCATCTGGCCATCACGGACAAAACGTGCAGAGGCTTCCTTGTCAAAATGGGAGGGAAAATAAAGACCTGGAAGAAGCGCTGGTTTGTTTTTGACCAGAATCGCAGGACGCTCACTTATTATGCAGGTGAGGAACTCGTCTTTCATTTTGGAACATGACAGAGGATAAGCAGTGAGGTCACTTTTAAACTATGCCCACACACTTTGAAGGCTAAGATCCTTTTTCCCTCCTCACCAGACAAGCATGAGACCAAGATGAAAGGAGTCATTTACTTCCAGGCAATCGAGGAGGTGTACTATGACCATTTGAAGAATGCACATAAAGTAAGATGATTGATTATATTTGTGTTTTGTTTTTGTTTTTTTCCACTACCGTCATCATAGCGTTATACTCTCCTTTTACTTCTTGCCATCTACATCCAAGAGTCCAAACCCCTCGCTGACCTTCAGTGTGAAGACTCATGATCGGGTTTACTACATGGTGGCCCCGTCCCCCGAGGCCATGCGAATCTGGATGGATGTTATTGTGACGGGTGCAGAGGGACACATGCACTTCATGGTGTAATGGATCCCATAGGGGGCAGAAGATTTTGCACGATACAACTTCAATGTGTAATATGAAGCCTTAGAGACAAGTCATTCACTCTTATCACTTAATCAAATATAAAGACGAAAATAACTTTTATACCAGTCTCATAATTAAGCTATTTAGTTGTTTATGTACAAGTACTATAGCAACATTCATTGGCGATGTCCAAACAAGTGGAAGAAACTATCAGTCACTTTTAAAACTTTGCAGACACAAAAAGGCCCAACAACAGAGTGCAAACTTCCAATTAGGATTTGGAGCAGCACCTAATTGTTCACCCTCATGGATTACAAATCAGACTTCTGTCATTTTAGGTCAACTACGAAATCATGTGACTCTGCACTTAAGTTGAATTTAAAAAAAAAAATGTTTGCAAGAATGCACATTTCAAAGTATATTTCCAGATATATTCAAATGGATTTGTGTTACCATTGTTCAGTGTTACATTACCTCCTAAACGCCAGCCTGTATTTGTGATGCAGCTGCCAGTCTACCAGCACTAGTCATTTTTGCGGCAGAAACTGCACGAGCACCGCCCTCTAGCGGCAATAGGAGCTGATCACAATTTGCGGTGACGTCATCTTATGATCTCAGTCTGCGAGCTCAATATTTCAATATTCTTTTTCCACCAGCAGAGGACCTCATTGCGAGATGTATTGCAACAGCATGACGTAATGCTTTTATCAGTCCGTCTGATATCATTTGCGATGCCCCCATTTAAGATCAACATGCTCTTGTATACGAGTTGTATATCACATTTATATATTTTTATATTGCAATATTACATGTTTATATTTTCTGTATGAATGACTGTGTAAGTCAACACTTTTTTTTTTTCCCCAATAGGCCTAAAAAAAAAAAAACATTTTTATGAACTGGTTTGGTATGTTTCATTACTGTAAGCCTTAAATTAGAGATGGCAAAAGTAGAAGTAGAGATATTTGTGTTAGAGGGGAAAATATGGTAAAGTGTAAGTACTACAGATGAACAAAAAGAGTACAAATATTAGTTTGCATTTTTATAGAGTAGAAGAAAAAATGTGGTCTGAAGAAAAAAATAAATAAATAAATTAAAAAAAAAAAAAAAAAAAAAAAAAAGGCTACTTGACCAGGAGTAAACATGTGACTTAATGAGAAGTCAAGATGCCCTAAATAGTCATCATGATCATCATCTCAGGCATAAAAGCAATGCACTAAATTAATATGCGCATGAGTTACTTGGTTTACCAGCATTGATGTGACATGTTACTTGCTCTGGGCAAATGAATAATGATTAGCATAATTAAACCTTGATACACACACAAACATTCAGGTCAGATCCACAGCTGAGTGCCTGAAACGTGTGCTTTTAATTGCTATAATTCCAAAATGCAAATTAGTAATGAGTGCAAGTTTTCTTTTTAGTGAGTAAGCAAAGCACTCATGTTTGCAAACTCCTCCCATCAATGCCAGCGGCCTTCCATTGGTTGACCTAGTGGAGTTGGCATGGAAACATAGACTGAAGCATGCTAAATTAGGCTCTAAAGAGGCACATCTCTCTCCGGAGGCAGATGCAGACTCAAACACGAGATGCACCAGGGTGGCCGTCCCAGTGCATTATGGGGGCAGTAATTGGCGTACCACACTGGGAGCGCACACAAACACTTGATTGTCTGTAAAAGCTTATGCAATGAGTCTCAGAAGTCAGGCTCCGTCTGGCTCAACTAGCATAAACGCTGTTATAGTCATGACTTATAAGCGTGAAAGAGACATTAGCGGGAAATCATGTGGATGGTTATCGACAAATGGACATTCATTGAATTTTCCTGAACGAGCTTCCTAATGCGAGAATCCGTTTCCCAAATGCATAATGTAATTAGAAACTACTTCTACATGCACTTAAAGTTTAAATATTTAATAGCCATGCTCCGCAACAAATAACCACGTGTTGCACTGCACCTGGATAATCATTATCTTTTTAGCAATGATTTTCTCATGTTAGTTTACTTTACAAATGTTCAATATCACTTTTTTTTCTTTTTTTTTTAAATACCAATACGAGTACTCAACTTGAGTAGTCACCGATAACACAGTCTCGATGCATAAAATCCCCCACCAAAAGAAAACAATGACAGATAATTTTAACTTTTCCCAGTATCAGCATATTATAAAGCAAAGTATAATAACTAAATGGTTCCCTTAACACGGTTTTAAATTGTTGTATTATTGACCTACATTAAAAAAAAATAAAAAAAAAGGCAGATGCCAATATTCACCCATTTATTACTTTACTCTTCCCTGCACAATATTTGCATCCGTTAAACTAAAAAGCACACGGGATCACGCCACGAATAGCAATGACACCAATTTCCAAATCTTCTCTGTTAATACGCTGCGTGATAACCCCGTTCCCTTGCAGCGGATTGGCCAGGTTGCAGTTGACATTAATGTGCTTTCTATTCAGGTCAGTGAACTCGCAGTGCGGATGCTGTCACAATCGAGTCCTGTGAGGAGGTCACAGTGAAACCAAGCTGAAAATCTTTATATGCTCTTATCTTTTCCTGAATGACAGGGTTATGTCATTTCCTCCCAAATTAAATTAGCAGAAAAGATAATCCAGCATACTTCATAAATCCTCTTTTATGAGCTGCTTTAAAAATGTCACGCTGCCCCGCCGCTTAAAAAGCACAAAGTCACTTGCTAAGTACACATATTTTATTGATTAAATAGGAAACTACATACTATAGGTAAGACTATACACACAGATTGAGCATAAGCAGGATGAGGATATGTGTCAATATACAAACTGCAAAACACATCTCAGCATCCTCTCAAAATGTCCACAGAGGCAGCCGTCATGGCTGCCCAGTCATTTCCATCCCTGTTTCAAACTCCCAGTCTCTCCCTTTGTTCACCATGTGATCAACCCATGTTATATAGGAGCAGGCAAACACATAAGGGCATGTACATTGGACGAGTGCAAATAGAACATGGCACATTTTTCTGCTACATACAGTAGATCCCGAGCTAAAGGTGTGGAATGTATATTAGGAGCTGCAGTCTCTGGATAGAAACAGAGTAAAAGAGTGGTCCCGGAAAGAAAGACGAGAAGGTTTTGACGGCCTCTATAAAACGTCCGCGTAACAAAAGTTTAAAATACTGTAGAAAAGACTGAATTAAAATCTGTAGGAAAAGCAACCTTTAAAAAGGCACCAGTCCAAGTTGTGTGTGAATTCTGAGATAGCATTTCATCTTGCTGAAGATGAATTGCTCAGATTTGAACCTTCTGTGACTTTGCGTGGAGATGTTTGTGCTTCAGTGCTGTTCCTGCTTGACGTTTGTGGTCTTGTGAAGCCAGTAGGTGACAATGAACATTGAAGTTAAAGGGGGAATATGGTTGCAGTCATAACTTTGGAGAAGCATGGTGTGTACAGTATTTGATTATTTTCTCACGGCACTAGCAGTTGCAGGTTTATTACCCACCCTGCGGACCGGGACTCTGGAGACGGGTATCTTGGTGCGAGGGGTTTCTTTAGCCTGCGGGATTTGAGATCCGGGTGGAGACTGTGCGCCGTGCTTGACGGGGATCTTGGAGTCACGCGGAACACCGGCGGGGGCCTTGGACTGGTGAGGCGGCTGACTCTCCTCCTGGCTGTGTTTGAAGGGGGCCACATGGTCGTCAACACTGCCACCTTTGTCTCTGCTGCCTGTGTTGTGAAAGTCCAAATGACGCCTGTCCTCGTCTATGGGAGTGGGCGGGTCCCTGCCTGAATCGTCATCCATGTGTTGGCTGTCCCGCACTGGTAGCTTTCCGGCTCGGCCTCCACCAACCACGGGTATCTTGCTAAGTGCCTTTCCTTGCGTCCTCCTTTCTTTGGGGACGACCATGCGTGACCCATTTTGCTGTTCCTCCACTTTGGCTGCATCTGTGCTACTCGGGCGAGACAACTGTCCGTTTGTTGATGGCTCATTGGTGCTCATCTTGTTAGATGTCGCAGTTTCACTTGGCAAAGGCACAGGAATAGTGGCAGGGAGGGAAGTGACAGGAAGAGTGGGTGCTTTCGATTGAGTAACAGGGATCTGGACTGGAGCAGGAGGGCTTTTCGGCATAGAAACTGAAATATGGGCCAGGGCGGGAGGCTCGTTAGAGGCTGGCACAACAACAGATTCTTTAGTCACAGACACTACAGGCGCAAAGACAGGAGTGTCTTTAGATACAGTCACAAAAGATGCGGGAACAGCAGTGTCTTTAGATACAGTCACAAAAGATGCAAGGACAGGACGGTCTTTAGATAGAGTCACCGGTGGCTGAGGACTTTGCGATTTGGAAACTGGACCCTGACCTGCGACAAGGGTTGATGGGAGTTCTTTATCTAAAGACACCAGAGATTTTTTAGCCATAGAGAAACTTGTAAAAGTAGTTGGACTAGGCTCAGTGACGGAGATCCCATTGGACACCCGTTGGCTGGAGGTTTGTTTGGAAATGGCTGGCATGGCTGTGGTTATAGTGGTGTGAGGAATTAAAGGAGGTTGTTTTTTAACAGGACTGTGAGCAGCTTCCACCTTTCCAGCTACATTTTGAGGTTTAGCAGAAGAGGAAGGCTGAACATTGCTATCGGGTTGAGTGAAGGTAGCAGGGGAAGACAGGCTATGGGTTGCAGGTTTATGGGATGCAAGAAGTGTTGTAGCTACAGCAGGAGGTTTACTTACAGAGGCAATAGTTAGAGAAGGAAAAGAGTGAGGGGCAGGTGCTGCGTCTGTGTAAGCCACTTTGCCTAAAGTGGAGTTACAAGTGGTCACTTGAGTCTTATCCAGAGAAGCCTGGTTAAAGGGAGTAGTGCTCGGTATGGTTTTCATTGTTATGGAAGGGGTGGACATTATGGGAGGGGTTGATGAAATTTTCACGGTTGTGGTTGTATAAGGTGATTTTATTGTAATCCCAATAGAAGGTTTCTCCAGGGGTGGAGAAGAGTCTGAAGTTGGTTTAACTGACTCAGTTGTCAGTGTGGAAGATTTGGTAAAACTGGTTACAACTGGCGTAGCTACAGATGAGGTTGGGGTTGTCACACAAGTAATAGAAAGACCGCCGGCAGCTACAGATGAGGAAGAGGTGGATGCCAGAGGAGAGGTTATGGCAGGTCCGGAAGAATGAGAAGTGGCCAATGCTGAGACCTCAGGTGCTTCAGGGCTGGAAGCGCATCTAGCTTTGCGCCACTCGGCTTTCACGTCAGCCATGATGTCTCCTCCTGAGATGGACTCGAAGGTGAGGAGAGAGGAGATGTCGTCCAGCAAGGAGCCCAGGCCACTCTCGGCGGGCACCACTGGAGGTTCTGTAGCAGGCGCAGGCAATGCATTATCAGTTTTGCTCACATCGCTGGCTGGGGAGCTCTCGCTGCTCGCTTTCTCAGGGCTCTCCAGAGAGCGAGGATGAGATTTGGGGGTGAGGCCGATATCCTCTTTGATGATTTCCACGCTGTTAGATCGGGAGGACATGAGGAGCGGACTCGGGGGAGCGTCCACCTTGTCCTCCTTGTCTTTCGGACGCAACTTCATGCTGCCAAAGAGACCCTTCAACCCTTGCCGTTGTCGAGGAACTGGCTGGCACACCGTGTGGACTTTGCGGTCCCCCCCTCCTCTCCGGGCTCCCCTCAGCCGTGAAAAAAAACGGAGGGACTTGGCCGAGCCAGTTGAAGAGATGGAGTTGCGAGCGGCGGCCAGGACGCCATCTTCGCCCGTCGGCTCTTCCTCCGCATGTTCGCCGTCTCCTTGACTCACCTCCCGCGCCTTCTCCTTGTCCGCCTCCAGTTCAGAATCAGGCGCAGCGCCTTCGGGTAATCCATCGAGGGTTTGGCTCCTGGTGACAGGTGACTTGGTGTTTTTAAGAGAAAAGATGTTACCAGGCTTGCGTTTGCCAAACAGCTTGAATCCTTTTCGTATTTTTCCACTTGGTTGGGATTCACAAGGTGGGGGGTCCACGTTCTCCGTCTGTACATCCATCTTTTCTCTGCGTCAGCCCCAGTCTCCTCCCCACTTTTGATGCGGTTATTATTCGTCACTCGCTGGATGGTGCATTTATATCAGAGTTTATATCTTTGTCTCCCTCGGAAGAACGTCTTCACCTGCCTTGGTCTCACCGCGTTTACTATGTTATCGTCTGTCTGCGTCCCCTCCCTCTGTCCCTCCAATGCTTTCTCCTCTAGTTCGCCCTCAAAAGCCCCTCCCCTTCGCCTGGCTCCTCTCCCCAGTTACCATGGCAACTGAAGGGGTAAGCTGCTTTCGTCAGCAATGCAGAGCCACGGGCTGTCATGTTCTCTCTTTCTCATATGTCTGATGACTGTTTATGTAAACAGCAGATAATTGAAATTTGGGTGCATCAATATGTCAATGTATCTTTTTCCCTGCAACTCTTTGAGATATAGAGCAGATATAAAAAGTCTATTCATTTTGATTTTTTCTTTTCTCTGGACCAAAGGTCTGAAGAACTTGTGCAAGCACAGACTGCCCATTCAAACTGTTCATAATTCCTTCCACCTTGACTAAAGGTCCAAGTTCCATTTAACACGAGTTTGAATGTAATTGGTTAAATCTGAACACAGTCATATCCCACTCATAAAGATGGTGTCTACACTGCCACAACAACCACATTGTCTTAGTTGTTTATTTAATTAGTCTTACTCTCTTGAATCTATATACACACACACTTGTTTTTTTTTCCTCAGTTGTCAATGGTCACAAGGGTGGAAAAAGTTTTTGAAGGATTTATGGGTGTTTAGACTTTTACATCCGGTGTATACTACAATATAGTAAAAGTTTCGATTCCTAAGTTATACAGCAGAGAACAATCATGCATACTTATGAGGTGGAATCTTGACTGGTATGTTGAAAAGTAAATGTGAGACTTGTGTGTTAAATGTTATAAATGCTATTTTTAGAACAATAAGTCAAATTTAAAAGCGGAAGAGGACCGAGCCTTTGAATCAGAACTGAGCACAATGGAGTCATGAGAAAGATTACATAACTGCTGACGAGTAGCTAAGAGGACGCAAGTATTCGTTTTTCAAGTTCAAGTCAATAGGAAATGTTGGTATACATTTATTAGAATAGTATACAGTTTATTTTATATAAAACTGTATTATAGTGGTCCTGGCAAGATAAAATCTATTGGATTTAACACATTAAAATGTGATCCTGGAATCACAGAATAATGTTGAATGTTCTTGAGATATTGCATTATATGTTATGAATAAGAATGTGACATCTTACTCCGAAATGAGAACATCTTTATCTTGTTTGTTAGCATACATAATAAATGTTATACAGTAGCTTGGTCAAACAACTTTTTATAAATGAGGCATTTGAGTGGAGTGTGGAAAGGGATGCTTCTTTATTTTCAGGTCAGTGCATGAGGTTTTGAAGCGGAACACGCTCTCTTTTGGCCATTAGAGGAACAGCAGAAAAAGCTGCCACCTCATCCACAGCACAAGTATTTCCCGCTTTGCACTATGTGGGTCAGCAGTCTTTAAATAAACCTCTGGCGTTTTGTTCACAGACAACAGAAGGTTTGGTGGGAGCACGACATAGATATGCAGACATGCTGTACACATGACAAGGCTTAAATAGAGCCTTGATTCTCAAAACATTTAACTACAAAATGAGATTTAATTATGACAATTTCTATGTATGAAATAGAGTACAAATAGGTTTGTTTTTTTTTTTTTTTTTTTTTTTTTTTTTTTAAATCAGCCTAAAAGTGATAAAGTGGTATTAATGCAACAATAAATTATAAACCTCTCTACGGAAATACTTTATTAGCAAAAAAAAAAATAATGTTTTCTCACACTCGTGTGACACATGAGGTAGTTTTCTCCTCACAGAACCACATCAATTTGACCATTTGGCCAACGGTACCTCAGATAAAGCGCATCTTTCATCTTCCCCCGTTCAGACGTCGTGCTCCATGTGAGCAGCCTGCAGGGAGGCTCCGACCTTGTCTTGGTGGTTGTTATGCTCCGGTGAGGGAAGCGTGTCATATGTACGACGATAAAAGAAGCGAGTGACCAGGGTGATGATGAACATCTCCATGATCATCATCTGCTGACTTAGCACTGCGGGAAACAGGACAGAGAGTGATTGGTCCATATCGTGCCAAAGGGGAGGACAAAAATAGACTTGTGCAAATATTTCTCACTGGATCCACGGGCCTGCGAGGAGAAGGGAGGGGCGCAGGAGATGGTTCCATCCAGAGCCAGGATGTTGATGATAGACGTCTGCAGTTGACTTAATACGAGGATTAGCTAAGGATTAAAAACAAGCACTTAGTTAATGGAATGCTGAGTGGACGCAAGTTATATAATATTCATGCATTCCTTGAAATTGAAATTAATGGCAATTATTCTGTTCTTCTCATTTTTACTTCCCAATCATAAAACAGCCACAATGCATCGAAATAAGGCCGTTGAGTCTATGTTCAAGCAATCACTTCAAACTAGGGGTGTCAAAATTACGGTGTTAATTTAAAGTTCCTTTTACGCCACTACATTTATTTATTTTTTTACGCGCAATTAATGAACGCTCCTTACTTAGAAAGCCTGTCCTGAGGAAATTCCAGTCACAAAGCAGCAGACAGGGCCACGTCAAAATTTAGCAGTAATAAATGTAATAGTAATGCATATATTTGTGAAGACTGGGGTCAAGTTGTATTTTACAATTTTTAAATTGTGGAGAATTTCACAAGTTACTTCATGTTAAAGATTAGGTAGCTCTTAATATGAAAAGAAAATTCCACTGAGCTGCCACCGATGTCTTACAAATGAAAATTATGCCATCTAGTGGCAGAAAAGTGACCTCAACAAATAAACATCACACTCGTTTTTTACTTTTAACTCAATTTTATGAATTTTGAAATTAATTATCGTATCAACTAAAAATTTTCCACTTTTTTTCTTGTACATTTAGAACAGATATAAAATTTGTGATTGATCGTGAGTTAACTATTGAAGCCATGCGATTAGTTTCGATTTAAATTTTTAATCGCCTGACACTCCTATTTCAAACAATCAAAAGTTTGTCATCAACAGCATTCATAGCAAACAACTCGTGTCTACTCACTTGGTACATGGCATACTTTGGTATAATATTGAGGCTGCGTAAAAGGTGGTTGGTGTTCATGAACACGATGGCGACGGGCCACAGGGAGGTGATGGTGAGAACACCAATGAACGGATTGATCCAAATTGCAGAGCCGGTGATCTCTAGCTGTTAAAGAACGGTTCATTTTTTGAGTCATTTGCGGTTATGAGATGAAACAATAAAGTAAACTTACATCTGAAAGGTCAAAGTTGCCGTTTGTCCACAGTACGATGGAGAGGACGCTGAGTACTGTCTTTAGGATGGCATACTGCAGTGCACCTAACTTCAGCAGAAACAGCATGCCCCTTAAAAAAAAAAAAAAATGCATTTGCATTTAATTGAATGAACGTTTCCAAGTAGGATCAAAAGTTGACTATCAGCACCGTGACATGGGCACACGAGGTAAACACAGGCAGCAGCAGCAGCACGGCCCCGTTGTGATCTTGAAGGGTTTCCCAGAAAAGCGCTTCAGGAACGCGTCACTGCCACCCAACTCCTCAATCAGCAGGACCAGCACTTTGTACACCACCACCGCAAAATAACTACACAAATATAACTGTGCATCAATAACAATCACAATTCATATATTGGTGAAAATGGTGGGCAAATTCAATAAATTTATGTAAACATGAAAAATGTTCACAAGTATAATAATATGACCTGTGATCTTTTCCTGTGTAATGATTCATCCAGTTGCTTAAACTACACGCAAACGTTACACGCAAGGTTGGACTCAGATGTTTTTGAGTTGATGATGCATGATGATGTGACAGTCGAGTGCTTGTCTCAAGGGCATCTTTCCAAGTACTTGCAATTATTTATTTTTCAATTATCGTTCTGCGGCCTTGGGCTCGTTCTGCGGCCTTGGGCTCGGGGGTGTGGGCCAGGGCTGGGGCGGGGGTGTTCCGGGTGTCTGGGTCGGCTCGCCGACCGGTGTCCGCTCGGGTGGCTTGGGGGTGGCCTTGGTGCTGCCGCGGCCTGGGGATTCCGGGGGGGGGGGCAGTGCTCGCTTTGCTGGACCGCGGTTGACGGCTTCTTTCTTTGGTGGTGGTCCTTATGCATGCCAGATCCGTCGCACCAGCATCTACTGAAACTCAACAGAAGTACCCTCTCCCTCCCACAGCCCCTTGAATCAGTTGGTGCTGGTGTCTGTGGTTCTCACTTTGCTTTATCTATCCTTCCCTCCTTCCTCTCTTTAGTTTTTCCTCTGGTCACTTGAGATCTTAATTTATTAGAAGTATGAGGTTTCTGGGGTTGGCATAAGACTCTGGTTTTGTAACCACGCAGGAGGGGTCTTGTTGGTGCTGGACTTCACCTTGATGGATTGGATGTACTGGCTTCTATGGATCTCACTCTGCCTTATCGATCCTTCCCTCCTTCCTCTCTTTAGTTTTTCCTCTGGGCTCTTGAGATCTCGCTAAATTTGCTGGAATTTAGAGGCTTCCGAGGTTGGCGTAAGACTTTGATTTTGTAATCATGGGGAAGGCAGGAAGTGTTTGGTCGGTGCTGGATTTCACTTTGATTTACCTTTCTTTTCTCTTTATTTCTTTTTTTTTCTGACCTTTTCTCTGGTCTCCTGACCATTTAAACCTCACGACTCTGGCAAGATTCTGAAGTACCTGGTTAAGGCGAAGGGTAATGGGATATTTATAAGGTTTTAGGTGAATGAATGAGTATAAATTTATACGTATTTGCACGCACGCAAAAAAAAAAAAAAAAAAAAAAAAAAAAAAAAAAAAAAGAGCAATGATGACAAGACGTTGAATCGGTAAGACTACCGAATGAACAATTCTGAAAAAAAAATAAAAAAATAAAAAAAAATAACTGTGCATCAATAACAATCACAATTCATATATTGGTGAAAATGGTGGGCAAATTCAATAAATTTATGTAAACATGAAAAATGTTCACAAGTATAATAATATGACCTGTGATCTTTTCCTGTGTAATGATTCATCCAGTGGCTTAAACTACACGCAAACGCTACACGCAAGGTTGGACTCAGATGTTTTTGAGTTGATGATGCATGATGATGTGACAGTCGAGTGCTTGTCTCAAGGGCATCTTTCCAAGTACTTGCAATTATTTATTTTTTCACATTTTGCTTGAAGCTGAAAATAATACATGTAAAAGCTATGAATTTTCATAACCTAAAAGTTGGAGGTGGGAATAAAACTCACCAATTTGATGTCATATCTGTGAACATGACAGCCCTCGGAATCCACATTCCAAAACAAGACATGGTGGCAATGACCTGAAATAAGAAAAATATTTACTGTATTCTTAATGCTTTTTCAGTATCCAGTGTCAGATGAGTCAGTTTAACACATCCCAGTCGTAAAGTGGTTGATGAAGCATATTTAGGAGGCAACGGGAATCTTACAGGGGCGGCTCCATTGACCCAGATGATAGTCGTCTTCTTTGGGTAGGGCAGTTTTTTGTAAATGTAAACACATTGCTCCAAGTAAAGCAGCAGGGATATACAGGACATTAAGGTGAGCATGGCGTAAAGGCACATTCCAAACTCATCTAGCTCTGATGGGAACACACACAAAAGAAAAGAAAAAAAAATGCAGTACAAGAGTTAGTGGAATATTAAACATGAACACCACAGCATGAGCATCCTCAGGATTACATAAACAGAAGTGGTTATTGTTCTTTGAATAAGAGGACATTAGCTCAACATAAAACAGCCTTTTTCTTACTACCAAGTTATTTTGAGCAAATACTTAATTTAGGGGTTATGAAGTGCAATATAATAAAGACCACAGACAAAAACAGTGAGAAACATTGGTGACTAGATGCTCAACAGTGCTGTGCAGCTTTGTGATTCCTTTGACCTGCTTGATAAGGAAAGACTTACGCTTTATCACATCCATAGCCAGAGGAGGCTCCTGTAAACAGGCGGGATCAATGGTGCTGTTGTTTACTTCCTCCATGACTCCTGATATTCTTCTTGCCTAAAATTTCCCCCTGTGGATGTTGTTATTCAAACTTCATCAGCTCTGCTGAAACCAAGCTTCTTTGTGGAAGGTGACGAGTCGGACACACAAAAAAGAAGTCTTTCCCCATTCACATGGCAGTTCAAGTAGAGTGTACTTTAACCTTATGCTACTTTTAAGGAGCCATGGCTTGATGACACGTTAAGAAAGCACAGGTTTATGAGAATCCCTCCATAAGTAACTGTCGCTCATTCATTCACAGACAGTCGCAGTCATTAAAACGACACAGAGAGAGCAATGAATGCATCGGCAATGAATGCATCGGCGCACGTGAACTTTGACTGGGCGTGGGGCTTTCAGGTGAATATAAAAAAAGATGTAAAATAGATAAAGGCCGTTTTGAAGGCAGATTGATAGGAATATATTTTTATTGCTTCCTATACAGGAAATATACCCTATTATTTTGTAGGATTCATTCAAATCATGGTCAATACTGGCCTAGAATTTTTCTAACATGAAAAGTGTGTGAAGATGAGGAATCTGGTTTGGGGAGCGATTTGGGATAATTCAAGTAGCCCAGTGAAATCCTGAAATGGTCTCTTAAACAAAACAAAATCGAAGAGATGTCGGGAGAAAATTTACACATTGCCTCCGAGTTATGTAATTACTACTGCTCGGTTTTAAGAACACAGAAAATCTTAATCAGCCCAAAGACCTGGACCATTTTTTTTATAATGTGCGGGGTGGACCAACATGAGATATAATACACAAAAGAAAGACTTGTCAAACGCTGTAACAAAAAAAATCAACACGTGCTTTATAACATTTAAAGATTAACTTACAAATAATATAAGGAAGTCATTCACAAATAGATAGTGCAGTGGAAAGTAGTACATATTAAGTTAAACCTGAGTTAGTTCTCACACATGAAGCTTAAATTATCAGTTTGCTTTATAAATGTGACAAAAAATATATAAGTTCAACCCTGTAAACAAAAATCATTTGACATTAACTAAACTCAGTCAAAAATCAATTCATTGTGCTGAATCTTTTTGGACATATTGCACATGTGGTTGGCAGCACTGATCTCTCCTGATCCATTAAGTGAGGCTTAACTAACATGAGATGTACTTCGTGATAAATGATATAAGTATAATACTGAAATTATGTAAATTAAGTAGTGAAGTTGAATATACGCACTGGCTCTGAGAGTAAAGCTAAACCAGCTTGTTAATGTTTTAGGATCACAAGTCCACAACTAATGAGAACCTCTGGATCAGACTGCTGCAGTCTAAAGGGTCGTGATGAAGCCCCTGGAGTACTTTTACATGTTATTTAAAAAAAACATTGGAACTTTAGAAGCCTAGCTGCGGACAGAGAATGGCTCCTGCGGATGTGTTGATGGTCAAGGCAGCATGTGAGGTCAGCTGGATGAGCGAGAAGAAGAGAGAGAGAGAAAAAAGTACTTTAAAAAGGAGAAAACCCACCAAAATATTGCAATAATTGTACAATTTGGTATACCTTCTATGGCTCACTTTCCATGGCCACAGACACGATCTGGACTCCTCCTAAAAATAGAAACAAATAATGTAAAATACAGAAGCCTGCTTTTCAGAATGACAATCACCAATATAGTGTTTTACTTATTGTACCATTCTCCTCCTTGTTGTCATCCACTGTGTGTTGCATATCATTGGCAAGCCCATTGGGGCTTATTTCCTCATTAGAAAGGCTGTAATTGAATTCACATGGGTGATTAATGGAAAGTGGGGTGGGGAACAGACTCCAAATAAGACGTTTCAACAAACATAACTCAAATGACCTTTTGCCATTTTGTTGTAAGATGCTGTTTGCCTGTTCAGGATCTATGTGCACCAGTCTGGTTACAAACGAATGCCCGTCACCCAGACTGTTGAAATACACATACATAGGGTTAACTTGTATTTGTGGTATGAAAATGTTTTCACAATATGTGTACTTCAAATTTAGAGCTGAAATGTTACCTAGAGAAAACAGGGAATATAAAGTGCTTCGCTTCATCCCCAAACACCTCCGCCACATTCCGCTTGAAGCCGAGAGAGAATCCATTTTTATCCGGCCCTTTTACAAACACTGGCGCCCTAAAAGCCTCTGTCAATGAGTATTGAAAAACAAGTTAACTTTCACAACCATGACATCACCAATGGGTAAAAACAGCACTGCTTCCAGTACCTATGGTGGTCCTGTTCTTGCCTACAAGCCAAAGGTGGTAGCTGAAGAGTGACAGGATGCTGATGAAGAACAGCGTTGCCACAAAGAACAGGAACAAGATATGGAACTTGGCATGCGTGTTGGGAAGATGTTTCTATGGAGGACAAAAGACAATTTAATGTTCATCAAATCATGTTAAACAAAGTACATTTACGTATAGCTTTTGACTCACATTTAATGAAATACGAGCCAATATGTCAATTTTATTTGGAAAAAAATAAGCGTATGCACTTACAGACCAGAACTGGATGAAGTACTGGATGACGGTAGCACAAATCACTCCACAGTAAAGTGAAGCATATGCCAGAAACAAGACAAAGAACTTGTAGTTTGAGAAGCCAACACAGTTATTCACCCTGATAATGGGGAAAAAAACAAAAACACAATCAATAGCTTGAAACCTGATAACAAAAAAGTATTTAAGTTTTTTAATTTAAGTAGTTAGAGTACCAGGGACAGTGATGATCCATTTTGAGCACACACCTTGAACAATAGAAAGAACAGTAGATGTGTTGCAATTAGGTCAACACATCATATGACAATATCATTTTAACATACCTGAAAAAAAAAAAAAGTACATTCAGGGGAAAAAAAAAAGTGCACTTATACTTTCATTAAGATTTTTATTTTATTTTATTTTTTATTTAAACTAAATGAATTATCTGTTATCAAAATATAGGGTGCTTCTGGAAGACCCTGAACAGCATCTCGCATGTCTTTTTAATCAAATAAACAAATACGTCCTGAATAAAGTGCATGTACTCACATCTCACAAGTGGAGCAATGGTGGCAGCGGTCAGGTTTGATTACCTGGCAGAGGCCACAGTATCGGATTACTGTAGAGAATAGAGGAAAACAGAATGACTTTTTTGTGGCATCCATTTTGCCTGAATGACTTTTTTTGTGGCATCCATTTTGCCTTATTTTAAACACATCAGCCTACCTAAAATATTTTAATTACCGGCACCGTATTATTTAATTTACCTTTGGCTTAAAGGCCTATATATTTTGTGTTGCACGCAAACAGTGCTCTCTCCAACAACATTTTGTTTCTTTGGTCTGCAGCAGGACCGTCAATTTCCAAATCCTAGGTCCTGAAAGATGTGCTACTTCCACTGCTAATAGATATGATGCCTCTATTATAGAATTTCTCCATGTTATTGTTGTAGTTGTTGAGTGGAACAGGTCGCATGTGTCCAAAGAGGCAAACAAGTGCACATGAGTCCAATTAGCCCTTCTGTGAAATGTTGCTCCGGCTACACATGAGCATGCTGTAGCTGAACAGGAAAACACAAGCTCTGGTTAGATATTTTGAAGGAAAATGGAAACGCTTCTAATAAATAATATTTCTTGCTTACATGCAGTAAGTATAAATAAGTACATTAGTGTTAAAGCATTTTCAATTGAGCGTGACTCTTGAAAGTTTGTGGGGTGTGTTGTGACAGAACTCAAAACCGTTTTAAATTGTAATCCATACAAGTTTGGATATTTTGATAGTCCACTTTGAATGTTTGTCTCGATGAATCAGTCTGTACTCCCCCTCTGGCCCAAAGTCAGCTGGAGAGGCTCCAGATCACACATGTGCAACTGTAAGAAAAACTGACTTGAAAATAATAATACAGTTCCTGTTTTAAGAAAACTATTTTTATTTTAGAATGTGGAATTTGGCATTTTTTGGGCTCACGTTCCAGCTTACAAACACATCAGGTACGGCTAACTTTAACTTTTTGCAAAATGTTGAACATTATCAGTTGATAGCTTCAGTGGATTCTAGTTAAAATCTAATTTGCTTATCATCTTGTATGAGCTGCTACTAACTTCCTCTTGTGTTTACAGCAAGTGTAAAAAATAATAACGATGAAAGGTTTGTGTACTTCCATTGTCCCGGCACACTCCCTGGTGGTCCGATCTGAAACAGCTTACAATACAGTGTCAGTCAGTGTTTCCAACTACAGTAAAATGTCTCACCTCCTCCTGCTGTGCGCGTGTAGACTGGTAAATTCCTCGCCACTTTCTTCA
Organism: Festucalex cinctus; assembly: GCF_051991245.1. NCBI lineage: Eukaryota > Metazoa > Chordata > Actinopteri > Syngnathiformes > Syngnathidae > Festucalex > Festucalex cinctus. The sequence continues at coordinate 9,533,768 of NC_135428.1, read as the reverse complement.
GAATTTCCTGTTGCATCTCCGCTTGCTCTTCTCTTTCAAACTGTTCTTTCTCCACTCTTGGCAGGGCGAACTGACAGAAGAAAGTACAGATGTAAATGATATATTTTACAGTATAGTTTGTGATCATGACACACTTGATTTGATGGTGTGAGAAAAAAAAAAAACATACAAGTCCAAAACACACGCAAACGTTTTCTATTACCACTTTCGATGGTTGGGAAGGTTTAGTACAGATAGTTTTCCAGTAAGACCATATGAACATGAAGAAGAAAATGTGGAAGACGACCAGGTAGCTGACTGTTGAGAGGAAGCAAAGATGAAGCAACGCTAGCATAATATTTGCTAATCATAAATTAAAAAGGAACATGTATAAGTCACTTACTTCGCTCTGCATTGTTTGTGATTGTATCTATATAACATGCAGAAAGGAAGCAGACAAAATATTAGTTAGTGCTCATCAAGAATGCATAAATTCACATCTCGCATTGCACGACACCACGTCCTGGCACCATGTGGCAGCAGCCTGGCACCGCTTGCAGTGTCCCCCCACCCCCTCCTCCCTTTGCAATAAGACAATGAGAAAGACCTTTGTTGAGAAAGCAGGGACGCCCCTCGCCTGACCACAGCCACTAAAATTCATCGACACGCAGATAATGGTATCATCAGTTCCAGGCTGGCAGCAAAAAAAAAAAAAAAAAAAAAAAAAAAAAAAGCCATCGTTCATGAAGGACAGTGAATGATGCTTTTTAGTCCTATTTTCTCATAAAAAAAACATCAGCCTGCTTGTTTGACAAGCAAATTTGATATAAATTACTTATCAATCAATTAGTTTAATGACTCAGTTTTTATGGCCGCCATATGGTCACTAATGGGGTTATTTATTTATTTTTACTCGTGTATTCTTGGTAACCACACGGGGGGGAGCCTTTATCCATTACGGACTGATACAAGCTTGTCTCATTATCTAAAGTTTCCCAGTAGTCATGGTAATTTACTTTTTTATAGTCAAATTCAGTCTTTATTAAAATATATATATATATATATATATATATATATATATATATAAATCACTTGATCACAATTAAGTCGATAGAAAGGTTAAAAAAGCAGCCTTTAAAATAAATAAATAAATAAATAAATAAATAAATGAATAAATAAACGAAGTAAAACTGCAGAACTGTTCAGTCAGCTAGCCTTGGTGCGAGGGGAAAACACTTGAATTGACATTATAGAGTAAAATGCACGCTTTTAATAATTTCTGCCGCCATCATGTGTATCGCAGAATTTATTTGGCTTCCATAGATCAGAAGATAACATTTATTGACGAGAGATGCCGTTACTTCCTTTTATAACCCGCAAAAGTAACATTTGTCTACTTAGAGGAACTCTTCGGTGAAAAACTTAAGTATATGTAAGAACGGAAGAATAAAACATAAATTATACAACCAACTCAACTTTAAGCCCGGAAATAATCGTAAATCACACTTCGACAAATAACAGCTGACAAGTTGGCAACCGCGAAATTATCAACACACCTGCATGACAACTACATACGCGCATATAAAATTGTAAACTAAATACATAAGATAAGGTATACTTACAAACACAAAGCTCCACAACATACGCGTAGTAAGACCAGCCAACGACCAGGTTAATAAAGAGGACAGGTATCCAGTTAAGAGCCCGTTTGCAGCACCTCAATGTACGAGAGGGCGCCATCTTTAATCTGGAATAACTGCCAGTGTGTGGTAGCCGGTGAAGTGATACGTCACAGCCATGCGAGGCGAACAGTGAAAAACTACAAATCCCGGGACTCCAGGTGGAGGAGTGGAACCGTCACTTGCCTTCGGTGCTAAAAAAAACAACAACAACTACAAATCCCAGACACTCCAACGATGTCTGGTTTCCTGTTCATGTCGCTGAATAGCTTTATCGATTTGGATGTAAAATATCACAATTAAGTTTGGACCAAATTATTTATGTACAACCAAATTTCCCATCAAAATACGTACATTTTGTAATATTGTAATAATGATATGAGCTAATATGAGTCAATAATACCAAATATAAATGGCAAAAGAGAAAGGTATACCTTATTTTGTTGAATATTGCAGTCACATTTTGTTTGAATTCAGACTAAATTAAGATGTCTAAAATAATGTATATTTTGATTTGTAATCCTGAATGTAATTGGTTTATAACATTGGAACTGTGGAACTGCTTTGCTGTACTTTTCTGTTGTTTTCACTTTTCATGTGTTTTTTTACTTGACTTACAATCACAAATGTCATCAAGAGTTTTGTATAAATAAAATAAAACATATTACGCCTACAATTAATAACAATTAGTAGTATTGATGAAATGAAAATGCTAAACACAAGCTGTAAAAGTTAACACAGCATTGGATAACATTGGTCGTATCATTTCATGTACAGCAACTATGTGTATCTACTTCATGTTTCTTGCTAAATTCAGTCACAAAATTGCACATTTTCTTCACTTTTATATAACGTATATATATCGTACAGATTTTAACTGTATTTCAAAAATAAAATCAACACTAATAGAACAAGCTATTTTCCTTGACTTCGTTTGACTCTCCTGATTCAAGGTAGCCTAACTCTAATCATCTGCATTATAATCCCAAACACATTTTCAGAATATGATGCATGGATGAGGATGGGGGTGACCTGACAGACCAGTGGCACAGTAGCATTATCTTATCTACACCAAAACATGACTACTATAATTACGTTTGACCCTTAACTGGAATGTTATGTAACATTTACTTTATCTGTGCAGTCCATTTCCAATGACAATTTTTGGTGAGTATAAAAGTATAAATTGAAATATGTCCTTTTTGTTTTACCTTTTAATGAAGAAAACACCATAAATATGATTGTACTATACTTACATTTAAATAAACAAGTAATACATTCATTCATATTATTATTTAAATCAATGGAACATCTTTGCCATATTTTTTTAATCATATCCAGAAGAAAAACCCTACATTAAGACCAAAAGAGCTGATCATTTGCACAATGTATGGCAGTAGCTTTGAGTAAGAAGAGTGTTCCCATTTCAGGTGCGGCGGCGGACAATTGGAGAAGCAGGAGGTGATGTGGAGGCGGGAGTAGTGCTGGAGGAGGCTGGGGAGGAGTCAGGTGAGCGTGAGCGCATTCTGGTGGGACTGCTGCTGGGGGAGCCACGAGGGGATGAGTAAGGTGACAGGGCCTGGAGCATTCGTCCACTGTGCTCCTGAATAGCATGCTGCACAAGGACACAAACAAGAGAGGTGGATTTTGTTATTACCCCTCAGCATTGGGTACACCTTGCATGATGATTAAAAAAAAAATTGCTTAACTCATTTACTCCCAATAACGTATAAATATGTTTTTTTTAATGTCTAAGTGTCCCAAAGACGTATTTATACGTTTTTTTGTTTTTTTTTATGCTAGAGCATACAGAAGGCTTTGATGCAACCTCTCAACTGCAAAGAACGGTTGCAGAAATGGTAGTTATTACACAAACGGCCAGCAGGTGGCAGTAGAGTAAAAGAAATCAACCAGGGCCATCTAGAAAAAAAGCTCAATTACTTACAATTTTAAATAGATTTGTGAAAACTGATGAAACTTAGCTCTCTTCTAATGCTAATTGCTGCAAAACGGAAACGGATAGAGACATACTTTTTTTTTCCCGATGAAAGACGAGACTTTAATCTTTCTTTTGATAGGTTCCATGCTTTTATAGCAATAGAACACAATATTCTGTGGGCCTTGCAAAATCAGTGAAAATCCAGTAAAACAGCCGGGAGCGAACGGGATTGTTTCTGTGAAAATGGCTGGGAGTGAATGAGTTAATAATAGTTAAAAATCAAGGTGAACATGCCCAAGCTCCATCTGGTCCAAAAAGTTCCAAAAAGTTGCCAATGAATTCCCGCGACTTCTCCTCCCACTTGTGGATGAGGTCCTGGCTCTTCTCCTCCACTCGGTACACAAAGTGCTTCGACTTCTCCTCCACTGTACGGACCGTCTCTTTCATTTTGTCCACCTGGTTCTGAAGGCGGTATTTTTTCTCCTGTTGTGAACAAAAATCTGGTTGATTTCAGATCAGCTTGCAAAAAAATATATACAATAGTCACATATAATAATAATTATAATAATAATAAAAAATAATAAAAATAAACATATTTAGGCTCACGTTAATGAATCCAACATTAAGCTCTCGGGCCGTGTAGCCTCTCTGTAGGTTGCGTCGTACGTATATATCGTAGTCCCGCACAATGCGAGTGATTAAATCGGACGTTGAGATGCCCTCTGTCCTCTGGGTGGCCACAAACATTCCTGTCAAAATGGCACACGTGTAAATTCCATCCATCCATCCACCACCTGCTTGAGTTGTCCAACACCAGCAAAATGAATAACACTATGACACCATGAATCCTCACCTGCTGCCTTGATGTGCTTATAAACATCCTCCGATCCAGCAGAGGTGTAAGGGATGTCGTCATGGGCCACAAAATCTATCTAAGTGTCACACAATGGTGTTAAAACCGCCACAAAAGAAGCGGCTTACTTTCAAATTGCGCAACCTTTGACCTTGTGTTTGGTTAGGAACTCCGCACTGAGGGTCCAGGGAGCGTCTCGCACCACCTCGTCCACGTAGCGGCAGTGCCTCAGGGCATCGTAGCGCTCGTCCTCGGTCATCACCGTGTAGCCCTTGAACTTGTGCGTCAGCTCGTCACTGCACACTTCATACAAACGAACAGTAGAGTTCAATTCTCTGCTGATTTTCTGAAGCTACTGCTATTTATACTCAACAAAAATCTAAACGCAACACTTTTGTTTTTGCTCCCATTTTTTATGAGATGAACTCAATGATCTAAAACTTCTTCCACATACCCAAAATCATAATTTCTCTCAAATATTGTTCACAAAACAGTCGAAATCTGTTTTTTTCACTTCTGTGTTTATATTTTTGTTGAATATAATAAATACGCAAGATGAGAAAGAGTCACAATTTACCTCCCACTATCAGGTGTGTGTTGGGAAACACATTTTTGGCCTGCATCAGCGCTCGGGCGTGTCCAGAATGAAAAAGATCAAATATGCCATCTGCGTACACCCGTACTGGTCTATGAGCTAAGATAAGAAATATGAAAAGAAGAATGACGTTTTTGATGATAATATCTGATTGTGCCATACAGGCTATCTAGAAGTTGACACCCTGCTGTAAAATGACATAAACATAGCTGGCATGCAGTTTTAATTATATGATTAAACTGCTGACTCATCTTTCCAACTGAATTCTCCATTTTGTAAGGATTGTTTGTTTTTGAACTGAGCTGTATGTGTGTGGGTGTGTTTGAGTCATTAATGGCATGGTGTAGTGGTTCACTCGCCTGACTTCCATGTTGGCCACTCAGTGATGGTGGGAATGTGAGTGTGAATAGTTGTCACCTAAAATCAGCTGATTGTGCTATAGAAAATAGCTGGATGGATGTGTGTATTTTTAGTCCTTTGTCTTATACGAAAAGGTTGTCAACTTTAATAGCCGCTTTAAATCAAAATTTTGTAGTCAAACCTAAATCTACAGACAATAATTTGTATCAATGGTATTTGTAAAAAAAAAAAAAAAAAAAAAGAAATTAATGGGAACCTGGCGTGCCCCTCTTTGCCTGGGCTATAGTCAACTTTTCGTGAGGGACCTCTGATTCACAACCAGTCGACTTGGCAAATGCAGCCGGCTCCCGTAAAGCCTAGAATGTGGATAAGAAACAGCAGCAGTCAATGAGAGACCATCACGTGTGCCACGGGAAATTATCCAATTTGACTTTGTTGTTTGGAAAATTATGTATGAACTATTTGTTTATCTATCTATGTCATGTGTCTTTTTCCACACTCAGTAATTCTATTAGTATGTAAAAATTTTTATTTCATTTTTTTTTCACTATATACTTCTTGTGACTTTTTAGGTTGGAAAACACTGCTCTATGATCCAAGAATGGGGCAGACGTCACTGGACATGTAACGACAAGCAGTCGCGCTTGTAAAAGCATCTTGCGAGACGCAAGTCAATCAACAAGTGCATTCATTATTGGAAAAAAAAACATAAGTTTTGTTTTGTTTTGTTTTTTGGCATCCATGAATAATGCAAGCAATCACCGAGGATCAGGTTATGGACTTTGTGTTGTGTGTTTGTAATTATACACAACTTTATCTGCTGTGTCGTATTGGTTGAGCACTACTTTCATGCTACAAATAAGAAATCATTTTTGATTATTTACAGCACAGATGTCATCCTGTTTTTTTGTTTGTTTTTTTCTCATAATGTTTAAATACTTGTCAGAAGGCCAGTTGTGTCAGCCTTTATATTCTTTCAGGAATAAAACTGCACTGGAATAAAAATTAGCTTAAATAAAATGTAATGTGATGTGATACTGTGGAAAAATGAATGATCAGCCAAACAAAACAAAGAGATGAGATGTATTTTACCCGGCCTGAGGCTCTTCTTCGTCCCTGTGGGGCCTGTTGCTGGTTGTTGTTGCTGCTACCTCTGTTACGTCTCCTTCCTGCCATCCTTTCAAAAAGTCTAGTGACAACCCTGCACCAATGGATCCTCAAGTAGTCTTTGTATGTCTCAGCAGGTATGTGGAAACCTGTATATGCCTCAAAGTATGCATACCATCGGCCGGCCCATGCCGGACTCTGATGACGTTACCATGTAGTGAGCAAAGTTCAAACTGCAACGGTGTAGCGTGTTCTTGTCATTACTGGCCTCTGGATGACTTCCCTCCATATAGGAATGCAAAACTGAGAAGGAGGGGACAAATAATAACAAGTCGCAATTGTGTCATCTGGATGAGTGACAGAGCAAGAAAGTGTAAATTGTAATCAGCTGCAAAGTTAAAATTTCAGCCTTTGGAACCAAACACTGCAGGACTATGTGTCTGTGATGTTATGTCATTACTGGATACAGTAGTGGATATACCTAGTTTTGACAACAAATCAAGGCTGTTGGTATTTCATAATTTGTATTTGTTTAAAAGTTGTAAAACTTGCCAATTAGCTTTGTTTGAATCATAAATCCCAGACAACAGCATATAGGCACGTGTACAGTTCGCAAAACATTTTAATAGTTCAACATTGGTTTGCACAGAAAATTAAAAATGCTTCTCCTGATAATACGAACTTGTAGTTCACAAGTGTTTTTTTGTTTTGTTTTGTTTTAAATTCCCCTAGGGCTGCTTAACATTTCCAGTTAACATTTCTTCACTTCCTACCGTGGTTGATGCCAACTGATTGGTAACACACTGCCCTCTAGTGGGTGTAGCAGGGATATAATACCCACAAACGTACTGGATCTGAGAACAAGGTGCCAGTAAAGAGAAAGAAAAATCATCTTCAACCATATTTTAAACGAGGTGTTAGTTTAACTTAGTTTAACTGGAGAAAAAACGTACACGCTAGGGAAATTGTTATTGTTTTCTCTAGTAACTTATTATATTCTGTACTTCCTCTTCTGAATGCAGAGCTACAAAATAAAAAATGCTCTATTATGACAACAAAATAATGCAGCTACAAATTAATCACAGTATCATTTCTTAAACATCTGAACTGAGTCATGAACTTTTTCTTAGGTCATGTGATTGTTTGAATAAAAAGTCTACACACCCTTGTTCAAACACCAGATTTTTGTGATATTACATAACACCAAAGTAAATAATTCTATTTTTTTCCCACCACTAACATGGCCTATAACAGTACAACTCAGGTGAAAATGAAACCGTTTGCGAAGGGAACTAAAAATAGATCCATGTAATAGAGATAATGTGGTGTTGAGAAGTGTTGTGTATGCATCAAACCATAACAAAATCTCTCAAACCCATTAGGCAAAATGTGTTGTTTTTTTTCTCCCTGTATGTGGGTGTATCAATAAATAAGAACATCACGCAAAAACTTATTTCAGTAGATCAGTTAAAAATGTGAGACTGACATGACGCTGAAGTACTTCGTGGGTGTCCAATCAGATTCCTCCAATGATATGCCCAGTGCTGCTTTCATGGTATGTAGAAACCAGCAGTTTCATCCTCAAATTATTGTTTATATTTTATTATTTTGGCATGCCAAATTCACTCACATTTTCTGAAACAATTAAGGTGCACTAACAGACTATATTATTTGTCTAATAATAACCACATCAAGTGAATGGATACAGTAACAGTACGCATACCAGGAGTAAGTTGACAAGAATGTTTCACCTGCCAGCACAATGACCTGGAGCAAGGGGTGTGGCCATCCTGGTGAGAACAGGCGGGCGGGACGAGTATCTCGCACTCCTTCGACTTCCTGAAATGAACAGAGCCTCAACATGTAGGGATACAAACACACGGTAGCCTTCTGGATTTGAAATCTTGGACACAACGGGTCAGGGACTACTTCCTGACAACTAAGGTAAGACTATTCAAGTTGATTCTCAGGTTTTACACTCAATTCCAGTCTTTTCTAACTAGGAATGCTTAACTGTGTACACATGTCAGGAACCATGTCAGAGATTGATTTCTGCACATCTCCACTTAAAGTCACATGAGATCACTGCTTAAAAAAAATAATAAATTGACAGGTAGTATGACACTGACAATGAAAAAAAAAAAGTTGGTCATGCATATCCTGTGTGCCAACATAGGAGGGTCAGTAGATGAGTAACTAAGCTGGCTTGCTGTCAGGTAAGAATGTTTACAACTTTGTAACTGCTGACTTATAGGATAGAATACAAGACGTAAAGAAAAAAAGAAAAGAGAAGAAAAAAAAAGTTGAAAATATTGTCATAACCACAGTATAAAAGCATGTCTTAATGGTTTATTTGTGCTGTCATTTGCAATGAAACAGCTGAGTTGACTCATGTGCTTTGAAACTCCAGATTCATTTGCATGTGGCAGGCCTCAGTCATGACCCTGTGGCAATTCCTGACGCTTCTCTTGGCACTAACTGTGGATATATGCAAAGGTAAGGCCCAGTGTATACTCGCATTGTTATTGTGTGTGACCACATGTTTGGCAGTTGAAGTATGACTGTACTGCTAATGGGAAGGGGCTGGGGGAAGGGGGGCTCAGAGAACATTCGAGGAAGTGCAAGCGTCACTCAAACAGTTAAAAATGGTTAGCGGGAAAGACATTCGTCCCCTCTTCAGATGACTTCAGATGTGCAACATGAGTGTCAGTCAACACATCAGTTAGGTTCATGAGGGTTGCGCAATAGAAACTGAGTGGCGCTGGTATTTTTAAATCCAACACAGAAAACTATCAATCCTAATTTTGTCATGTTTTCATATTATAATAATGTAAATATTACAATAACTGACTGTTCTTTTGTATTTTGCTAAATGATGACTGATTTTTTTTTTACAATAGTCATAACTGCATTATTAAATTATAAATTTTCTTTTCACATTTCTTTTTCACTTATTTGCTAAAATAATGGGCTATTTTTTTTTAAATCATTGTTTACTTATTTTCATTTGTACTGTATGTCTTACAGTATACGTACAATACTTTTAGCCAGCTATGAACTATTCTCTTCAAAGTGGATGATAGATATGGGCTGAAATATGAGGAGGAAAAAAAAACAACATAAAATTGAATGTATATCCGGGTTTTTTTTTTTCTCCACATTCAAATTTTAAGAATTCAGGTTCAAGATTTCAATCTAGTGATACAAAATAAACAATACACATTCAATGTACATTTTTCAAATTCAATTTTTCAATGCAATTCTTCAAGTTTAGCAATTCAAATTCAAATTATTCAGATTCAGTTTGTGGTGGCACATATTTCAGCTCATAGACGCACTCCCCTCGGTCAGGGTGTTTGGGAATTGCAGTACATACACAGTTTTTAATATTAGCGAGTACTCAAATGAAAGCACTCATATTCGTAACCATACTCAGTCTGAAAAAACTACATAATATACAGATTGCGTCTATTTCATGATCTGACTTCTGTCACAACTGAAATTTTCCTTCAGGGAACAGTGAAATAAATAGCAAAGTGCACAATGAAGTGACACCATGCCTCCACTTTACAGCTTCTAAAAAGGACAATACTCTCTTTTGTAATTCATCTGGCCCCTGAATGCCTCATCTTACGCTTGAACACAACATGTAATACTATAATAACCTGTGACAGTACACTGTAAGTTAGCCTCAGCTGCGCAGTGCGCACCAACAAGTAACAATACAAAACAAAGTTTCAACACTTTATGTAAAAAGGAATCAAACTACATCGGAATCAGAATTGGTGGAAAGATTGTGCAAAGGAATTTCAAAAGGGAAGCCGGCAGTAATGTGTTGAAATACCAGTTTGTGCGTATGCTTTAATTCCAGGAATTCCATGTAGTGGTGAATTCTCTATTATGTGGTGGCCAGTTACAGTAATGTTTACGCTATTTAGGTGTGTTCCATCTTTTTCTTTTTCTTTACTCAAAACTTAAAACGTATAATACTCTGGTTTTGATGAAAGAAAACAAATCATATATGGAAAAAAAAATGAGTTGTTAATCTTTGATTTGAAAACATGGTGTGTCTTGAGTCAGTCTATGTATTTCTTGTGGTTACTATCAATATGACATTATGCGCCATACAGTGTCGCATTAATGCCACTAGTCCACATGATTCTCACCTGATTTCTCTGTGGTTGTGTTACCAGTAAGGACACACATTCCCATGATACCACACAGCACAGTTAACTCATATTGGACATGAATGTAAACAAATTAGAGAAGTTTTGTTGATCTACATTGAGCAGAGTGCAACAGGACCTAATTTTGTGTCTAATAACTGTATAATGTTGTAGTGTAGTTTATGACACTGTTTCTTTTCTGCTCCAGCTAAGGAATGTGCCGACTTGACAGATTTAGATCTGGCTCATGCGATCATCGGGACCAGCCTCAAGATAAGGTTGCTGCTTTTCACCAGAGAGAATATATATTGCGGCTCACTTCTGTCTTACGCCAACTTCTCGGCCGACCCTCACTTCAACCTGTCTCGGCCCACTACCTTCATCATCCACGGGTATCGGCCCACGGGCTCGCCCCCCGTGTGGGCTCACCAAATCACAGAGCTGCTCCTGGCCAGGAAAGATCTCAACGTCATATTGGTGGATTGGAACCATGGAGCTGCTAATGTGAATTATTTCAAAGCGGTGGAGAATACGCACAAGGCCGGAGAAAATCTTACTGGCTTTCTGAAACTGATGAAGGTGCCATTAGGATTTTATTTCACACTTGATGTTCATCATCATACAAAGTGTAGTCTGACTTAAGAAGGCAAGTGAAGTTTTTTTTTTTTTTTTTTTTGGTGTCTAACTGATGGCCTTTACAGGAGCACGGTGCCTCTCTGAATGACATCCACATGATCGGAGTCAGTCTCGGTGCTCACATATCTGGTTTTGTGGGAGCTAACCTGAACGGCACAATTGGAAGAATTACAGGTACAACATTTTCACTCCATGCAATTCAAAATGTCAACATCTGAAAATCAATGTAATGCATACATTGACATGGCCTTTGTCCCAAACCATTTCCCATTTCCATACTCTTGATTCAGATTGAATGCTACACACATTTGATTTTAAAACGTGACTTAACATGTCATTTGCATGAAAATAGCTGGGATTAAATGAGTTAACACACACACTGTAATACTGTACTTGGAAATGAATTGACTTTGGAAGGGGAAAAAGTATCTTTTTGATTATATTCATTCCAGTGCTGTGTAAAATGAAAATATATATATTTTTAGCTTGTGTTAATTTGGAGAAAAAGTAAGTAAGTAAGTAAGTAAGTAAATACATAAATAGCCTTCTAAATGAACAACCCAGGTGTGGCTCAATGAGTTGCAGTATTGCAGAAAAGTTCATTTATTTTATTAATATTATTATTAATATTATTATTATTAATTAATATTTTATTAATACTCATGTAACTATACATAGTAAATTAACTCCACGCAAAATACTGTCAGAGCACCAATTTCTAATGAATTTATGTAAGATTCAAATTTCCTTTGTTAATCAAAATAAAATAAAAGCATAAAATATTTCACACTGTGTAGTAATTCAATATGAGTGACCTGTATGAGTATACCTGCTATTGTTTAGAGCAGGGGTGGGCAAACTCGGTCGAGGGCTGGAGTCCTGAAAGTTTTGGATATTTATCTCCAACACAGCTGATATATGATCAGCTCTTTAGCAAGCTCTGCAAACCTGATAATGATCCTGCTGATTGGAATCAGCTGCATTGGAGCAGGGAAACATCCAAAATCTGCAGGACTCCGGCCCTCGAGGACCAGGTTTGCCCACCACTGGTTTAGAGTGATTCAAAGTGTGATATGAGGACCACTAGTGGTACACAGGCTCCCTCTGCTGGTTCACGGAAGAATCGCTGAATTAAATGTTAAAAAAACATGCATTAATGTTAGTCACTTTAATGCCAAAATGATGGGCTTCTGCTGGGTCAGGGATTTGAACCCAAGAGCAAGAATAGAAGTCATGGTTTTTGCCACTCACTGCATTTGTACAGCTCTGGATCCTGCAGGACCACAGTTCACTGGAGCTCCCCCAGAAGGCCGTCTGGATCCCACAGACGCCCAGTTTGTAGATGCTCTGCACACGGACATAGATGGTAAAATAAAATACAAATGAATAATTCGTAGACGAAATCATGTAACATTGCTTTAACATTCTTGTGGTTTTCCAGCTCTGGGATACAGAGAAGCTCTCGGTCACATTGATTTTTACGCCAACGGAGGAGCAGATCAGCCTGGCTGCCCCACAACCATCTTCTCAGGTAACTTCACTTCACTTATTTTGATGATGTGAAAATGTGTTGACTACTTGTTGACCTTCAACTTTTTGTGCAGGAACAGCTTACTTTAAATGTGACCATCAGAGATCAGTTTACCTCTATTGTGAGTCGCTGAGCCACATTTGCGCCAGCCGGGCCTTCCCATGCGCCTCTTACAAGGACTTTCGGGATGGCAAGTGCACAAGCTGTGAGCAGTTTGGTGATGCCGGATGCCCTGTTTTTGGTACATATTGTATTATTACTGAAAAAAAAAACGAGGAGTGATGACTTGACTTGACTTGACTTGACTTGACTTGAAGAAGCCTAGTAAAGGTTGACTCACTCAGAAATTGTAAGTAAATTTTACAAGGAGTTTTACTAGAATTTCCGATGTGGGAAAAAACTTTACTAGGTTTTTGCAAGTAAATATTAATACCCATGTTTTCAATACATCGTTAAAAAAAAAAAAGAAAAAAAAAAAGTAACATTTACTTGGAAAAACCTAGTAAAGTTTTTGACTACATTTTACCATTTTTTTTATTTTTTTTTAACTAACTCAAATATTGAGGAACAAACTCATGACCTTCAGCTTGGGAGACAGCCACTCTACCACCTGAGCCATGCCACTCTTGCCGTCTCCCATTATACTGGATTACTGGTGTGTCAAAATGAGACCTAAAACTGTTTGGAAGTTCAAGGATTCTGCCTGACACCATCAATATAATAACACGCTCCAGGAGCGGCATGGCTCAGGTGGTAGAGTGGCCATCTCACAACCTGAAGGTTGTGCGTTCGTTCCTCAAACTTTTTTTTTTTTTTTTAAACTGAAATGGTAAAATGTACTGTGCTCAAAACTTTCTATGTAAAATTTACTAAGCTTTTCTGAAATTTTTCAAGTAAATATTGCTCTCCCCCCCCCCCCCTTTTTACAGTGTTGGTACACCTGAACAAACTTATGCCATTACAATACTATATTAATCAATTCGGCTTTATATATGAAATAATAATGTTTGATTGAGCGCCACAGAATTATCAGGTTAAGAAAATGTCTGTTATTGTGATTGGAGTTGGCGTGATTAACACTGGACGACATCATACTGACAGCCGTTTTTAACATTTAATAAAACCATTTTTTTTCTTACTAAAAACTAGAGGTTACTCATCATTGTATTTCTCCAACCCAGGTTATGACATCGACAAGTGGAAAGACATTTTGTTGAAGCTGGGCCAATCCAAAACTTTCTTCATCACTAATGAAAAAGCTCCATTCTGCAGTAAGTATGATGAGAATGTAAAAAAGGTAACAGATGGGACCTGTTGGAATAAACAGTAATATGTGCTACATTTCCACATAGAATTTTTTTTATACACAATAAGTCTCACTTTTATTGTTTACTCCATCTCATCGTAATAATTACTATTATGAAACTGTTTTTGAGGATGGGCCATTTAGTCGCATGTTGTCTTTCAGTGGCAAATTACAATCTGGATGTGGTGGTATGGAATGAGGAAGAACGCTGGGGCTATATCACTGTTAAACTTCATGGGAATGGTACAGATGCTGTGGCAAAGATTGACCAGTAAGTCTTCACTTTAATGCAACATTTTCCAACTGGTAGGAATTATTGCTTCATTATTGTCACATTAATTTTCACACATACGTTTTTGTATGTATTTTCCATATCAGCAGAGCAGCCAAGTTCAAGAAGTTCACAGAGACAAAGTTGTTCGCCCAGTTTGACACTGACCTGCAGTCGGTGAACAGGATGTCTCTCGTGTTCTCCACTGGGAATGTTTTAAAACCAAAATACAAACTGCGTGTTCTCCGCGTCCGTCTCACACATCTGGAACGCCACGAAAGGTAGAGTCACGTACAGTACTTGAATTTTATCCACTTGATACCTCGCCGTTCTCACCTTAACTTGCTTTGTCCACACTTGTCTTGTTCAGGCCTCTGTGTCGGTACGACCTGGTCCTCGAGGAGGACAAAAATGTCTCCTTCACCCCACTTCCCTGCCAAGAGTCCAACTTCTGAGGCTAAATCACATGACAAACTTGCACCATTCCGTCTGAAATTGGCCACGTGCTACATCGAATGTACTGTCTGTCTTTTATGAAAGATTTTTTTTTTTTTATCTGATGCCACTGAAAATTTAGTTCTCAATTACAAAAAGAAAAAAAACAAAAAAAAAACAATTATGCCTCACATTTAACAGTATTGTGTTCGTAAAGTGAATGTAAATATAGTCATTGCCTCATCTGCAATTTTGTGACATTTTAGCGCTGTTCCACAGGATATGTATTTTTAACTGACCAGATAAATATATATTTTATTTATTTTGTGGATGATTTTGTGCTGGATTGTTAAAAAAAACAAAAAAATCACTTTGCAATATTCTGTCTTTAATGGATGACAACCTACAAAAAATTCACAACATTTACTCATTTATATATATATATATATATATATATATATATATATATATATATGTACACACACACACATACACACACACACCACACAGTAATACATATTATATGATGTAGAATAAAGTGGAATAGTGTCAACTAAAACCCACAAAATAAAACAAGATAAAAACATTTGATAAGTGTACAGTACTTACATGAAAATGTTATCTACCAAGCATGTTTTCAGACACATACATAAATAATATGTACATTCATTGATCACATTAGCTACTTTGTATATCTGCACAATCCAGGGCAGAAGTAGTATTAAATTATTTTTTTTAATTATTAATAATCTGATCTTTTTTTTTTTTTTTTAAGAAATTTGCAGTGGTGTTGTGTAGAACTGCACTGAATCATGATGACAGCTGTTCTTGGTATTTTCGTTTTTAATATACATATAATATAGGCAACAGCTCTCAGTATGGTGCAGTTTAGTTCCACACCACAACAAACTACAGCTACATTTTTTTTAATTATTGTTCAGAATTTTTGTCATTTTGACATATGCTTCTTCATGCGTTGTAGCTCCATCTAAAAAAAAAAAAAAAGAAAAAAAAAAGGGGAAAAAAATGTAAAATCATAGATGCCATTGCATGTACAAACAGTACACTCAACAAAAGAAAGTGAATGGATGCTTTTTTTTTTTTGTTTAGTTTTTTTACCTGTAAAGTCAGACGAATTCTCTTCTCTTCATCCAGCTCATTCATCAGAAGTTTAATTTCTTTGCTAACATAAAAGATAACAAACTGCGTAAAACAAGCGTGTATGAAAATTGTGTCATAGTGGCAGAGGAAGAGAGCACAAAATGTCCTACTTGTGTTGACTCTTCATCTGCTCAAACTGCTCCCTCAGTTCTCTCAGCTCCGACTGCAGCCGCTCCAATTTGGGTGATGAGTGTTCTGCTGGACATTTGCTGGGTCGAGGCTCGGAGTTGAGGTTCGCTGGGGTCTGCCGGGCGTGCAGAACAGCAGAAAGAGCTTTTGGAAGCAGCGGGGAGAGCGATGGAGATGACTCTGGGAGAGCATGACTAGATTCATTTGCCTGTAAAGAAGAATGAATTGAAATGAATAATTTTATTAAACCAATACACATTTTCTTGCACTACCCATTATTATATGATTCCCCCCTAATACTTACCGGTACAGGAAGGGAAGTTCCATTCTGATTTGTTTCATGGGAGTTTTTTTGTGGAACTGGAGAATTCACACTCTGATTCTTTTTTCTTTCCATCAACAATTTACACTGAAAGCAATACACTGTAAAGGAAATATAAAAAATATTGTACATATATTCATTCAAGGCTAAGAGCCAAGATCTCAGGCAAGGTACGATTCCGAACCCTCAGGCATGAGAGGAGAAAAAGACCGCTAATAGATGAGTGTGTTCATTTTATTACGATACAATTAAGAGATGCACATTTACTGTACATACATTCACTGTATGTAATGTATTACAAATTCAGTTATCTTTAAAACAACATCAACAACATTGATAGGTAGATAGTTATTTACGGTTTGTATGCTGGGTTAAATATATACCAAAGACCAAAACAGCCCAGTACACATTCTTAAGACATGGCCTCATATCTTATCCTATGTACACCAGCCATGGCCCACAATCGTGACATCTACATTCTAATGAAACAAAAAGCATCACAAATATCAATATGATGCTCAGCAAGTACTCAGAAAGTTCTTTCAAAGTAGGCTAAAACTTATTTTAAAAGCAATAGTATGACAAAGCAGTTGAAACACATTTTCCGTACATTTCTACAGTACAAACACTAAATCAAACAGGGTGAATGCTGATTAATATGCATCTTCGTAAAGGCAGTTTCATGATACAGCACATTGTATAAATTCTATTTTAGCAACTACTGCACAGCAGCCCTTGCATTTTGGATTGTTCATGTTCTTCAGTATGAAAAATAAGACAATACCAACAATACATACAAGCATAAATACATCAATGGCAGATCTTAATTATTGGTAGACATATGAATCCTATGTGTTAGTTGCTGTACTGGCTGAGCGCACACACTTACCGTGTTTAGCAATCCTCCCCAGTGAGATACAGCAGCATCTGTGGTAACTCAACACCAGCCATTGTGGCCTGCTCAGTGTTTTGATGAGGGGTGCAGCATTGGAGGGCTATGTTTAGCTCAGGGGCGCCACCCAGCTCACTAATATCACTAGGCCAGAGTGAAGGGTGTCTCCAAGTGAAGGGCAAGTGTGTTTAGGAAGGCCAAGACAGCAAATGGTTACATTAAAGGATCTTTGCATTTTATTCATGAAAGATTTGTTCAATCTCAGCTTTTAACTGACAGTAAAAAGTGACAGCATTTAAATGGGACGTCAAGTCTAAACATGACATTCTGCTTAATATTTAATTTTTGGACAAGTAGCAAAATCCACCTGTTTTGAGCTATCTTTGGGGGCGGCCATTTTGCTACTTGCCGTCAACTGAATATGACATCAGTGCCTGAGTGTTGAGGTAACCGCCAATCACTGCTCACCTGTTTTCTGAATTTGGTCACAAGTGGCAAAATAGCCTCCCCCAAGATGGATAGAAACAAGTGGATTTTGCAAATTAATTCACATTCCACAAACACAACCAGAATGCTGCGTTTAGACTAGTGAACCCACATATAACGTTTTAAGATTTTTTTTTTTTTTTTTAGCTTGACTTCACCTGTAAGTCTCATTATTTAGTTGTAGACTTGTAGTCATAAATTTTGCTCAAATTATAGTTTTTGGAAAGTTTACAAAAAAAAAAAAAAAAAAAAAAAAAGTGATAGTGCACATGCAGAATGCCCTGGATGCAGTATTTGTTAATGCATTTGGCTTTTCAGTGGAAAACATTACCAGCACTTTTGCCACGAAGTTCAGTTATATGAAGGAAGTAGGTATGAAGAAAAGAAAAACACAAAGTTTTATTTCTAAAAGGTTTAAAAAAAAAAAAAAAAAAAAAAAACACTCTTCTTACAAACTCAAAAGAATGAATAATTGTCCAAAGATGACAGATTTGATTTTGTGCTTGCCCAAATTTTATTTCAAAATCTCCAAAAGAATGAATTAAAAGAACAAGGTCATATCCGGTGCTCAACATAAATGAGTACACCCCGCATGGAAGTAAAGTGTGGTTTGTTTTCTTGTAAATTAGTTACAGTACAAACTATAGAATGACACAGAAAATACTGATTCTGAATGGAAACTACCAAATACATTGAGCACTATCTACAAGAAGGAGCCAAGTGTCTTTTAACAAGCATTTTTCTGGGAATTACTCCCCAAATTTCTCAAAAACAAGACATCAGGTTATATAATACAAAAAATGACCGCATGATCATCCTGAACATTGACAGCTGAGTTTTTTTTTGTTTTTTTTTGGTGTAATTACAATTGTAAGATAATAAAATCCTACAAAAGCACTATATTCTACAAGGCTTTGTTAAATAAGTCGAATGCATTACTGACGTTAACACGATTGGTGACTTTTTCCAGTGTCTCCAGGATCAGCAGCTGTACAGAAAAAAAAAAAAAAAAAAAAAAAAAGAGGCTTTATTCACCGTATTCTTAAGATGATCACCTCAAAACTAACTGCTTGTAAAAGGCAGTGCCGATGGTAATCATCTGCATACCTGAGGGGGTCACCAGCGTTGTGGGTGGGGTCCTCGGTTGAAAGGAGCACGCTGCCGCATCACTCTCATGTTGCGGTACTTGGACATAATGCTGTGACTTTTTCGGAACACTGGCTTCTGGGTTGGGAAGGGACGTGGCACCAAGTTCTCCTGGTCAAAAGATGGTTAATAACTGGCTGTTAAAAAAAAAAAAAAAGAAAAGAAAAAAAAAGAAAAGAAAAGAAAAGAAAAGAAAAAAAATCTGAAGGAAAGGATTGGATCTTATCTATAAATTCTGCATACCATGAGTGGCCGTCTAAAATTCCCAGATGGTTCAAGGCCAGGCCTCCTTGGGCCAGGGAACTTTGGTCTCTATCAAAGGTCACAGTGACGACAATCAATACATGTCATCTTCTCGCAAGTAAAAGACAACACCACCATGCATATGGTAAAAGAGCAGCACAGATTCTGAAAAGTTAATATCATTGAACGTCTCCACTCACTTGCATGGGTCCAGGTCGTCTGAAGGGCCTGTCTGGCATAAAATTAACTGGCCTGAAAAACAAATCTCGCAACCTAAGTAATGGGATATCCATTTTTTATTTTTATTTTTTTTTTTATAACATTATCAGGATGGCTACCTGAACGTTCTCCTCTCGAGATATCCTCGTTTTCTGTCGGGCGATGACGACCTTGATTGAGCTTTTTCTGGTCGGCTGTTCAGAGACGTGTCTGAAATGGGTAAGGAAATGAACTGACAAAAAAGTTTTGAAACAAACACCTCATTGTGCTGTCCCGTACCAGTCTAAACATTGGCATTGTCATTAATACTGTGTTTTTGAAATATGACTCAAACAGCAAAAGGCACCCTTTTGTATCCATCTCACTGGGCGACCATTTTGCCACTTGCTGTCGACAGAAAATGACATCGCAGTTTCTCTGTGCTCAGGAAAGGACCAGTCATGCTTCACCTGTGTTCTGAATTTGGTCATGTGAAGTTTGCAAGCTGAGGTGCTAATGGTCCTGATAACAGCAATGTCATTTTCAGTTGACAGCAGGCGGCAAAATAGCTGCCCCCTGCAACTGGGATGGCTAAAAACAGGTGGATTTTGCGGCTTAACAGTAATTTATATTCACCAAACAATATTAAACAGAATACTAATGAGTCTCCATAGAACATATTTTAAAGAATTTTTTTGGTTGACTTCCCCTTCAATACGGAATTGGGCGTTACCAGTTTTTGACTTTGGGCTCCGGTCTTTCGCAGGAGAGTCTTCCTTGGATGTGCTCGGGCCGGCCGCCCAGTGAGATACAACAACAAGGTCTCGTTTTTCGATGGGGGAAGATCTGAAGAGAGATGAACCTTTGTCAAGTAAAGTAATGCTTAAAAAGGATGACCTGTCAAATTGGGTAAAATCAGAAATGAACAGCACAGCTTGGCAGGAAGAAAATGAGCACGTAAAGCCAGATGTCACACGGTGGTACTTACAAAACCAGGTCATGTCCACGCTTCTTTACTCCTATATTTGCACTCGCAATCAACCTGAGCTCTCTTCCGTTACCCAGTGATCGTTAAAGCCGCCGGTTGGATGGGTATCGTAAAATATTGCACCATCAACTCTTCAATCCGCCTCCTATCCGTGCTTTATTTGGCCTCGTTGCTCCTCAAAGATGCTTACGGGCTGATGCCGCGTGGTCTATTTTATCAGCTGAAAGGAAACACGCCGAGTAGTAGTCGTGAAGGCTTTAAGTTTAGAGAGAGGGGTCCAAAATCCAGCTGTGCTGGGGGTTTAAAGAGATGATGTCATGATCGTGTGATCGAAATGGGACTTGGTGGTTTGAGCAGTGAAAAGGGCGAGCAGACTCCTCTTCCTTGACAGACATCACAAATGCAAGGGCAATGGTTGAAGATCATCTTTTCGGGTTGCATTCTTGGGCTTGTATATGCTTATCAAGCATTGAAATACCAAAGGGAAAGATGGGGTACTTTAGAGGACCAGATGAATTCATAGTGTAAAGGCAGCAAGGTGGCATAAGAAAAGATGACTTGACTAGTTGGACAGTAAGGTGACATCTCAGTTTTCAGCTATGCAGCTTTTGGTTTGGCAATGCTGAATAAATCATTTCAGTCTTGCTGTTAATTGACCTTTGTCTTATCTTGGAGACAGTGCTTTGAACTTGAAGTTCAATTTCGGCCCTGTTGACCACCAGAGTGGATTAACGTCACTCTCACAAGTGAAAGGCCCACATCACTGCAGCATTATTGGGCATTTACATCTTCAGCAGCGGTCTCTTTATTGTTAAATCTTTACATTGCCACCTTGTCTGCAGAAAAAATGTTGATCTCCAGCATGGATCTGGTGTAGACCTGATGTACAAATCATTCTTCCAAGTGGTCAAAGCTATAGAGAAGCAGACCTCTTTAGTGATTCAAAGTGTTGGTGTAAACACGGCTCAGTGTCTTCTAGAAAATGTAATTTTCCTCTTGCACTTCCCACCTTCTGTGTGTAGCCAAGTTTGACTTCAATGGCTAGGAGTACATTTACATTACAATTAATGCATTAAAAAAAAAAAAAAATCTTTCGGCACTGAGTGAAGAATCCAGCAGCATGTGAATTTCCATCCTTTAGTTACAAACTCCTCTTCACGGGAAATGATTAATTTCCCAGTTAAGTCTTCCGTCCTCGCATAAAACAAAACACTGATGCTCAGCTCACACTAGCATGTACTTTGGGATATTTCTTAAACATGCCTTGTTTTTGTCATCTCATCAAAATCAGACTTTGGTCTTTCTTCCAGCTGTGTGTATGATTCAAGAGACCAAAAAGGTTTTTACAACATGAGGGCAACTCCTTTCATGCTCGAGACAATAGACAAAATGGGGCGGGGCTTCAGGAGCGCAGACATGTTTTGTGCCAGACTTGAAGGCCATTTGTTTTCACTGTGCGGCAGAATAAACATCTCTTTATGGAATATGCAGAACGTAGAAAGCGAGGGGAGGAGGGGGGGGGGTCTGTGTCGCAGAATTACGTGCATCATGTCTTCTCCATTTTTCACATGTGCTCTCACGATCAAAACATTCTTTCTTGACCTCCCAATCATCATCAAGCCCCTGCGAAGAGTGCAAGAAGGAAAATACCGTACCTGTGTGTATTCAAGGAGCGACGAGACTCCACCTGTTCTTTTCTGGTGTTAGTCTCTCGCAGGGAACTGCTGGCTTCGTCTTCATCTCTGCCGGGGGACTGTTGAGCTCTTGTGTCCCTTGCCTGCAGCCTTTTCGGGGGAACCGGATTAGACTGGAAGCGCTTCTTCCTGATAGCAAGAACAGAGCTGGGAGGTCCCCGAGGGGGAATGTCACCCAGATGTGGCCTGGGTCTGAAAGGTGGAGGAAATTTGAGTCTCATGGGAGACTCAAACCTCATTTGTCTGCCTTTAAATAGGAAACTTTTATCCCTAAGTGATAAAGGTCTACCACCAAATGGTCTGGGAATACTGAGGAGTGGAATTCTCTCTCTCCTGGGGTATTTAGGGCCACTGTGATCCTGTGCCGAGCTAGATGAGGACATGCTGACGTCTGATATTCTCCTCTTGCGGGGACCCGTCAGTTGCCTGTCCTGGGGGCTCCTGTGGAAGGACGACGATGGCGGCGGGCCTCCTTTCCAAGGTGGGGGTCGGAAAAGGGGAAGGCGAGGGACTTCTTTTGCACTCTCCATGCTGTGGGGTCTGCCGCCATGCCTCTCCATGGGACCACGATGCCTTCTGGAGTCTTGCTCAGATGACCACCTGCATATCCACCAGACAGAAGAAATCATTACAATAACAGATCTTCCTGCCCTGTTAAGTGGGTGGCGGAGCTTTCTATATTAAGCAGCCCCTTTTCACAAAGCCACGACAAAATGAAACTGGAGTAAGGGGGGCAGCTCATCATTTTCAATGATAAATTATTGACCAATTACAGAAACTCTTCTCAAAGGCAGGTGAAAGCACATTTACGTCAGATCTTATCAACAGCCATTAATTATTTATAGGAGTCAGGGCATTATGAGCCATGTAACTGAGGTCTGCATCAGGGTCAGCCTTCTGCTTAATCATTTTAACCAGCTGGAAGAGCTGCTTCCCTCCTGTACCTCTCTGGACACGAGCCTCTCCCATGCATCTCTCTCGGGTTCCGCAGAGGCCCCGGAGGCCCGTGTTGGCCGTTATGTGGATGAGAGAACGCTCCGGTGTCGTTCCATCGCTTCTTGCCGTGACCAGATTCCATAAAGGGCCTCTCTCTTGGACTCACATCCCCACGGGGGCCCCGATACCTCTGCTCCTGGTGGGGGAAACCAGGCTCTCTTTTGGGGCCCCTGAAAGAACCCTGAAAGGGTGGTGCTGGGCCAGGCCGCTTGTCGCTGGAATGGCCTCGAAAATGTCTCGGGGAGGGTGACCTGTGAGCTGAGGAGTGGCCGTGGGGAGGGGGCCCCCTATGACCAGGGGACCCTCGTGCAGGACTGCGGGACGATGACTGATGCGGGGAGCGGTTTGGTCTGGATGGAGGTGGTCTCCTCTGGCTGTGATGTGGTTCCATTTTGGGAGGATATGATTGATAGGAATCCTGATTGTGTGCCCTCCAGTTATTGAAACGTGGCTCTCTGTCTTCCATCAGTGGAGCTCTTCTGTCAGGTGGGGGGCGACCTCGACCCCTCGACTCTCTCCAGTTGACGTGGGGCTTTCCTGGGTGGTCATGGGTGTCTCTTCTTGTTTTTGAGTTAGGGGAATAATTACCTTCTCTGGGCCCATTGCCGCGACCATCTCCATACGCTCTGCTGTATGGAAACAAGGAGGAAGGGTAAATCATTTCAAATGATGCATAAGACTAATAACACAAGGTGTTACACACTGGGTGTGACACAAGATAATCAATATACAATACCTAGGCTTTATGCGCGGGGGTCCAAAATGTGGTCGGACCATCTTCTGTAGTGTTTGCACTCTAAAGAGGGACAAAAAAAGGGTCAAATTTCAAGGTTTTTGCTGATCCAGTTCTGTACAGACAAACTGATATAATTAAATTGAAACTAAAGAAAAAAAAAAAAACTCAATCTTTCATAGTGTGTTTCATAGTTTCATTGCCACCAAGACTTAATTTAAATCACTGTGTCAGGGGTGATGCAAATATTAATCCAATTAGTGAAGTCAGTGATGTAAGGGAACGGATATGAGTGAAATTGATGCATACCGTGTAATACATGCCTTAAATTGAGTATTTTAGTAACTGAAACAACTTTACAAGCAAGGTAGCCTTGATTCGCCCACAGTACAAAAAAAAAAAAAAAAATCTTCACACAGAAACATGCTTTTTTTGTTGGTTTATTTGTTTGTTTGTTTTTCCCCTCTGGTGATGTCTCTTAATACATTATGTGTGTGTGTGTGTGTATATATATATATATATATTTTTTTTTTTTTTTTTAATTGTTACACATCGAGGTAGCGTTTGGTAAGTGCAAAGGTGGCCCATTTCAATCCAGGGCCTGAAAAATTACACGCCAAAACACAGCTCATAAAAAACCCCATAACAAAACAATTTTTCCGGGGGGTACAAAATTCACAAAAGGAATGTATAATGTCGTCGTCGTTTGTGTGGTGCTAGCTCACACAAAAAGGCTCGTGACAGCAGTCGTCATAACGGCGCTAAAATAAGCTAAGCTAAACTAAGCAAAACCACGCACTGTCGCCACAAAATGGCGACTAGCGTTGTAATATCGACGTTTGGACACCTGCACGGGTCTCTTGCTTTTGCTCTACTAACATACGATCACGTAAGACTATCGGGAGTAATTTTGACCTGCTTACCAAGTGCAGTCGCCGAAAACCTAGCTTAGCTTCACGGGTTGCTAGCAATTCAGCTGTTCCCTTTCGTCGTCGGGCAAGAAATAATCGAATGGAAGGCCGCCGGATCCACGTGACGAAGCCATGACGGGTGCCTGCCTGCTGGTCACATGACTTTCTCTGAGCCAAAGACGTTCGTTGACGTCCTAATTTCTTTTTGCGCTCAAGACGGGTTTGGTTTGTAGCAAAAAGGAAGAAGCCAGTATGGATCTATCTAGGCACGATCAATGTAAATGAACTGGACACTGCTACTTTTAAATGTGCTGTACAGTATTTGATTTGTATCAGCATAAAAAAAATAAAAATAAAAATAAAAAAGTAGAACTAGCTGAGTTAAAAAAAGAAAAACTACAGACTGTTTTATTGTACCATATATACAATAACCATTTTGATAACTTGGCACAAGGGGGAAAACACAAAACAGTCACCTTTTCAAACCATCAAAACAATGTGTCTCCAAAAGCTTTGCTGATGTTATGAACTGAGAAACCAAAGTGTGAATGGTTGTTTGTCTATATTATGTGCCCTGCACTTGGGTGGCGACCATTCCAAGGTGTACCCCACCCAAAGTCAGCTGGGATAGGCTCCTGCTGACACATGAGGACAAGCGATACAGAAAATAGAGTCTACTCTAGCTGGATCCTCTTAGTCGTTTTTTGTTTTGTTTTTTTAATTTATTATTATTATTTTAATTTTTAAGATATGATATGTAGTGTGTGTACTGCTCTCACTCAGTGTTGGTGGTCTGAATAGGTTGTAAAAGTTGTGAGAGATCAAAAAGCTTACTGAAACTGTATTACCTGTTCCACCTGTCTGGGTTTTACGACATTTATGATTCAGCAATTACGTAGGAAAACACAAAAATAAGGCGTATACTCATTATTAACGATAATACATTTAGTGTTCTGAATAGGCTACTTGGCCTTTTAACTTCTTGTGAAAGAAAAACATCTTGAAAACACCTGTTACACAAATCATGTGAAACTAATCTCTTAATTTGAACAAAACGATCCTGGATCCACTTGCATTGTAAAATCTAACAAATAGAATACAGGTACATGTTTTTCTAACCGTGGTAAGAAAGCAACTACCGTAAAGGTATTAGATAATGACTGATTTCTGTTATTGCAATGATGCTAATGCCTATATTAATATAATAAATTTCTGCCATCAGTCTGGTGAACAGTTTTTCACTTCAATGCTGAACTTCTG
The DNA here is from genome assembly GCF_051991245.1 of Festucalex cinctus. Taxonomy (NCBI): domain Eukaryota; kingdom Metazoa; phylum Chordata; class Actinopteri; order Syngnathiformes; family Syngnathidae; genus Festucalex; species Festucalex cinctus. Next base: position 9,507,752 of record NC_135428.1, on the reverse strand, counting down.
TTGCAATGGAGGTTGATTTGTTAGAGTCTTCAATGACCCTACCATGTATGTTTGGATTCTAGGAAGATGGACAACAATCAAACTCTTCCAAATCCTCCATCTTTGTTGTGTTCCAAGCCTCCAATGTACTGTACAAATGCTAAAGAGCCACACTGACGAAACATTTCTGAACAATAAATACAATGTTGATCTCTTAACATTTTATTGTCTCTGATCATTTATGACCATGATAGTCATGCACAACTCATGACGACTCAACTGATGTGGTCCTAATTTAGCTATAATGTGTATGCAAATCAAATATACTTCTTTGAATTCAATCTTGAAAATAAATAAAGGCAATTCCAACCATGTTGATCTAAACTACAGCAAATTAAAATGTCTGATCTATATAAGACAATTTAAAAAGCCTGTGCACGGCATGGTGGAACATTGGACACATACATACAAGAAAGCTACCGTTAAGTTGTGTTTACTTGATCAATAACCAAGTCAAACAGTGGTAGCACAGCGGTATAATCTTCATTAAGGCATCTCTATCGTGAATCTACATTTAGATAAATAAAAACAAAATAGAAGTGGTTGTGCAAGCATTTTTAAGGAGCTCAATAGTGACAAATTCCTGCTTTGTCACAGCAAAAATGTTAAGTGTTAAAATGACTCCCAGAGAGTTAATTTCTTATGGGTTCTTGTGGGCTCATATAGCTCCACACACTACAAGGCTGAATTAATACTTTCTTACTTACTTAAATAGTGATCCATTTTACAGTGAGTCAACGTTACTTAACTTTGTTAGCCAGCTTACGTTTGTTTGTCAACTCTGCCAAATAACTCCAACATTGACTTCCTTTTAAATCACAGTGTTAAAAATACACTTTGCAGGTTGAAATCAACACCGAAACCTCCAACATTTAACACCAAAATTTTAACACTCCAATTTTTGCTGTGTATTTTCCAAACTAGAAGCATACCATCCTATCCTAAACATGATAAGCAATGTTATAAATTGTTAATTGAAAGTCTAATTCACATTTGTCAATGCTAACTACTGCACTTGTGAATCCAAGTTTAAGTTTCCTTCCGGTTTGCAACCAATACGTTTTTCAGCAGTCTTCATCAATCCCACACAATTTATGAGGTCTCAGTAAGAAAAACGTGAAATTGTCTTGAGACTAAGGCATTCGAGACAATTCTTCAAAATTCAAAAGCCCAAAAGATTTTTGACATCCCTGATTGTTTGGGATGGGTAGTATAGTTTTGTAATTGGGTGGGAAATGAAGCAAAATGGAGAGCACGACTACTACTACGACTACTACTACCACATGACGAACAACAGAGCTGCTGTTGATTTAAATGACGTAATTGAGTTGGAGTAACATTATTTTGAGTAACATCCACAAAAAACAATTAATTGAATGTTTAAAATCGAATTGAAAGAAATTTAGTCAAATGCCTAACCCTACTCCATTAATTTTCAATACACCCACATCTGCTATATATGATTAGTACTGTATATTCCAATACTGTGAGGTGCAGTTTCAGTAGTTGTCAGTTTATATGGCTCTTTTCCATAAATGTATTATTGTTTTTTGTTTTGTTTTTTAATAAATGCCAGGTCTAGTACACGTATGGGAACAAAGTTGAGTTCACTAATGGATATTAAGTTGATTCGAGGAGGGAGGTGACATCCCGATGAGCTTAGAGTCCGACACGGGGCTGACAACCCCCTGGATCAGATTTTTGTTGCAGTCGCCGACGTTGCCTTCAGAGGTCCTTTTCGAGCATGTCACGCTGCCTGTCAGGTCCATCAGGTCTTGAAGGGCCCGGGTGTTACTTATGCCGCATTGCTGAACTTCATTAACTGGAGAGAATTCTGGGATGGAAATTAATTCTTCCTTCGAAGCTGGACTGGAATGTAAATTACAAAATTATCAGGTTGGATTCTCGGAATCGGTTTGAGCGCAACTGGATTGTTCGGCAAAAGCCTTGACAGTGTATCTTAAAGTGGAAGGCAACCTTTAACTTTTTTTTTTTTTTTTTTTTTTAACAATAATTTGTTATATGTGATCTCAGTAGTCCAAACATGACATTGTGATTAATATTGCATTTGTGGAATTAAGAGTTATGGAGCATAATCCAGCCATTTTTATCCATCTCAGGGGTCGGCCATTTTGCCACTTGGTGTCAACTGGAAATGACATCACAGTTGCTAACGACCAATCACAGCTCACTTCTTTTCTGAAGCTGAGCTGTGATTGGTTGTTACCTGAGACCTGAGCAACATTGATGTCATCTTCAGTAGACAGCAAGTGGCAAAATGGCCGCCCCCTGAGATGGATAAAAACGTCTGGATTTGGCTGCTTAACTCATATTCCACTAACGCAATATTAACCAGAATACCATACTGTACATAGTACATACATAATTGTCAAAAACATTTTTTGGTGGTTGACTTCCACTTTAATTCTTTACTAAATTCTCTGTAAGAACTGAGCAAGCCTGCTCAAATGAGAGGCTTTTACGATAACCTGAACAGTCCAGTTGCCATCAATCCAACGCAAACTTGTTATAATTTGAGTTCAATATTAAAGTTTAAAGGACATTGTGGCTCACCTGATGTCCATAGACTGCACCTCATCACAAGACCTCTTCACCTCCAAAGGCTCCAGTTGAATGGCGGGTGGTTGTTGAGGTCCCTGTCCTTCATATCCCTTCGCCGAGGACACCACTTTCTGTTTGCTTACCTCGGCTGTCACATGACTCCTCGTAGGGACATTTTCCGCCCTCTTGACTACACCATTCATCTCATTCTGCTTCACCGTGCCACCTGTCTCTTTGGTTGGCTCTTTTGTGAATGGATTCATGTCTTTGAAATGGATTCTCGGCTGCTTGTTTGCATTCACCTGCAGAACGTCCACCCCCTCCTTGTTTAGTTTGTCCGCGGCTATCATTTCTCTGTTGTCCAGGCTCTTGTCAGGCGTCACTTGAGGATTGTTTAACTTTTCAACATGCTTCGGATTGTCCATCTGTGCTGCAGCTTCTCTCTTCCCTTCCCTGTTACTTGCGATCTGCTCTTTACGCCATACAAAGTCTCCCTGAGGTTTACTTTCAACAGTAACTACCTCCCCTGTGGAGAATAACAAACATCAAGGTGGGCTTCACTTCATTCGAACTGTCCAGCATCCATCACCTGCATTGGATTTGAGTCTATTCCCATAAATGGTGATAAGTGATGGCGCGTACTGAATTTTCTATTGTCTTGTATCGTCAGTCTGTTATCTGTCATGTCACCACCAAGGCCGAAAGACAGAGGTGGACATTCCGTCAGTCTGTCATTCGTCAATCATCAACACAACAGGCATCTGTCAGTGACGGACTGAGAGGTTTGTCTGTACTTGACCCGGTCAGTGGCGATTACGCTGACGGACTTAAACCTACTTCCGTCAGTACTTAGTTTGTCATTGTCATTTTTGTTTTCCTCCTAGTCTGTATGTACATAGTAAATTTTGTAGAGTACATCATACTCTAGAAAGACTATAATCCCAGTCAAAACAGAGTAAAATGTACCAATTTTACATTACACATTTACTCTGAATATTCTTTGTGTCTTCCAAGTGTAAATTTTACTGTTTTGACGAATGTACGTAGTCTTTTTTTTTTTTTGTGTAAAATGTACTCTACAAAATTTACTGTGCAGAATCCTAAACAGGGCTCGACTTTGGACAAGCCAACCGAACAAAAAATAAATAAATAAGCAAACGCCTATGTTAAAAAAAAAAAAACACCTTCTTATTCTTCAACCCAATAGAGTACAGAATACTCAAGTAACGTTTTTTTAGAGCTGTGGCAGAACTATAAAGATAATCTCAAGGGCACGTTCATTTAAAGCCATCTCCCATGGTGCTTCACTTCATTAAATGACATCTCCCAGCATATAGCCCATTTGACTGTGTGGGTGCAAACATTAGAACAAAAACGCAGCTCATTAGGTAGATAATGAGATCCAGCCGTCCAATCTTAGCCAAGGCATACGTTTGACAGACTAAAGGCCATAAGAAAATAAAAAAAATAATGCACCCAATGGCACTCACTGAGTGTGCCAAAGCCAGATCACACCAAATTGCCGACCTTTATGCTCACTTGATGCATATGCCTGAATTTTGAAAGATACCTCATGCATCATTTACTTATAAATGAAAACAAATTGCAGCATTTTAATACTTTTTTTTTCTTAGCCCATGCACAACCACACCAGTTTTCTGAAAAATCACTTGCATGTTACTGCAAACTAACAAACAAGCAGTAAACAAAATCTGCTTTGAAAAAGTATTTTTTTTTTTAAAATATGCCAGCTCATAGCATTATATATCTGCCATGCGTGCAGCTGCAAGGCATACAAAAGAAGCGAAGTAAGCAGTCGAAGCAGAGAAAAGTATTTGCATGGTAACCAAATCAATACTAACCTGGTGGTGACCTGGTCTCCACCTGTTCATCCTTCTGATTCAATGCAAAAAAAAAAAAAAAAGGATGAAATTTGTGATAAATAGGACGCAAACCCAAAATACCATCATAAAATTTAATAAATGCACAATAAATAGAAAATTAAAGTTTTAAAAAACAGAAGAAAAATGACAACATTGTGACATCAGCAGGCGTTTGAAGGCAGCAGGGCGACTGTATGAGAGGAAGTCTCTTACAGTACCTTCACGTCAACTTCCCCTTTCCTCGTTCTCTTCATGATCTCATCAATTCTCTGCAAAAAAAAAAAAAAAAAGGCGTTGACATGTAAATATGTGTTCCAAGTTAAGCACAGTGAACAAAAATGACAGTAACCTTCTTTCTCAGCTGCCTCTGCTCCACTTCCTGTTGCGACTGTTGTTCTCGGTCTTGACGCTGACGCAGCGCTTCTTCTTCATGCGCTTGAATTGTATCCTTTTCTCTCTGAAAATATTAAGAAAAAAGTTTTAGGACAGAGCAAAACAGGCACGATGGGCCTACCGACATATTTGTATTGAAATACTGAAGTTCTTTGGGATTTTTAGATGATTTTACCGTTCATGAAAACACTTAGGCAAATAATCTTTACTATGCTGTCTCTTTGCTGTTTGTCAAGAGGTGGCATATTGTTTAATTGACATTAATTTCATGCAATTGTAAGGGGGGGGGGGATGCTATAATGGGATATAAATTGAGGCAAAAAAGTATTTGGCCAGTTTCCCATAGACTTACTATTGGATTTTACCCCACTGTATCGGTCTATTGTAAAAATAATTATTTTATCTAATTATTTACAACAACAGATGCTCATAGACTGCTTTATAAGAACCCTTTACAAGACTTTTTTTTTTCTCTTTTTAATAAGGACAACTAGAACAGCATCCATCCAGCATAATGCACAGTTAATGTAAAATTATCTAATTATTAAAAATTTTGTTTACAATGATATATGCTTAAAGGACTGTTTTATAAGAACTTTTTTTTAATGTATTGGTGAATAAGGTCCATTAGAGCAGCAGCCATCCAGCTTAATGCACAATGATCTCTTACCTCTCTGCCCATTAGCTTTTTCCCCAGCACATCCTGTTGTTTATCTTCTTGTTGTGTTCCCATGTTAGAAACTGTGCCATTTTTCTCAGACTCCTTCGCCTTTTGCTGCTTTTGCTCTTGCGCAAGTAGTCTGGTCTGCTGTTTTTCTTTGACCCTGGCAGAATGGCACATCGTTTGCACTTACAAATTGAATCCATTCTTCCGTTAATTAAAGCAATGACATTTTTCTCACCTTTCTTCATCCGCTTGCTCTCGTTTTTTGTCCTCCAGCTCTTTCTGTGCTCGAGCCTGGCGTCGACGCTCTGCTAGCAGCCTGCTAGCCTCCTCTGCATTGGTTATCCCAGCTGCTGCCTTCCCTGTGACCGTGCATGGTGATGATTCTGTTGAACACATGCATAAAAAAAGGCTTTTTAAAAACAAAACTTACTCTATGTTAGTTAACATTGTTATTAGAAATGTACCTCTTTTGCTCTCTCTATTTTGACTGACATGCTCTGATTTCTTCTCAAAAGGATTCTCTTTTTTCTCCGGTGCGTCACCTTTCACAGCTTCAGATGATCCGCCTTTACATACATCAGCTGCATTGTGAATATGGGGCTTATTTTTTCCCGTCGCCTCACCCTTGTGTGCTTTATCATTGGAAGGCCGTGGTTTGCTGGGAGAGCTGTTGTACTCAAGGACATTGCCGGCAGACGGCATGTGTGTCTTAGAAGCCAGCCTGCAGTCATACATTTGACAAAATCAGAGAAAAAGAAATTCACTTTTGCACAAACGTGGCTTTTTTGACATTTTAAAACTAGTCAAATGATCTCACTTAGAGATCGTCGGAGGTGTCATCAGCTTGGTGACATTAGCGGGAGATTCACATCTTCTCTTTGTGTATTGTCCACCTGGGGAGGCTGTTCTCCTCTCCCTTTGCAGACGCTCTTTCTGAGAGCAACACAGAGCGAGAGTTTAACGTTTGTTCTCACAGGGGTTACATGAGGAGAAACCGAATATCAGCCTGTGACCTGCCTGACCTTTGGGGTGTTGGGAGTGGACTGAGAGCCTTCCAGTAGTCCGCTTCTGTGGGTATCAGCGGGGCTCCGTGAGCTGTACAAAGGTGACCTGCGAGGACTGCAGGGCGCTGCGTGGCGACAAAAAGGATGCTTATGAAATCAAATAACAGCAGATGGATGTCAGCTCACGGGTGGAGGTTGAAATGTGTGAAGCTAGCGGAGTCATGTTTACCGCCACTTGCAGAAGCAAAGACATCAATATTTGGATATTTTAGTACTAATAGCATCCATGTCTAATTTCACTCATGTATTTCCAGTTGAGTGCAAAACAACATTATACAGTCTATCACTGACATGCCATATTGAAAGCCACATGTCAGCACAACTACAAACTGATTTCTTGCTGTCCCACATGACCTCTAGTTCCATCTGTCACCATCTGTGAAGTGTAATCTCTAAAAAGTGCAGTCATGTCTATTTTGGTGTATGTTCTAGGTCATGTGCAATTAATCTGCTCATCAAAGGCCATTTAGCTGATTTTAGGAAATCAGAGCACACTGGAAAAGGTGGGAGCAATTTGATGTGGTCTGTTGTGCTGTGTGTAATTGAGAGATTAATATTCCAGTATCAATAATCCACAGGAGAATTATTTATTTCTATCCATGTTCCAAAGATTAACCATTATTAAAAGAGAAGACTATTGTTGTTTTGTAAGTTTGTTTTGGCTTAGTCTACTTTTATAAGGGAAGTCCACCCAATTTGTTTCTTTACAATAATGTTTTATGCAGATCCACTAGTCTAAACATTGCATTCTGATTAATATTGCGTTTGGGGAACATGAAAAGCAGCAAAATACACCCATTTTGCCACTTGTCATGGACTGAAAATTACAGTTGCTCAGGTAATGACCAATCACGGCTCATCTGTTTCCTGAAGCTAAGCTGTGATTGAAAAATGGGTGGATTTTACTGCTCGACTCTTTTCTTTTCTTTCACTTTTCTTTTTTAGGTTGACTTCCTCTTTGAGAATTTTTCAACACATATTTTCTTCTGTTCTGCTTGCAGTCTAAGAAAAATACAAGGCACAAAAAAAACCCTCTTCGGCTAAATATTAGGCCCAATCAATAAAACATTTAAAATGGGTTTCATTCCTAACTAAACAAAAAAAACAAAAAAAAACATGCAGGCATAACAGTGGTTTGCCTTTGTTGACGGGGCATTCAAATCCCACCCAAAGACAAACAAATGCAGGTAAAAAATTATAACTGTTGCATGGGGCTATACATTTGGGAGCGGAGGGGGCTGGGGTGAGCTAAACATTACCAGATTCGCTGACAGCAGGAAGAGGGGAGGCAAGGCCATGGGAAAGGGCGGAGGCAGCAGAGAAAGACAGCGTTGCATTCTCAGTGTCACCTAAAGTCAGCAGGTGGAGCAGAGCAGAGCATTACGGACATTCCCGTTGAGGATTGTCTAGCCTTCGAGACCAAGATGTGAGTTTAGATGCCAGATGCCAGTGCAGATATATAACAACATTCTGTCTTTAAGAAAATCAAGGAGCACTCATTTGGACTCATGCATTTCTGTTCAGACAAGCCAAGCTGTCAGCAGTCATCAATCCAAGAGAAAAGCTCTCACGAAAAATCGACAACTCTTTCGAATCACCAGGCATCTTAGATATTTCACACATTTAATGAGATGCAATACAAGAGCTTTATGAAATAACTTAAAAATAATCAGTATTTATTAAAATGATTCATTCAATATGCTTCCAAATAGCCTACTGCAAAACAATGCTGCAAGCTAATCTTTCCAAAACAGAGCACCATGCATGGCGAAGTGATGTTTGAATACTGGATAGGCATTTTATTTAGTTAACAAGATTACAGAAAAATCCCATAATATTCCTTATTCGCTCACCCCTAGCGAGGCCGCTCTCGAAGGGATGTGCCTCTTGGGGGTTCGGGAACCCCTGACTCTCTGGAGGCGGCAAAAGGTGTGTCTCAATAATCTTATAGAAGGTATTTTGCAAAAAGAGGTCAAATGTTTTATTTTAACTGAACAATTCGATGTTTTATGTCTGAAATAGCTCTGGAGTCAAATACAAAAAAAAACATTGCAAATAGAGTGCCTTGCAAAAACATTTTATGCTCTAAACAAAAATTATAAAATTAGATTTTTTTTAATGTGAATAATCAACAAAATCATGAAGTAGAACAAAAATTCTCAATATTTAAAAAAAACAAAAATCAAATAAACTAAAAAATAGGACATGCGAAATTATTCACCGCCTTTTCTCTCAGTGCAGCCAAATGACTCAAATGTTTGACCTAAAAACTGCTTTTTGGGCTCTTGACCAGCTTTGAAAAGAAAGTTGCCTACTTTTTTTTTCCTCTTAAAGATAAATTACAGATTATGAGTGCATATTGGCTATTCTGTTTCTTCTGCTCAAAGTTCAAAATATTAAACAGCTAATCCAATTTGTAGTATTTAATTCCCTCACCCAATGAGAATCAATAAAGAGATTGAATGAGAATTGCTAAAAGAACATCCAGCATGTAATGATAATAAAATAATTCAGATAGAAATTATTTATTTTTTTACCTTGGCAAAGATCTATGCTCTTTTTAATGTCATCCAGAATTATTTATACTGCTCTTGTATTGGTTCTGATTAGATTCTGTGTTGCATACACATTTTTAGTGCATATTATAATGACAAATGTTCTCCTGTTTATGCTTAGTGTTCCTAAAACAACCTGTGCAGACTAATATGTTCTCACCTGCTCCAACTGCGAATCTGCTCAAACGTTTGTGTCTGTTCTCCAAGTTTAGGCTGCGCTCCAGAGAGCGTCTCATCAGGGCCTCCAGCCGCTCCTAAATGCACCATAGTGGATTTTTATGATTTTGTCAACATCTTTCATCCTAATGTTCCCATTGGCAACTCTGCTTTTGGGTACAGTTGGCTCCTAGCATTGTAAAATAAATTAGATTTTTTTTTTCTTTTTTAAAAGGATGATCTGGATTTAGCTGACCCTCTCCTCCTCCAGTTGCAGTCTTCGCTTCTCCTCCACCGCAGCTCGGCGCTGCTCCTCCTTGTGCCGCTGCTCCTCCAGCCGCTTCCAGCGCTCCTCCACCGTGCGCTCGTACTGCAGCTGAGATCGACGCTCCTTCTCTCTGATCAGCTGCTCCCGTGCCGCTGAAGAGAGACGAAACACACAAAAAAAATAATAATAATCACAATAAAGAGCGAAAGGGTTTCCCAAATTAGGTTACTGGCAACTATTGCTACTTGGCACCTTTTTGTAAGCGTTTTGGACACAACAAGTACCACTTGCAACTTAATATTCCTTAATAAAAATTTTTTAGTCGTTTCAGCTCAGCATTTACACAATTTTGGAAGTTACTGACAATTGTCATGAGGCTGCAGCACTATCTGTAAGGAGACCCATTTCTGTAGGCTACTATATACGTGGAGGTCAACATTCTCTGCTCTGACACAGCTCATCATGTCAGCGAGCCAGCAAGCTCAGAATAAATGCACTGGCAAAGCAATTAGGCAGTGGGGGGTGAAAATGTCAGAATAGGAATCTTAAAGTCATTTTAGAGAGACTGAAAAATAGAGAAAAGGTTAGACGGTGGCTTCTTACCAAGGCCTCTCTCCCTCTCCTCCCGTCTCTCTTTGGCTAAACGCATCCTGTCATCCGTTTTCAAAAAACCCTCCACACCTGAAGGGTAGAGACATCAGGGGACGATCAATACAGGCTAATTAAACGAAATAAGAATGCGACACTTAACCGTGACACTTACTTGGTTTGCCGGCATGATTGGAGCTGATGTTCGCAATCACGTGTAAAGGCGATGCATGTCCATTCAATAGAGGCTTCTTCTCTGCGTTATTTGTAGCTATAATCATTAACGCGGAAAGAGAGATCGGACATTTGTTTTTGTCTCAAGACCTGCAGTGTTGATTTGGATTACTCACTTGTTTTTTTAGCTCTGGCCGGGGAGCTGTGACTGTTTGTTCCATTTCTCTTGTCGGGAAGTAGCGTGACAGTTGGAGGTGCCATCTTTTCGACTAGCACAGAAACACAAGATATGAATCCACAAATTTACATTTACAAACATTTACATTATGAAACACCAGAGGTGGCAAAGGTAGTCACAGGCTCTCAATAAATACATAGGCATGAAAATAATAAATTATCTTAACTTTTAAGTCTGGCAGGACTATTAAGCTGCTCACTATTACAGTACATAAAGCTAGACCACACAGATGACTCAACTGTGCTGATTGAGCAGTTTTGTTTTTTTACTTTTCCATGATATGACAAAATCTATTCTTCTGTGAAACAATTTTTATATTTTAAAAAAGGCGATGAATCTCAGCAGCTTCTGCGAAAATTATAGTTTTGTGAATTGCAGCACATTTCCTCTTCATTTTATCATGCTGAAAATATAAAATATTTGATATTCATTGTCCATTATTTTGAATTCATAAAAATTCAAAGATTCAGTTTTAAGTTTCCTGTTTTGCCTAGGTTTCGACCTAATATCGTTTCAGTATGACTATAAAAGCCCGTTTAGGAATAGCATCAAAGTCACAATTCAGTTTCAGTCTATTTGTCTCTAATGAGCAGTGAACCTGAGTTTGACATGGGCATAGCTGTTCCCTGCATTGGACAAGTCATTGACATGATTACAGAAAATGTGATTACTGATCTGCTGCTGCTTCTCTTTTCAGGGTGTGGAGGGCCTAACAATGACTTCAACTTTTACCATCATTAGCAGCATCTTCATCACTGGCGCGGGAGGATGCTCGCAAAAATAAGTCCAATCTCTACAGAGCCATGTCTGCGCAGTGTGCACTGCACTCAACACCCATCAAAGCTCTTCGACGACAGAGTGACGTCATTACAATAACAACGTCGATCTACGTTTTGCCTTTAAAAATCCGACAAGCCTCCCCCTTCAGGAAGCACAATTAAACAATTTACAGGAAACACGAGGTCGTCTATTTTAATGTATGAATAATTTGGATATGTTTGCAAGAAAATGAAGCATATTCACGCTGCATCATAATGCACACATATTACTGTTTGCATCGAACAGTTAAAAAAAAAAATATATATAGGCCTATATATACTGTATGTGACGTCGTTATTCACAAGTCTGCAATAAAGCCTCATGAAAACATCAAAGTACAAAATATGATCAAATATTTACCTGCTGCCATTGTGTCGGACGGTGTTACTATGCTGGCCATGGTCGCAGGAGAAAAGAAAGGCTCACAAAAGCAGCCGCAGTGACTCCGCTATGCAGCTCAGGTGTCCGCTTTCATCTGCAAACCTCCAGAGAATAAAACAACCTCAGAATGAAGCTAAATAGTCCCGATGAAGGTCATGGAGAGGGCTAGGAATGAGGAGTCTGGCGCGGCATGTAGTGATGCACTAACTGCATGTTGTACGTACTATACAGCCAGTGGGGGGAGTTTCTCCTGGAAAGTATTTACGAAACGATATTTGCATTTTTGATGATCTTTTCTTATTGTGTTACGGTATTTTACATTTATTCGATATTAAAAAAAATGAAAATGAAAAAAACATGTTTCCTCTTCTCACTTATTTATCAAATAAAAATAGGAGGCTATCTATAAATCTTATTATATTTTTAATATTATGCTTTGATGATTATGCTGGACAGTCGCTCTTTTTAAAAAGAACTGCAGTACACTACAGTACCAGTAACATCGTGGGTGATACTTCTATTATTTCATGTGCATGTGTTGTCACAAACAAACCACTAGATGGCAGAAAAGCTTTCGTAGCAATGGATTATGAGTAGAAGAAGAAGAAATGAAGCGGAAGTGGAAGTGCGTCGGCTACCAGAAGGACGTCGTTGTGTGGGGCGGTAGCCAGCTAGCTCAGGAAAGATGCTGTCAGTTTTATTTAATGTGTTGAGGACGTGTGCGCAAAAAAATGTAAGTATGCAGTTTTCGTTTTGTGAGGGGTTTATTGCAATATCCTGCAACGTCATCTTTCCCACGTTATGGATTTCCATCCCGAAAATGAAACTACCAGCGATCTGTTGACCTTGTTAGGCCGAATGGTAGTTTACAACTGGCCTCACTGAAGTCTGTGCAGCCAAATGGTTTTGGTTGACAAATGCTTTTCACCTGATAGGTTTCTTATCTGAACATTCAGATATTTATTATTTTGATGATAACTACGCGTTTTCCGTGTGCACATTGACATTGCTACAATCGACAACAATATAATGTACAGAATGATGTATCTACAATATTCTGTTCTAATTCCTATTCGCTGTCATTGACATGTGACATGCAATCTCAAACAATAGATTAACCATTTTTAAAATAACTTTTAGGGTCTCCACCAGGTCAACACAAACAAACCCACCACTGGACTTGTTAACCACAACATGGCCTTGTTGGCTCCAGTTTCGGCTTGAAACCATGAAATCTGGACCCTGCTTCAAAACCCCATTTTAAAATCCTAATCCTGTCTTGAAACTTAATTTTGAAACCCTAACCCATGCTTGATGCTTATATAACTTAAGCGTATAATAAAAATGATGCAGATTGGAATTTGTGTGGTGCTTTGCCAGTTATCTTGAAAGGAAGACATCGATTTCAATTTATATGAGATTAAAGTACATTTTAAATACTTCAATCTCATAAAAAATGAAGATGTCTTCCAGACATCTCAGACCTTTTCAGCAAATATTCTTTGTAATGTTGTACTTCAAAGGGATGGACTTAATTGTTTGAAGTTATTACTTGTTGCTTCACAACAACCGACCACATAGTTCACATGTGTCAAGATCCGGTCCTCGAGGGCCAGAGCCCTGCATGTTTTCGAGGTTTCTCTACTCTAATGCACCTGATTCAATGATCAGGATAATTATCATGCTCCCGCAGAGCTTGCTGATGAGCTTAAACATGAATCAGCTGTGTTGAAAGTGGGAAACCTCCAAAACCTGCTGGAATGCGGCTCTCAAGGATTGCAGTTTGACACCTATGACATAGTTTTTTTCTCGCATGAAATAAATAAAATATATATTTATAAACACTTTGGTTCATTTTCATTTCTCTCCCGTCTGCTGTTGTCGAACAGATTTGCTTGAAAACGTATGTTGATCCTCATCTTGTCCTCAGGGTGCTGCAGTGGTTGTGTCAGCCAGGACGTATGCCGATTTCACAACTCAGGCTACTTTTGAAATAAAGGTTAGTTTCACACACTAGAGCGCCGGTCGATGCTGACGACACTTTGGGGTTTGTAAATAATTGACATGTTGTTATTTCTACTTAGCAATGCGACCTCCACAAACTGGACGAGGGCCCGGCCACTCAGGTGGTGATGACTCGCGACGAGGGTCTGCAGTACTACCGCACCATGCAGACAATAAGGCGAATGGAGCTGAAGGCCGATCAGCTGTACAAGCAGAAGATCGTCAGAGGCTTCTGTCACTTGTATGATGGCCAGGTAATTGGGGAGCTAAATCTCCGTTTGTGTATTTTTTGAACGCCTCCAGTTTGACTTTAGCTTTTCATTCCACAGGAAGCCTGCGCTGTTGGTATCGAGGCGGCGATTAACTTGTCCGACCACCTGATCACGGCCTACCGCGCTCACGGCTACACTTTAACCAGGGGAGGCACTGTGAAGGAAATCATGGCTGAGCTCACTGGTGATTACTAAATTGAGTTTGTGTTCGTATTTGGATGATTCAGCATATTTGGGTTATTTTTATGCGCAGGGCGAAGAGGCGGTATTGCAAAGGGCAAGGGAGGTTCCATGCATATGTACTGTAAACATTTCTATGGAGGAAATGGGATTGTGGGAGCACAGGTGTGTGTCTAAATTTATCATCAAAACACATTTGTAAAAATATTTTTTTTGGAGGGTTGCACTTATGTGTCTGATTTCTCAGGTTCCGTTGGGTGCTGGCGTGGCTCTGGCCTGCAACTATCTTGACAACAAACAGTTATGTGTCTGTCTCTATGGTGACGGTGCTGCCAACCAGGTGAGTTCTTCATTTCCCTACAACTTCTTTCACAATACACTGATTGTTTTCGTTTTTCCTCAAGCAAATTTCATTGTCCGCAGGGTCAAATCTTTGAGACGTACAACATGGCCGCACTTTGGAAGCTGCCCGTCATCTTCATCTGTGAGAACAACAGGTATGGCATGGGCACGTCGGTGGAGCGAGCAGCAGCCAGCACGGACTACTACAAGAGAGGCGACTACATCCCTGGTCTCAGGGTACAACACTAATCACTAATTATCAACAACATTGAAAGGACATGATATTCCATCCATCCATCCATTTTCATGACCGCTAATTCCTCACAAGGGTCGCGGGGGGTGCTGGAGCCTATCTCAACTGGCTTTGGGCAGTAGGCGGGGTACATCCCTGAACTGGTTGCCAGCCAATGGGATATATGCCACGGAAGAGGCGGGACTTCCAACTTCCGTGATTTTGCACAGTTTGGTTCCGGTCCGGGTTGCGAATGCGCAACCGAGAGGCACAAAGTCGGAAAAACAAGTATTTAGACGCAGCCCACACGTTGCAAACCGAACCAGAACCAAAGCTGATGTGCAAAAACAGTCCCGCTTCTTCCGTGGCAAATACCCCATCGCAGGGACATGATATTTATTTAGTCAAAGATATCAGTCATTGCTAGATTCTATGGCCTTCTATTTTTATTTTTTTTTGTCAGAATTGACAATTGCAGAACATAGACATCTCAAAAAGTGATTAAACAATGCAGACGTCCATAAAGAGTCTGTTGGATTTTGGCCTATTTCCTTTTTTTGCCAGCAGGTGGCAGTGTGCGCTTAATAAAGTTCTGGTCATGAACATTAGGTCCTCCTTTTAAGTATTTTTTTTTTCTTCCAATGTTGTGGTGCTATGTAAGTCATAAAGCACGGAATAGGGTGGATTTACAGCATCTTGTCATGGTAGTATCAGAGGGGAGATTACACCAGTGTCTGTATAATCATGTTTTGCAAAATTAGGACGTGTTGTCAAGTCAAGTCATCTTTATTTATATAGCGCTTTTAAACAGCCTAGGCTGTCACAAAGCACTTTTTAGTTTAACACTCTCTGCTTGTCAAAATGTTGTGGCACTGTTCCTTTTCACTGGCTTCTATGTAAATAGCAAAGATTTTAAGGAAGCTAATGTCCATTTACTACTACTTTACCGACTACTTGTTTAATCTGCAATCTTTTGGATTTCAGGTGGATGGGAT
The DNA here is from genome assembly GCF_051991245.1 of Festucalex cinctus. Classification (NCBI taxonomy): domain Eukaryota; kingdom Metazoa; phylum Chordata; class Actinopteri; order Syngnathiformes; family Syngnathidae; genus Festucalex; species Festucalex cinctus. Next base: position 9,491,940 of record NC_135428.1, on the reverse strand, counting down.
GGATGTCCTCTGTGTTCGGGAAGCAACTCGGTTTGCAGCCGATATGTGCCGAGCTGGGAAAGTATGTCAAACGTATTAAATAATACAGAATAGATGATGTTTCTTTTTTTTTTTTTTTTTTTTGTTGCCAGGTTGACTTACTCAGTGCTCCTGTTTACATTTTTTTTAGGGTCCTGTTCTGATGGAACTTCAAACGTACCGCTATCATGGTCACAGTATGAGTGATCCTGGTGTCAGGTAATCAAGAGTCATATCGGAATTGTCCAAGAATTAGACCCTCCTTTTAATTGCTTATAGATGCCACGAGATGGTAGCAAAATACTTAGAATGGATATGATCATAAAGAATCAACACTTATGTTTGCTTCTACCATGTACACAATCTTGAACCTATGCTACATAAACAACTATTCAGTAGTCAAATTATTCATTACAACAAACTACCTTCACAAATAGTATCACATAGCCTACTAGGCTAAATAATGTTCTAAATTACATCCAAATTGATTGGTAAAAATGTTTTTTATCTGGACTGAAAAAATACACTTTGGAAACCACCGTCACAACATTCCTACACCAATTTTTGCCTTCACAGCTACCGCACACGTGAAGAGATCCAAGAAGTGCGCAGCAAGAGCGACCCCATCTCCTTGCTGAAGGACCGCATGCTCAGTAACAACATGGCCAGCGTGGAAGAGCTCAAAGTAGCAACTACTGCTGATTATTTTCACGTAAACTTATTGTGCTTTTAGGCTTGATGAGTAAACTGTTGGTGTTGTGTCTGCAGGAAATTGATGTTGATGTGAGGAAGGAAATCGAAGACGCTGCCCAGTTTGCCACCACGGATCCCGAACCGCCGCTGGAAGAACTGTGCAACCACATCTTTCACAACGATCCGCCGCTGGAGGTGCGCGGTACCAACCCGTGGACCAAGCTTAAGTCTGTCAGTTAGAGAATTTTTTTTTTCAACCCACTCTGCTTCAATATAAAACAACCCTGCGGCCCCAAAGCAAATTGTGTCACACCTTAGACCCACAACCTGAAGTCTCACCAACTTATTGTCTGCACTTTACATACAAGATGCGGCTCCAATAATATTTATCCGGTACTTTGTTAGAACTGCAGGAAACAACAAGCCGGAAATAAACCATCTTTCATGTGCCATGATGACTGTTTATTCATATTTGATCATCTTGTCTTTGGTTAGAAGTGACATAAAATACTGTAATAAAAAGTATTATCTTCCCTCTCAATTAAGCATTTGGAAGACATACTGGAGGTAATCTCTTGGCCACAAACGGCAGCAGTGTAAGACAGATGTTGCTCATTGGTTTGTACATTTGTTATTAGTTCTTTGAAAAAAAAAATGATGTTCTGCAAGTGTCACACTCCGTAACAGAAAGCGAGCTAATAAACTGCAGGCTCACTCATGATGTTGCACTTAAAATGAACAATGAACATCTTGTTAGTATGTTCTCCATAATGTAAGAAGTATTTTGCTAACAAAAACATGTCTATATCTGATTCGATGCAGCATAAAATGTTACTCTACCAATGACAACTGTATTGAGAGAAGGATGATGATTCATGAGCATCGTGTAATAAATGATCTGAAATCCTGCGTTTTTGTTCATTTATTGTCAATGAACTATAGGTAACCATTTGAGTGAAAGAATGTTACCTGCATAATTATGCAAGACCTTTAATGTCATGTAAAGTCAAACAGGTTGGTTGGCTTTGTAGTTTGCAGGTGAAAGACTGTTGGTAAACCACACAATTTATGTCTGGAAATCGTCTACGTATAATGAGGCAAGCAGGCTCAATGGCTTTTTTTTTCACCAGCATCATAACACAGAGGATACCTGTCGGCCTAAAGGTACACTTACATTGTCATTTTCTAACAAGTTCAGCTGTAGTTGTTTGCCGTTTTTGGAGGATAAGCACTGCTTATATCTTATATCTTATTAAGCAGATACTAACAGATGTTTGTAGTGATCTATCTGAACAAAGTAACCATAATATTAGAAAGTATAATGCTTTGTATTTACTGATCTCTGCTAGCTATATAAATATTGTTAAATGGGAACAGTTGTATTAGCATATTTCCAAAGGTTAAATAGTTGACAGGTAGCTCTTGTATTGCATCTTCATTAGACTTTGCATGTGTGCTTTAAGCTCAATCTACACTACAAACACACAAGAAAAAGAAAGATGAAGACTTTAACTGGCTATACCAGACTAAAGTGTACTCTCCTCGAAAGGCTGGTTGTTGTATCATAGCATGTTATCGCCATTACTTATTTGTTTAGCCCAGCAGTTCTCAAAAGCAAGGTGGGCCAAGGTGTTAATTAAAGTTAGTAGACTTATTGTAAACCGCTGAAGCACTGCATTTGATCATGGAATATAACATAGATACAAATAAAGTGATTCAACTAAAGTGCACTGCACATAATAGTTTAATAAATATTGTACCAAAATAGTTATTAAAGATTCTGCAGTGAGAGAGAGAGAGAGAGAGAGAGAGGTAAATACGGGTTAAAAAATAACTATGGACCACCACATTTCTCATGATTAAAATTATTCAACATTACAAATATTCCAACGATCACGATTCGATCTTTGACGATTCGATCTTTGACGATTTGATTTTTTTTGCCGAATTGATTCGAAAATCGAATCGTGATCGAATCGTCAAAGATCGAATCGTCAAAGATCGAATCGTGATCAAATCGTCAAAGATCGAATCGTCAAAGATCGAATCGAGATCGAATCGTCTGAGATCGTCAACTAAAAAAATCTAGATAAAGTGGAATTCCCAAAAGTGAATTATTATTATTATTATTAATAATAATAATAATAAAATAATAATAATAAAATAATAATAATAAAATAATAATAATAATAATAATAATTATTATTATTATTAATATTAGTGCTAGTAGTATTTTTGCATTACTGATTTAAAAAAAATATATATTTTGGTTTGGTTTTGGTTGTCCTGCGACTGTATGAAGTGTTAAACAGTTTTGTCTTTGTTGCTAAACGTGAGATTTCTATTGCGGCGAGCAGCCATTTGTCCTGTAAATCACACTGTTAAGAAAAAAACAAAATAAAACAAAGGACAACGATGAGAGTCCAGATGATAATCGATCACGGGGGAGACAGCCTCTGTGATTTGTCTTCAGAAGCCGAGCAGCTGAACATGTGTGAAACTTTGCCAGAGTCGTCAGATCAGAGATGGCCGATCTGAGGAGGTTGAATGATGGCTCACGAAGGCATTATTTTGGCGCTCCTCCGTGTATTTGCCTGTATCTAGGCTGCGAGAGTGATGGGAGTCTGCAGACGGCTCCAACTTGTCTGATTCGTAGGAAAGGTTCACGCTCTGCTTGTCGGTGCCTTTTAAAATATATATATATATATTATTGATGCTGGCTTTTATTCTCTTGCAGAACAATAACGCACAGCACTCAAATTGTATCACTCGCGCCAGACGTTAAAGCCCCAGTGTATAGCTCACGACCGCCATCTATCGGTCAAACAAGAGAATGCAATGAAAAACACGCGTAGTAGGTAAATTAAAGAGTCCCGATGTGTAAATATGTGTGGGGAAAAAAATTTTGTTTACCTACACGTACCTTCGGAAAGTAAGCGCGATTCGTAGGGAAAAATAAATATATCGTTCAATCAAAAGTTAAATCTCCCATAGTCAGACAAGATACACGTTTGTTCCCGATATGTTTAAATTGTTGCAAAGAGCAGCTTTAAGATTAAAAAGATCCTCGCGGTAGATTGCTACGCTCTGGTTAAATCTTGTAGTTTTGTGTTTTAGCCCCAGGGGTGATTTAGCATAGCTAATCTTGCAGACTATCATATTCAATAATATCTTATAGGCTAAATTAACAAGGGGTAATTCGAAGTATTTAAAAGAAAAGAAAAAAAAACTCACAAAGACTTCGGATCTCTTATTTCGAAGACAAAGATTTCAAAAAGTATGATCTCTACAATACATTGCCCTAGTAAATTAACGAATAAGGTCTAAATCAAGTATAAAGTTCACTGCATTTTAACAGGGTCGAACATTCATACCTACATTTCTCTCTTTTAAAAAAAGAATGTATAAAATTATTTGTACGCGACTACAAAGTAGTATACTTCAGACCGAAGCATCGTATAACAAACACTTTCAAAGGCTGTTTTACTACCCCCCAAGAAGAAAACACAGACGCCCCTACACACGCATGCATACATGCATATTTTGAACCAGCCTCCCCCCTCCTCCTCCTCCCCCTCCTAAATCAGTTACTACTTAAAAAAAAAGTTTGTGATTACAAGTCCTTTTCATAAATCAGTTTAAGAAAAACAAAAAAAAACAGTATATTTATTAGTTTTTTTTTAATATTACAAAAACGTTAGAGGGTAAAACCCTTTTTCACACAGCGCATTCGTATATACAAAACCTCATAAACTTAACAACAAAAATACATAGAGACATCCGATGAAAATCGTATAGACACAAAATATAACACGTAGCACAAACAAAACAAAACAAAAACAAAACTAGAAAGAGAAAAATAACCGTTTATACAAGTACACATCTGCAGAGGAGCTAAAACAACTTGCGCACTCTGCTCATGAGAGTGCCACCAACACCTTCTCTAACCCTAATCCTTTTTTTTTTTTTTTTAAATCAGTACATTTATTAGTTTTGTAACACAACAAAAACGTGAGAGAGGGTAAAATTCTTATGTACAACGCAATCTTATATACAACAGCTCAAAAACATAAAATACATAGCTAGACGTCCATCTTGCAAATGTGAAGGATAATTGTTTTTGCTTTGAAATCATTTGGACCCCTCACCAGCCATTTCCTTCCCCACCGCCCCACCCTCCCCCCATATTGCACACACAGGCACACTTCTCTCTTTTTGAAATCCTAACCCTAACCCTCATTTTTATCGTTTTCCTTTCATACGTCATCAAAAAAAGTCTTTGATCGTGACCTATTGACCCCCGATCGATCATTTTTATCGTTCCCTTTCATCCTACGTCATACCAGGCCTTTGATCGTGACCTCTTGACCCCCGATCGATCATTTTTATCGTTTCATCCTACGTCATCAAAGGACATCAAAGCGAATGAGGCCATAAATCAAATTTTGATCGCGACGGACTAAATTGGCATTGCTTCCCTCTCTCATTTCCAATGAGATATTTAAAAAAATCCATCCATTTTCTTGACCGCTTATTCCTCACAAGGGTCGCGGGGGTGCTGGAGCCTATCTCAGCTGGCTTTGGGCAGTAGGCAGAGTACATCCTGAACTGGTTGCCAGCCAATCGCAACCTACCTATTGTGTTGAGCAAAATTGCATTTACACTGACTGGCTTATTCTGATGTACTTTTTGAGTGAGGTCTTTGCTTGCAGGGGACAGCAGCGCTCAGGTCAGCGAGCTTTACCGCTAAGGCAGCCATTCAAATAAAGGTGGAACAGGACCATCTCATATTGAATAAATGTCCTCTATGCTCATTACACTCTATTATTTTCCTGTAGAAATGTGACGTCTATCTAATGGACGAGGCACCTTCCACTCAGGTGCTTCTGACTCGCGACGACGCTCTGCAGTACTACTTCACCATGCAGACAATCAGGAGCTTGGAGCTGAAGGCAAAACAACTGTTTGAGCAGAAGATCATCAGAGGCGCTTGCCACTTGTATACTGGCCAGGTGTCGTAAAATTCTAAAATCTAGAAATGCCAAAAAAAAATTCTTCTCACCACACCTCGAGAAGACAAAAAATTACCCGGTTGCTTCTTCTAACAGGAAGCGTGTGCGGTTGGTATCAATGCAGCCGTGAAACCGACTGATTACCTCATTACTGGTTATCGCTCTCATGGCTTCATATTCACCAGGGGTGGCTCTCTTCGGGCGATTGTGGCGGAGCTTGCGGGTAACAGATTACAAATTGCTCAAGTTTGGAGGTTTTGCTGTAACTAAATGGTTGTGACTTCACCCACTTGCACTGCTTAGGCCGAAAGACGGGAATATCAAAAGGCAGAGGGGGATCCATGCACATGTACACAAGCACCTTCTTCGGAGGTCATGGTGTTGTTGGAGCTCAGGTACTGCGCGCATTACTGCATGTATTGTAGGGACAAATTATTTGGTACAATTATTTGTGCTCTCGTCAGGTTCCTCTGGGCGCCGGTCTGGCGTTCGCGTGCAAATACCAGAAGAAGGATGAGCTGTGCATTTGTGTCTATGGTGATGGTGCAGCCAACCAGGTGCATACATTATAAAGCTATGGTATCTTGTCTGTTTATCAAATGCTGTCCTACCACCTTTCCACAGGGGCAGGTTGCTGAGACCATGAACATGGCAGCTCTTTGGAAGCTTCCCATTATTTTCGTCTGTGAGAATAATCAATACGCAAAAGGTACTTCAGTGGAGCGATGTACTGTCAACACCAATTTCTACAAGAGAGGGGACGTCATTCCTGGACTCAGGGTAAAGTTCTGTAGCCTCCCTCAGAATTTTTAAATGAAGCCGCTTGTGGCAGACAGACACAATCACTGACTCATTATCACCATGCATGGTTAAACCTAACATTTTGGCGGCACGGATGGAGTTTTACTTTGTTTCCAGTCCCGAGGTACTGCTGGTATCTGAACAGTCAAAGCAAGCAAGGCTAACCTCTATTTAAACCACCACCATCTTACTTTCGTACACTCTTACCCACGCAGACATATCAAAGACTGTATCGCTTCATTGGCTGGAAAAATCAAGCTGAGCAGAATAAAGAAACTTGCATTAACCCACTAATGCGTCTCCAGGTGGATGGGATGGACATCCTTTGTGTTCGGGAGGCAACCAGGCTTGCTTCTGATCACTGTCGTTCTGGGAAAGTGAGAAGTCAAACACCCCCTATTTTTTTTTAATTATATAAATATTTTGATTACAGCATACTATTTCACAACAAATGACAAATGAATTTGATATTTTCTCTCTTTGCATCTCAGGGCCCAATCGTTCTGGAGCTTCAGACCTATCGCTACTTTGGACACATTCAGGGAGAAGATGAGAACAAGTAAAAGTCTTAAAGTGGAACCTTAAACATGCTGCATAGAACGTATTATTGTCAAAACATTTTTTTTTGGTTTGACTTACCCTTTAATACAGTATATTTTTTTCAATGGTGGCAGTACTGTGGAATGAACGTATTTGGATCTCAGTTCTTCCTATCTCCCAGATATCGCTCAGTGGATGAGGTTGATGAGGTGCGCAGAAACAGAGACCCCATCTCACAATTTGAGGATCACATCATCAGCAACAACATGGCCAGCACAGAGGAACTGAGGGTAACAGTAATATGTTCTATCTGTAATACTGCAGTGGCGCACAGTAGAATTTTTGGAAACATTTCAGATTCTTGTGTCACCCTCATGCAGCAGATTGAAGAGAAAAGCAAAACGGATGTTGAAGAAGCTACACAGTTTGCCATGCAAAGCCCTGAACCCTCAGTGGAGGAACTATCCAACTATATCTACAGCAATAATATACCTCAAGATGTGCACGGCGTCAACCCATGGACAAAGTTGAAGTCTGTGAGCTAAAGTGGAACTTTTTGACAATGACCAACAAAAATAAATAAATAAATGGACCTGACTGAGATCCACATGTTGACTTTGTGTCAACATGTGACTTATATCAATAAGATGAATAATAATGTCAAAGATGTCTGAATACATTAAAACATCGCAGGACTAAGGTAACGTGTGTCATATTTCGGACAGCATTTTTATGCCTGTACTGAATCTATCCATATTTTTAATTGGGCATAATGGTCATTCAACATCATACTTTTGCTGCTATCTTTAGATTACCCTAGCAACTTTTTCTCAAAAAGCACCTAGCAACAAATTTGTTTGAAAACTTTTGAAAAGTGATTCAAATACTAAAACGCATGAATTTCCCCTCTAAAAAATAAAATAAATATACTTTAGTTTGCAGTATGCACATATTAATTTAAAAATAATAATACAGTATGGTTTCCAAATAAAAACGATACAAGGTGGCCGATCAATTTGACTAATCTAGTAATAAAAATAATCACGCAATGATGTAATCGCTCACTTGCAATGTCATTCAGCAACAGCTTCAAAATTATTCATCCACGTTAACCTGTGAGATCACGTTTTTGTTAAATTCATTTATTATATAGATTTGAACTATGCCTTCTGTGACTACAACTCAGAGACCGTTGAACATATTTTCTGGAAATGTATATATTGTATACTCGTAAGACATATTTGCATATTTTGGAAAACATTGTTATTTTTAGCTTAATTTATAGAATGTGTTTTTGTGTTTCTTAAGTCATGACACAATTTGAAAAAGAATATTACGTATTTATCTTATAATATTCATTGAAAAGTATTTTCACAAAATGTAAATTTTGCAAAGTCGAAACCTGTTTTTTTTTTGTTTTTTTTTAAAGCAACTTTTATTAACATCCCACGGAAAACAGTTGGCAACCAATCTCCAGATGGTGGCAGTAAAGCGGTAACAAGAACGCAAAACTACCGTAGTACTTGAAGACGAAGAGCGTCTACAATTTAGGCAAAAGCATTCACAACACAATCACAAAAACGAGCCAGTGTCGCCGTGCAATCACAAGGAAGTACGTGATGGAGACTTCAGTTCACCTCAACATGCAAAAGGAACTTTTTTGTGCCGTTTTGCTACTCTTCATCACATTCTCGTCCGCGCAAGAAGACTCCCAAGTGAAGAACGCTCAGTGTTACAACTACGCGGGAGGACACGTCTATCCTGGGGAGGCTTCCCGTGTGCCCGTTTCAGATCATTCCCTGCACCTCAGCCAGGCCAAGAGTGAGTCTACCTATCAGTCAAGAAGCGTGCGAGTTATTTGCCTTTTCTCAAATCATGCATTTGAAACGCGATGCCACGCTGCAGGACAACAGAAATCTTTTAGTTGGCTGCAGCCTGCATTATTATCGTTCTCTTTCTTTCTTTCTAATGATGATGATGGTAATGGTGGTACATTTAAATTGCACGCAAACATTAGGTATTTGAAATACACGGTGCGTTTTTAGGACACGTCATTCTTCAATGTTGTGTTCCTCATCCACCCCCTCACACACATGACGGAGCCTGGCAAAGGAATACAAAGGGGTTGGACTAAACCGGAACATCTGGAACGTGTCCCTCTTTTAAACTCAAAGAGCTTGCGTAAAGCTTTATTTACTTTTGCTATGCAGTTTTGTCCGGTTTTGGCACAAGAATCATATTCCGTTATGGCAGAAAGCAACATCTGGGGATCTCAGTGGGGTGATTCAGTTAAGCTTGGCCAAGGCACAGAACTGTCAGGTGGGGAAGCGACTTTGAAGTACTGTACAGATTTTAAAGAGAAATTTTACTGAGTATTATCTGGGTGGATATTTTACCTTGATATAAAGATATTGACAAGATGCTCTTTAATTTTTTTGACTCATTACTTGAAGGAGGCTGTTGTGATGACTTCATATGAAAATGGTGGTCTTATTTTTATTTTTTTTATACTTCCATTCTCGTATGGGTGACTGAACTTCTTTGTAGTCTGACAAAGTCCTTGTGAAAATGGCTAACTTTCATTGCTAACTTTCACCTTTTTTTAGCACAGTCTTAGAGAAACATAATTTTTCACCTTACACCTAAAATTGTCAACTTTTGAAACAGAAAGCCATTTCAACTATCTCTGTATTGAGGCCAATGTGTTTATATAAATGTTTTGAATTAAAAAAAAAAAAATGTTGCTTCTTTCCGGATTATGCATTTACAAATTCTCTTCCCCCACCATGTAATCAAATACAATGTTGATTCTTAACGACAGTGGCTTAAAAAAAATAAAAAATAAAAAATAAATAAATATATATATATATATATATATATATATATATATATATATATATATATATATATATATATATTAGTGCTGTCAAAGTTAAAGCGTTAACTAATGAATTAATCACAAAAAAAATATCACATTAATCATTGTATTATGACAGATTAATCACACTATTAATTTTGACCGCAGATGATCCTTTTTAGCCGACAGCTGATGGTTACGTTAAAGGTAGTTGTTGGAGTTTGAGCAATAAACATAACTACAGTACATGCATTAAAGTAAAGCATTTAATAAATGTTTACATATGCCGTAGGTCATTTTTTTCCCATTTTAAATTATGCAAATAATTAATTGATTAGAAAAAGCAGGATGAGCGTCTGCAGTGGATATACATTTTTGAAGACTTCCTCATAAAAAATTAACACATAACAGGTGCGATTCAAATTTAGCGGGCAAAATATGTTGGGGGTTAAGTCAGTGATTAATCATGATTAATCAAAATTCTAAGATGTGATTAATCAGATTAAAAAAAATTAATCGTTTGACAGCTCTAATATATATATATGTATCTTACAGTTTCAAAGCCTGCACCACACTGGGAAGGAACAGCAGTCATCAATGGTGAATTCAAAGAGCTGAAGCTGTCAGACTACAGAGGCAAATACCTCGTCTTTTTCTTCTATCCTCTGGACTTGTGAGTGACCGCAATAAACATCACATTTGAATGACTTCATGACTACAGCTGCGAAGTGAAACAGATCTACATTTTGCCTTCTTCCTCCTCGACCCCCAGCACGTTTGTCTGCCCAACCGAGATCATTGCCTTCAGTGATCGCGTGCATGAGTTTCAGGCCATCAACACAGAGGTGGTCGCCTGCTCGGTGGACTCCCAGTTCACCCACCTGGCCTGGTAATGTGACATGAACTCATCACAGCCCCAACTTAAAAAATACAAATACTTGAATAGAATTATAGATGTATGTTCTAGCGTTCTTAAAAAATAGCTTACATTGTGAAGTTGTTGTCGTATGTAATTGGGAATATTATATTCTAATATTAGATTAAAATATTTTATTTTGTTAGGATTTCATGCACCTGTTCATGAGATGAACTAAAGTTAAATCCCCATTTTTGCATATAGAATAATTGTGGTCCAATTCCTTCCTTTGCCAGGATCAATACAGCCAGGAAGCAAGGAGGACTTGGACCAATGAAAATCCCTCTTTTGTCTGACCTCACTCACCAGATTGCCAAAGACTACGGCGTCTACCTGGAGGATCAGGGCCACGCGCTGAGGTGAAGTAGTCCAACCAGTTTTGATGTTTATACCTTGTCACACCACTCTTTCGTCATGCCTTTTGTTAAAAAGCCGCTGTTGATGTGTTTACAGGGGGCTCTTCATCATTGACGACAAAGGCGTCCTGAGGCAGATCACCATGAATGATCTTCCAGTTGGACGATCGGTGGATGAGACGCTTCGGCTGGTTCAAGCGTTCCAGTACACCGACAAACACGGAGAAGGTACTATGATAGCACCTGACCTACAGAAAGCAACACATGGAGCTTTAGTATTGATTGTGCAGACATTCATAATATTTTAGCTTTTCAAGCACTAACTTTAATGAAATGACTTTTTCAGTGTGTCCAGCAGGATGGAAACCAGGCAGTGCAACAGTGAGTATGACGAAGTGTTTACAGTGCTTTCAACATAGAAGTTCAACAATTCAACCATTTGTATGTAAACGTATGCATCATTATTCATCACAGACTTGGAAAATATTTTCCTGTTTATACTTACAGTAATTCTAATACTGTTGTAAGTCGTCGTACTACAAGAAAACACATTTGCAGTCTTATAAACTAGCTCTTCCAAGGTCAAACAAGTCCTAACCTACATGCACATTTGGTTTGTGCCTACATTTAATGTCCATTTTATTGGCTGATGCCCCACCATGCTGCAATTTTATCAAAAAATGATGTAATTGTTTCATAATTTTGCTAGCAAACTTTTGCTTGTGAACCAGAAAGATTTTAATCTCATTTTATGCCTGAATTATTTACTGGATCCTAATTTGACTACTTCTTCTCTACAGATCATTCCCGACCCTTCAGGCAAGCTGAAGTATTTTGATAAATTGAACTGATGGAATACAGTCAGAAATCCAAATAAAAACGTGTTTTGGTAACACTCTTGTCTCGTCAACCCTGTTCGGATTATAATTTGCTCCTATCATCCAAAGAATTTGTGATATTAATTCCACTTGGGCAGAATATGAAATCAAAACGTTTTACCCCTTTTAAACAATGGGTGGCGCCAGTAAATGGGTTGTGAGTAATTTACGGTAAGTATTAACTCCAAACTGTCAGGTTTCCTCCAAAGCCTGTACTGCGTGTGAACATTTCTTTGACATATCAACTAATGACAAACACCTTTTATAACAAATCTTTACTACATACAAATGCAGTATAAATCATAGATATAAAAAGTCTACACACCCCTGTTCAAATGCCTTGCTGGCATTATTCAAAGCAAAACATATATCAGGAAATGCCCACAAAAGAAGTTGATATGTATTTGGGGTTAATCACAAGCAATTGAAATGGTGGCAGGTGTGTTGACTACCATTAAACATGAGTTTGAATGTGATTAATTCTGAACATAACCATATCCTAAGTTATGAGGGTGCACACATTTCTGAAACATTATTGTAGATTATATTTTACTCTATCTTCCAAAAAGAGTTTCAAAAAGTACAGGCTAGAAATCACATTAATAGTGGGAGAAGGTTTGAAATTATTATTTTTTTTAAATCACAACCTGCCATTTGAGCCCTAACCATTTGAATTACCACTCTATAGTCCTATTAGGGAGTGGTGTTATTTTATTAATCAATTTAAATGATAAGATGTTTTTCCACACTCAGCAGTGTCAATATGGTATCTTTGTTATGCAATGTCAAAAAAAAGGCAACTGAGCATTTATTTATTAGTTATTGAAGATATTTACTGTTCCCTAAATAGATTTAAGGTGAAACATTGACTCTCTAACTTTTGTGGAATATACACAGTAAAGTCTTTAACCTGTTAAATTGACTGGAAATTTTCCAGGTCTGATTAATGTTTACCTTGTGGAACATTGATGGTGCAGTGTAGTCATCGCTTCAAAGATAAGGAGCATATACAACAGGAAATAACAGGCATGTTCCCCATATATGGACTGTTGTTTTCCCACTCCGAGGCCTACATATACGGTAGAACAGGTGAAAAGCAAGCACAGCCGAGAAACATTCAGTCTATGCTGCTTGTTCTGATTCATCGAGGGGGTCAACTCCTGAGGAGCGGATGAAGAAACAAATTTTGCTTTTATTCACATTCAGAGGGATAGTGAGCAAAGGCAAAAAGGGCAAAAAAAAGAAAATGGCCAATTTTATATTACGGATGGCCCAACCAAACGACGTATGTGATATCTTGCGACTCATAAAGGTAAGCCCATAATGACACTTGAACTGCTAAAAGTGCTGCCAGTTAAACATTCAACTTGATTCTTTTTTGCCCTGTAGGAACTTGCAAAATTTGAAGAGATGGAAGAGCAGGTCATCTTGACAGAGAAAGGTCATTGTTCTGTGTACATGACGGATTGTTACTAATCATATTAAATGTACACAAATATCAAATAAATCTGCCTTCTCCTTTATAGAGCTACTTGAAGATGGCTTTGGCGATCATCCATTCTACCACTGCTTGGTTGCTGAAGTGCCGAAAGAAAAGCAAACGACTGAAGGTAAAAGTAGTGAAACTCATTCAGTGAGATTGACTGTGAAATAATTATTTCTCTCATTCACTAGGGCACACCGTAATTGCCTTCGCCATGTACTACTTCACTTACGACCCTTGGATTGGAAAGATACTGTACTTGGAGGACTTCTTCGTCATGCCAGAGTTTCGGGGTAAAGCTCGTGTACAGAAAAGGGTGTGTAACATTTAAAAATGTGCACGGTAATTGTAATGATGTCATCATTTCAATCTTTTCCCAGGGTTTGGCATCGGCTCAGAGATCCTGAAGGTCTTGAGTGAGGTAAAGTGAAAGCTTCTGTTAAAAACTGTCTTGTATGCAATTTTTCGTCTTCATGTCATGTGTATGTCTTGTCACAGACGGCAGTGAGGACTCGATGCAGCAGCATGCACTTCATCGTGGCAGAAAACAACACAAAGTCGATTGAGTTTTACAAGAGAAAGGGGGCAGCTGACCTTTCCTCCGAGGAGGGCTGGCGCTTGTTTGCCATCGAGAAGGAGAAGCTGTTGAAAATGACCACCAAATAAAATGTTTACAGTTAATCCACTACCTCTGTCTTTACAGGCAGACTTGATACAATACATATACAGTAGCTACAATTATGCTATGTTCAGCCAATTTTATTTTTGTTTCTTTGGAACTCTAAAATGATTGAACTACAGTATTGTAATAGGGACAAATAAAATGTATATCTAAATTCTAATTAAATAAAATCCTTTTTATTATTTTTTTAATTTTACTTTACCTAAAAGTATTGCAAGAAATACATTTCTGATAGAATCATCATGTGGACTATTGCAGTGATGTGATTACCACATTTTTTTATGGTTTAAGTTCTATTTTTAGATCTTGAATAAAATATTGGACAAGAATCTCAACAAATGTTTGTTTCATTTAAATCATGCAGTACACTGATTCAAATATTAATCCCAAAGTGAGATACTTTGTTTTTTTGTTGTTGTTTCGGATTTGTTGTGTTAGTTGTGGGTGCCTAAAAAAAATGCAGTTTTATAGCAATGTTTGCAATACATCAACATTTGTTGTGTAAATGCTCCTGTTGTAAGGAATTCAATGAGTTGGGCGCACAGTGCGCCACACAGCCAGTAGCTATACCTATGTAGCCACCTGTGTTTACACTGGTGGTATTTTGGCTCCCTCTAGTGGTACCAAAAAGAATTAGTGTTCAAATGGTGTACTGTATAAATCAATGTAACTGTGTGGTTTGACCTTTTAAAAAAATCCAGGTGAGGTAGGTTTATAAATACAGTTTAAGTTATATTTTCATTTTAAGTGTAATAGAGCTGGTCTTTAATCTTTTGAAAGTTTAAGAACGGACAAAATGTTGACTTCTCATTTGTACAAATGTAGTCTACTGAACAAATGTTCTCTTGTAGTTCCTGTATCCACTACTGCTGGTGAAATGACACCAATTTCCACCTTCCACTCAACTAATAAATGTTTATTATAGTAATAATATAGTTCACTTTCAACCTTATGGGCTTGTCCTCTTGGTACTACAGTATGTAACTGTAGCAGTTTCTTTCCAGACATTTATTATTCTCTGCTATAACATGGTTCCAGCTAGACTAGACCAATGTGACAACTGTACCGCCACACACAATCACTTATTGTATGGACAATTCTGATTATCTGGGCATTTCTGATATCTCAGCAATGCAGCGGAATGTTATGGAGACTTTGTTTACACGGTGAAAACAAACAACATATTGTTTTGCTTTTGCCTGTGACTAGCATATAAATCAGGCATATTGTTATAGTAGTCATTAGTCAAATTACATTTTATCACATTTTGAAATCAAAATACAGTCATCAAAAATCAAATTACAACGATCTAAAGTCCAGTACTTTTCAATGAGTGGAGAGCGTCCTTTCACCGAGTAAGATCGCCATTTTGACTTGTGACATAAGTTCAGAATTGTCCATTTCGGTGTTTTATTATATTTATGTATTTATTTATTTATAGGTTGTACTTAGTAGGGGGGTGCAAGTTTGAAAACCCATGTTCTAATTTCACATTTGTGGTAAACTAGTGTAACGATGTTAAGTGTTTTTTCCTATACGTTTCTTAATGTATTCGCTTTAATGCCAAATGGGACCATAGTTTGGCTCTTTATCGTCCAACTACAAGCCTGCTACTCCTAAATCTATGGTTAAGTGTACAACAAAGAGCCCCAAGTGTCACCATCCCCGGTGGGCTTCGCAAATTAAAATGACAGCCACAAATGAGGGGTCGTCTCGGGTTTATGGCCTGTTTTCGTCTGCTACCTACCCGCGTGCTTTCCACCACAAACCCTTCCGCATTTTCCTGCCGCTGTCGGGCTGTGACGTGTCGTGCTGACGGCGGCCTCGGAGCTTGGAGGAGCGGGGGGCTACTAGCATGACAAGAACAGGCTCCAGACGCCCTGCCTTGCTTTGAGTGGAGCTCCAGATACATCCCCCGACCCCTCCTTCTCTACTCCTCTGCGGCCCGCCCAAAGAACACCAAATTCCCGATTGAATCTAGCCCGAGTCTGGGGTAGTGGGGTGGGGGGGACCAAGCGGCCCTGGGAAGCCGAGGAGCGGACGGAGGCCATCCCTGCTGCATCTGGTACGGGGCTCCTTGTTGCTCGTAAGGCGGCCGCCTGCAATGCGAACTGTGCATTTGCTCGTGTGTGATGTGTGTTTTCTATTATTGTTATTTTTGCATGCACGAGACATTTTAGTTTATTAATCAATTCTTACCGAGAGGCCGCAAAAGGAAGCGGTGTGGCCTTTTCTTCTTAGGCCCAGGCCCGATGAAAGGCCACAATTTGTAACGGAAATTTGGGCCTGTCTTGTTAGTTAGCATGCTAACTAGCTAGCTCGATAAATGAGGGGATTTATTTCCAATGGTCCGCCACGCGTGTATTGTATTAATACCGTTAAGAGCGACAACCTTCAATTGCGGCGCTGTTAATATGACCTCATTTGACGTGTTTAGTATACACACGTGAGTTAAATTAGCATTCATTTGTACATGACGCTAACAAAATGGCGGACGCTAGTGTGATTAAAAATCGTCTGTGGCAAAGGTGTGCATGCGTGCGTGTGTGTTCCCCTCACGACATGTGGACCTGCTCTTTGTCCTATTATGATCTCATTTGCTCCGTAGCTTCTTTGTGTAAATCTGTATTTAGAGTCAATTTCGCGTGTGTAAATCAGTTCCTCTTCGGTGGCCAGTGGAACACTTGTGCTGTTTTTCATTTTACATGTATCGTGTTTAGTCTACCTTTTGGTTGATTCGGTGTGCTGGCCTACATTTTTGAGTTAATTAAGCCGGCTGTTGTGCAGCGTCTTCAACACCAATGCTGTCTCTTTCTGTTGGGTTTGAGGGGGATGGTACCCCAGGCAGCATCCCTCATCACTATTTACCCCTCTGCATCCTTCTCCGTGTGCATGGGGGAGAGTAAAAAAAAAGAAAAAAAGAAAAGATGTACAGTACCACAGGAAGGTGGTGCTAGTTACCTTATGAGAAGTTTAAATTGATATCAAAATAAAGTGTGTGCATGTTAAGTCATCATTTTGCAGATCCCAACATGCAAAAATGTATTTTGCATAAAGTGGAAACATTTTATCAAGGGATACAGTCCAAATCCACCTGCCATAAACCTATTAAAGTATACATTTAAACTGTTCCTTCGCGTTTTTCACCTCATTGCACAGTTATAAAAAAAAAAAAGGGGGGGGGGTGCAATGCATGCTTGCTTCATGCTCTTTTGGTCACCCTCAGTTGAAGTTTACTGTTAAACTAACTCAAAAAGCTAATGGAAGTCAGCATGACTGTCAAAATTACTCCATCCATCCTTCACACAATTGCTTCTTTAATTCAAAGGGAAGCAACACATGCAAACACATCACAGGCATATAGTGTCTCTGTTCTTGTTCTGTGGGAACACCAACCCGTTAGTGGTGCTCATTTGGGTGCTTTCTCTGCATCTGCTACTTACAGTTAATTACGTTGCAGCTCGTCCAGTAAGTAGACCTTAGTGCTGCCCGGCATTACGTGGTACTGTACTGTATGTGCACACACTGAATTCAGAATTGTCTATATTCTTAAAATAGACAATAATAGCTCAGATATGAACAATTGTACACAACGCCATTTCATAGAAAATATCAAAGACCTTGTGCATATGTTGTATAGAAATGACATGATAATGTGATAGGTTCAATGCAAAGTCATCTCACAACATAAAAATTCAGTGTTGCTAAAATGATGTTTTCCTTGAGAAGAAAATTATACAAATTCATCTTCTGTTTTCTGAGTTTAGAATGAACTCACAGGTGCATGTACAGCTCATCCACACTGATTTGAGTACATATGTCATTTTTTATTCCAAAAATACTAATACATGTGGAATAGTAGCTGCTGTTCTCATAGCCATACAGTTTACCTCAATCATATTAAAGCAGTTGAAATTGGTGAACAGTTTGTAATGTTGTTCTTTGTCTTAACTTGTTCTTTAACATTAAAAAGAAAAAAGAAACACAGCATGAAAGATCTAAGTTTCTTTTATCATTTGTTTTCAGCTCTCCAGTAACAAATGCAGTGCGAGGACAATGGATGAGGAGGTCACCAGGCTTTCAATACCTTCTGCAGAGCCTAAAATAATATTACACGGATCGGGTAATGAGCTATGCTTGATTACTTGTTATATACCAGACAGGCTGATGTTATACTATAGAGCGTATTGGGGTATTTGAAGAAGCAGGATTCTTAGTTTAGCCAGATAATTTTGACCCAAGATTTTATGTTGATGCATGCATGACAGTGAGCCATTAAATCTCATTAAATCTTTATTTGAAATAAACGAGTGCTCTGCATGCTTATCTGGCTAACTGGGTAATCCTGCCTCTTCCAGATGAGGGTGGTGCCGGCGGGCAGGAGTTTGTTGTGGAGCTTCAAGAGACTGTGTTGGTGTCAGAGGGCGAGGGTGAAGGCATGGCGGTGCACAGGTTTGCCCCAGACGAGCTAGTCATCCAGGATGCTGTTGAGGATGTGGTATCTGAGTATGTGCACTGCGATGAAGATGAAGATGTCGCTGTAGAAACCTGCGTGATGGCCTTGGACGGTGAGGAGGAAGGCGTCGCCATGGGTGACATCCCCGAAGACGGCCTCGACCCCGAGCAGCAGGACGATGACCAAGATAGCTGTGGCGATTATCTGATGATATCATGTAAGTCTACTTATGATGATCTTGCTTTGGGTGAATCAAAATTAGGGGTAGACCGATCAGTGCCAATATTTGGCATTTTGACAAATATCGGCATCGGCCATTTTTTGAATCTGAAGGTCGATAAAGCTGGTATCTCACTGGGCAGTGAATACTTGCGAACATAGCGAATTTGGGGTTTTCATCAGGAATTGTAAGATGTTCACGGACAGTTTTTACTTGTCGTAAACACATTTGGAACATATTCAGACAATCTTTAGGGATCTATTTACCTGCTTTTTATTTTTATTATTATTTTTTAAATTTAGCTAAACACATACTAATGACCCTGAAAGCTCCTTGCATTTTTATCAAAGAAAAACAACCCCCACCTTGCCAGCCGATTTCGAGCATTTTAACTCATCTTTCAAGGCAAACAGAATATTGTGTGCTTTTACTACAGATACATATGTGGGTACCAAATGAAAGATCGCATTCCATTCTTTCATTAGAAAAAAAAAGTATGATTATACCTTATTCCGTTCTTTCGTAATCACCATTTGAAAATAGGTAATTTGACTAACACAGCAAAAATTGAAAAATACGGAGAAAACAAACTTTTTGTGAAAAGATACATTTTCTCCACAACAGTGACTGTGACACTAATATTTTTTCTTTAGTGACAGTCTTTGAATTAGGTTTAATGTGACAAAGGCTTTGATCATTCACATCATCCTTGAAAATGTTCTATTTCATCAAATTCCGTCATGTTCCATCATAATTCCATACACTGGCAACAAATTGAAAAGAGATACAATGCTGCCATCTGCTGGCCATAGTTAGTGTTTATATATATATATATATATATATATATATATATATATATATATATATATATATATATACACATACACACGCACACCCCCCCCACACACACACATCCATCCATCCATTTTCTTGACCGCTTATTTCTCACAAGGGTCGCGGGGGGTGCTGGCGCCTATCTAAGTTGGCTCTGGGCAGTAGGCAGGGGACACCCTGGACTGGTTGCCAGCCAATCGCAGGGCACACAGAGACGAACAACCATCCATACGCACAAGCACACCTAGGGACAATTCGGAGCGCCTAATTAACCTGCCACGCATGTCTTTGGAATGTGGGAGGAGACCGAAGTATCTGTCAATATAGTTTAAAATAAAAAATTTTTTTTTGTTTTTTTCTATTTTACTTCAAATGAATATTGGCTTGAAATATCGTATCGGCCTCCATTACTAATAATCTGTATCGGCCTTGAAAAAAAAACTTATTGGTCGATCACTAATCAAAATGTCATAATTGTCATGATTTGAAAATAAAAACTGCCAGAATTCAAGATTTGTATCCATACTAAAGCATGTTTTATGCATTTCCAGGTCTGTTTGACAATCAGGAAGTGCAAATTATAAGAATAAAAGAAATTCAGCAACGGGTGCTTTGCAGACGACGAACAACATGCACCAAATCTTTTTAGTTGACGGGGATGGGGGGGGGGCGTGACGCTGAGCTTGGTAGGGGGGCAAGAAAAGCCAGGCGGGCCGCCGGGCTTATAAAGCACTGGGGGAAACACTGCACTTACTTTAGTCAAATGAACCCTGAAAATGATACTTAAGTTTGCCATTATGAACGATTTCTAAAGGCATTTAATTTTCTGATGCAATTACCTTATTTTTTTTCCCCCAGAGAGGTTTGGTAATACGTGTCAGAAAATATGGAATTTTGTCATTTCAAATGTGTATGAGCACCGATAATATTCGTTAATGTCATCAGCTATTGTCTGGTATATAGTGAAGTGAAAGAAAGTCCTCTTTGTCACCATCACTAGTGGACGAAGCTGGTAAAATGGTGTCTGAGGACGGGACGGAGGTAACTGTGCAGGGAGCAGTGGAGGACCAGGAAGTGGAGAAAGATGAGGATGGGCAGGAGGTGATAAAGGTGTACATCTTCAAAGCTGACTCTGGGGAGGATGACATGGGTAAGAAGAGCATGTATAAAAACTGTATCATTCAAACAAAGGATTATACCCAGAATGTGTCCGAAACAAAGAAGAAGCTTTACATACATGTTTTTTTGTTTTTTGTTTTTTTTCCCCTCCAGGAGAATCAGTCGACATCAGCGATGGTGACATGGAGAATGTGGCACTGACAGATTCGGGCCAATCGCTTCGAGAGAAGATGGTTTACATGTCTGTTGGCGATTCTCATCACCAAGAAAATCATGGTGAGTGAATTAGCGTTTGTTTGAGTTGAAGAACTCGCTTCTATGCTTGTGTGTAAAGATTTGTTACATTTTAGATGGGTGACTGTTTGGGCTTTTTCCAGGTTTTATAACTCGCTGAATCATACTTGAAGTCAGTGAATCAAAAGCACTTGACATGCCGGTTGTACTGATTTAGTTTTATTGAGGTAATTGTTTTGTCCTCACAGGTGTGGAGGATAGCGAGAGCTGTGAAAACGGGAACGGAGCCGCAAGCGCGCTCCTGCACATCGACGAATCAGATGGTGTTGATGAAATCGGCCGACAGCGCAACAAGACCAAGCGGCGATTGGAACCACGACAAGTCCAAACAGGTACCTTGACAGATGGTCACTCCTCATATCAATGTCATATTTTCAGAGTTTTCAAGAAACACACAAAAAAAATAGGCCATTTGCATCATGAGGAGATGATTTAGGCAAAAAAATATATTTTTGCAAAAAAAAAAAAAGACTTAGGCAGTTATTTTAAGAGGGTGACGATTTGAGAAACTGAAATTCGAATTATACAACTTGTGTGGTAATATTTTTCTTTCATTTTATTGTATGCATTACATACATTTAGAGGCCTATTAAAATACATTAGTGCTGTCGCTATTGATTATTTTTAGAATCGATTAATCAAATAATGTATCCAATGTTTTACAAAAGCATTTTTTCCCCTGTTCACTGTTTATTAACCAGTGATTGTTGTTCATTTTGTATTGGTATAGTGATTAACAAGAAATGGGGATTGATGTACTCGTCAACATTTTTCAAACTGATTATGTTTCCTGTTCAGCCATTGCTTATGTCTTATTTTGATTGAACACAGAAGTTATTTTTTTTGTCTTCCATGAAAGACTCCAAACGATTACTGGACTATTATCGATGAAATATATGCTGTACCCATTAGTTATCTTTAACATGTCTGGGTCTAGATAATGGCACCAAGTAACTCATAAGCAAGACGGAGCTAGTTAAATGCATAAATCTGCCAAAATAGTGGGTACAAGCCACCATTTTCACACTGAATGTCCTCAGACCAGACCTGAAATAGCTTATTTATGAATATTGCGACATCTAGACCTCGAGTTTATATCTACTTAGTTCATGATCGTGCCTCAATTTAGTCAAAAATGTACTTAACTTATTCACTCCCGGCCATTTTCACAGAAGCAATCCCCTTCACTCTCGGCTGTTTTACTGGATTTTGACTGATTTTGCAAGGCCTGCAGAATATTGTGTTCTATTGCTATAAAAACATGGAACCTACCAAAAGAAAGATTAAAGTGTCTTCTTTCATCGGGGAAAAAAGTATATTTCCATCTGTTTCCGTTTTGCAGCAAAAACGTCTTTGGGACATTTAAAACATTTACAATAGAACGTATTTATATGTTTTTGGGAGCAAATGAGTTAATGAGAAATCTAGGCCTGTTTAGTTGAACATAAACATACTATTCTGCTGGATGAATGGCAACAGTTGGCTACACAGGTTAATTGTACCTTGTAAGTCGCTAGCATAGATAGATAAACAAAGAGAAATAACTTAGGACAGCAGTCAAAACAAGATCCTGCACCAAATGTTTATTTATTATTATATATTTCTTTTTCCCAGCCATCATCATCGGTCCCTACGGCCAACCTCTGACGGTGTACCCCTGCATGCTTTGCGGCAAAAAGTTCAAATCGCGCGGCTTCCTGAAGCGCCACACAAAGAATCACCACCAGGAGGTGCTGACCCGAAAGAAGTACCAGTGCACTGACTGTGACTTCACGACCAACAAGAAAGCCAGCCTCCACAACCACATGGAGGCGCATGCCCTGAGCAGCAAGGCCCCCTTCCAGTGCGAAATGTGCAGCAAAGAGTTCCACCAGCAGGCAGCGCTGTTCACCCACCGGCTGCAGCATCACCATCGGGAGAGCAAGAGTCAGCAGGCGCCCGCGCCGCCCGCCAAGACGCACAAATGCAAGTTCTGTGAGTATGAAACTGCCGAGCAAGGGCTGCTCAACCGACACTTGTTGGCCGTTCACAGCAAAAGCTTCCCGCACATCTGCGTGGAATGCGGCAAAGGCTTCCGCCACCCCTCCGAGTTGAAGAAACACATGCGCACGCACACGGGCGAGAAGCCGTACTCCTGCGTGTACTGCGATTACAAGTCCGCCGACTCGTCCAACCTCAAGACTCACATCAAGACCAAGCACAGCAAGGAGATGCCGTACAAGTGCGAGCGCTGCTTCCAGACGTTTGCCGAGGAGGAGGAGCTAAACCAGCACGGACTGACGCACGAGGAGAACAAGACCCACCACTGCGCCCACTGCGACCACAAAAGCTCCAACTCCAGCGACCTGAAGCGTCACATCATATCCGTGCACACCAAGGACTACCCGCACAAATGCGCCGTTTGCGGCAAAGGCTTCCACCGGCCGTCGGAACTCAAGAAGCACTCGGCGGCCCACCGCACCAAGAAGCTACACCAGTGCCGACACTGCAACTTCAAAAACGCCGACCCGTTTGTCCTCAGTCGCCATATCTTGTCGGTCCACACCAAGGAACAGCAGCAGCAGCAGCAGCAGCAGGCCTCCCCCGAAAAGAGCGAGGCCACGAGGACAGAGACGCTCTCTCCCCCGGCGTCCCCAAAAAAGTCCGCCCCCAGCGCCTCCGCCGCCTCTGGCCCGCCCACTCGAGTGAGCGCCGCCAGCCTGGCCAGCAGCGTCACCGTGGTGATCGGCAAAGGGCAACGAGAGCGGCGGATTTACCAGTGCCAGTATTGCGACTACAGCACGGGCGACGCCTCGGGATTCAAGCGCCACGTCATTTCCATCCACACGAAAGACTACCCGCACCGCTGCGAGATCTGCTCGAAAGGCTTCCGGCGACCGTCGGAGAAGAACCAGCATATCCTGCGCCACCACAAAGACGTGGTCCAGGCTGAGTGATTGGACGGCGCCGCTCGTGTGAAACGGTGGGGAGCGTTCGCCTGTCCTCTTGTTTACAGTGAACCCCCGTTAAGTGCGGTGTTATGTTACAAGAGGTGAAAATCTGATTGCAGAAGGACCATTAAAAAAAAACAAAAAAAACAAACAAAAGTTTTACCCCTCCTCCTCCTTAAAACTTGGGATAAATGATTTCGAAAAATAATCTGTTCTACTTCAATGAGCGTTGCTAACTTCTACTTTGACTAAGATTTTTTTGTCAACTCCACACAGTTCTAATTAATGTATACATTTTTTAGAGGGCCGCCCTCTAAAAAAAATATATTTGTTTATATGTGGCCCTAATATGCCGTCATATTAAAACCCGGGATGAATGATTTTGAAAAATAATTCTGCTTCAATGAGCGTTGTTAACTTAAACACTTTGACATGGTATGTAAACGTGCACTGCACTTCTAAGCACTCGGGCAAAAAATAAAAAATAAAAAAATAAATAAATAAAAAAGTGTTTTACTACATTGCCCTGCGATTGGCTGGCAACCAGTCCAGGGTGTCCCCCGCCTACTGCCCAGAGCCAGCCGAGATAGGCACCAGCACCCCCCGCGACCCTTGTGAGGAATAAGCGGTCAAGAAAATGGATGGATGGTTTTACTACATTGCAATGTTGATTTTAGCCCTCATCAAAAATACACAGAAACATTTCAACACACTTTTAAAGTATTATAAATAAGACGAAGTTTCAAGCTACAGTATACAGTATATGTTGCCTGTATAAAAATGAATTCTTGCTTAAAAATTCAGGTGTGGGTTTTCACTGCATTGCAGCGGGGGTTCACTGTACTTCCTTCCTCAACTTCCTGACTCTTCACATGTATACACATGTACATAACACCAATGCTCTTGGGGAGCAACAGAACTCTGTAGACTTGCACTTTTTACTGCATGTTCCATGCTGGGGAGGGGAGGGAAGGTTGCATGGAAGATAGTGCAAATGTCTGTTTTTGATAAGACGCCTTTATTATTATTATTATTATTATTATTATTATTATTTTGCATACTGCAATCACAACGGTTCTCATTTCATGTCCCCAAACCCAAGTGTAAGGTGCGTCCGAGTCCCCAGTGTACTAAAAACAGAGCAGTGTGCATCACGACTGCTATTTCTTTGTTTGTTTGTTTATAGCGCACAGCTGAGGAACTAACAATCATTCTGGGATTAGTGCACACAATTGGGCATTCATAGTTAAGTGTAAATTTGACAAATTGACGTCAGTTCACGACCCCCAACTCGGTTATTGTGGATCATAAAGTGCCCAAATTAACACATTCACTGCCAGCCAGGCAAAAATACATCATTTGACGTCTTTTTCCGTCAATGGCAGTGAATGAGTTAATAGTTAATAATCCTTAGACAGTATTTCTACATACTCCAGGGAGAATAATCAACATTTTTGTCAAGATATAGCCAATTGTTCTCTTCAGGTTAAGAAAACATCCACATTGGCCCACTTTAGATCCATAGAGGAAACGATGTGGTGCTGCCAGCGATAATATAAAGACGGTCTTCCCCCCACCCCCAACAACACACATTGCTCTTACCATAAGGGAAAAATTTTTAATGTTTTTAGAAGCAACTTCAGAAGACAGATGCTTGTGTACTTTTTACATTTTTCCTTTCCCCATGTCACCCCCCGCCAACCCTGTGATTTGTTTAATATTTATTTTATTTACAAGTTGTTGTATAGTTATGTGTAACTAGACTTCTATGGGACGTAAATTATTGTTTTGTATACAAATCTGTATAAAGCGTGTAGATGTAAACACTTGATGAAAGTGGGTTGTGTCATTCTGGATGTATTTCATATTTGTTAAAAAAAAAATGCAATAAAAAAACAAACAAAGTGGTTTAGCTCTTTTACCTTTTATTAGCACACAATTGTAAACTTTGTTCGTCATGACAGCGTTGTTGGCTTAAGTCGAGGCAGGCAGGAAGCTAGGCAGCTGTGCACTCACCTAAATGAGGCAAATTCATCATGATGATATAATCAGGAGGATAACATAAATCTTTACCATTGATCTTGATATTACCATTTTGGGGGAGGAGTGCGATGTTTTCAAATAGGATTCCGGTTTCCAGGGAGAACTGCCTGAACTTTTCCAGCAGATCTTGGCTGAGTTCCACTTCGCGGCCTGCAGAACCACATGAGGTTAGTCTGCCACTGATGGCCCCTGGTTTTAAATGTAACAAACTGTAAAATCAAGATCATCACCATATAGCTTGTTTACAACGGTGGGATGATCCCCATCGATCTTAACAGTATGAATCAGGGCGTACTGGTCATACTTGACATCCACCACGCGCATGTCATTCTCATTGCCCCAACCTGATGGATAGAGATTGACAAGAGTTCAGGAAGGCAGAACCATTTGGATGATACAGAATTTTACATATGCTGACTGGTCAATTTAATGCAATACATGATCAGTTTATTTGATACACCTGCACTGATGACAATGATAGTCAATAAAAACTGATCAGAATTTTACACCATTACCTTTGCATGATCAAGTCAACCCAAATATGCATTAAGTCTAAGTCATTACCTGTTTCATAGAATGAACTTTCCCAAATACTGCTATCCATCCATCCATTTGTAAATTACAGTGGGTATTAACAGTCTGCCTACCATTCAGATGTCAGGTTTACACGATATAATGAAATGAGACCACGATTAAACAAAAACAAATATTCATGTTAATGGCAGTTGGCACACCATTGCAACAGTTTAAAGTGCCTGTAACTAACCCTAAGCACAGTTCGGTTCATGTAATATTTTGCTAGTATTTTTCGTTCTGGAAGTCTGGAGGTTATGTACAGTAACTGCAATTACTGTTGATAAATATTCACAGCTAAACTAAAGCAGCCCAAAAGCATGATGCTGCCACCACCATTCTTCACTGTCGGTATGGCATTGTTTTGGTAATATACTAATCAATGTTTTGCCAAACATATCTTTTGGAATTACAGTAAAGTCTACGCCATCGTGGGTATAAGTTTTATATGCCCCCTGCTTACTTCATGTGTTATTCCGCTGTCTGTCACTAGATGGCGGCACACTATTATGATTGACACTAGTTTTGAAAGAAGAAGAAGAGTGAAAACGGCAAGTACTTTCAGCTCAGCCAAGTTTTTGCTGAAGATTGTTAAATGTGAAATTGTTTATTGTTCCTGCTTTTTATGGCTACAGAACGTGATTACTGGAGGGTAATTTTACAATGTACATCACAATACATGATTATTGTTTAACTCTATATTGTGAGGTGATAAATTTGATAGCCTTGAGAAAAAGGATTTGTTTCATGAGAAGACCCACCCCATTTCAGTTATACAGGTTATTAGTAAATTATTTTGGTCACATTTTTCTAACCTGGTATTTGAAATGGCTGTGTAGCCCGTTCATATAGCCACTGTATAGCCGTTACTCTTGCATTAACATGGCTGTGAAGAGTCAATATTCTCATAACTTTTTTTTTCTTTTCTTCCAAAAAAGTATTTAGGGATTATAATAGCCACATAAAAAAAAGACATCACGATCAGAATCAATTTCGCATGACTAGAAAGCGATGTGGAAGGCATTTGCGCTGAACATTGCCAAAAAATGGTGGCCATTTATGTTACATCCATCCATTTTCTTTACCGCTTACTCCTCACAAGGGTCGCAGGGGCTGATGGAGCCTATCCCAGCTGGCTTCTGGCAGTAGGCGGGGTACACCCTGAACTGGTTGCCAGCCAATAGCAGATTTATGTTACAAAAGTAGTGATTTATCCATGTTGGAAACTTTTGACAGGAGATATTTACTTCAAAGCTGCGAATATTTTGCCAAGTTTAGTTCACCTTTATAACTGTACTTTGGGGGGTAGAGTCTGAAACAGCTAGAAATGCTGCACTCAACGGAGATGTCAGATTTATGTGCTGCATTAAAATCATATCAAAGCTGGTCCAACGAATGAAGGAGTAACTGGTTGGCATGCTGGTATTTCACTTTCTTTTGATGTACTGTAGTTTTGTTAAGTTAATGTGTACTCACTTGTGTAAGTGAACTTTCCAGGCATGTCGGTCTTCTTGGCCAGGTTGTTCATTCTCCAACAGGTTCCGTCAGATCTGCACAAAAACAAATAATATATAGTTAAGATTGTCACCCTTTCCTGTCACAAAAATGCCTTTTCATCCATCTTGCTCACTTTAGACTTGCATATGAAATCTCCAGGTCACCGTCTGCAGTTGCGTTGAGCATGGCTGTGCCCATTTTCATGCTGGCGCGATGTCGGACGAACCATTGGCCATTAGAGGCGAAACCGATCAGGTACCACTTCCCTGCTATCTGTAAAGTCACATGCAAGACATACTGCAAAAAAAATGACACCAAAATATCTTTCTAATCAGTCGAGACATCTTACCCCCTGGACGTTGAAGTCAGTTGGGGGTATGACTTCTGCAGACGCCCTGAGGGAGGCCAGCACGGCCGCCAAAACTGTCACTAGTAAGACCATCGCAGCCAGAAAGCAAGGGAGGACGAAGAGGAGAACGTCTACTGGTAATACGCTGCTCTGCCTGACATCTCTTTATATAGTGGAGGGCTCACTTTCTCTCCCCTGTAAGCACACTCACTCACTCACACACAAAATGGGAGCTGGTATGAGTCCAAACATGTTCATGCAGCCACAATTTTAACCCTATCATGGTTAGAATTTGGCAAAATGTGCTTGAGAGTAACACGAGTTAGACTAATGTGTTACTTTGCATATTTCATAATCCTTTTAGTGTGATGAAAAATGGGGAACAAAACAGTGACTCCTCTCTGGTGTATTCCACAGCAGAGAGCACAGAATTAAATTCAGTTGTCAGCAGTTACAGCACAAACACATGAGAAGCCAAATGTGGTGGATTGGATCACCTAGTGCATTCTCATGCGCTATTCTGCCAAAGCTTTAGCCGCATCATTCAACCTGATATTACGCCCATTTCTGGCATTGGCAAAATAATGCATCAGTCTGCAAATCTTTGTGCAAGGTGAAAAAAAAAATACATGGGCCTTAAATGAAAAATGCTTGAAAGTTATCATAGCTAAATCGAATGGACTTTGGTGTTTGTTTCGTCCTATACTTAATCCCAAAAGTCACTATGGACGCAAGAAGTAAACTGCCCCTCACACTGTTCAAACATCCTATTTAAAGATGTAAACCATTCAGTTTCCCATAGGAGATCAACGCAATGCCATCAAATACCCATTTTGAGTGACCACTATATGCACAGGGAGTTTTTCCAAAATAAATAGGGCTGTAAGTAGAATTTATAATCGCAAAACAAAGTGTTGCCTGAGTGATTTAAAGTATATCCTATATGATAAAGCAACATAATGCAGGGAGAGACCCTTGAATTGAATTCTCACATACCTTGCCAGTTTTAACAGGTAAACCATTAGCCTTGAGGGGGAAAGTAATTAATGTAATGTCCTGTTTTGCAGTATTTTCACAAGTACATGTGATTGTAATTCAGTTTCAGTGTGAGTGAGTTCAGGAAAATAACAGGGAATATGTTATTGTGGCTCAGTACCTGCAAATGCCATAAAGTTACAATTTGACAGAAATTCATGCACGTTGATAGAACACACAGCCAAATGTACGTACTGGGTTCTAAAATTTAATAAAAAAAAAAAAAAAATCATCAACATAAAAGTGATGATGTCCTGGCATCAATCAAAGTGCTACGTGCCAAATCAGAGTGTGCAGATGTCATCCAAATGCTACTTAGGTGCTGGGGCGGGGGAACTTATCTAAAGTTTTCTTTAATATGTTGTGATGCGATAACCAACTGCATAGGTGAAAAAAAAAGTTGAAGCAAAAGCAACAATCAGTGGATTGTTCACCACTGCCCTCTACAGGCCAGATTATTTACAAGGAGCCTTGTATTACAGTTTTACAAAATATAACATTCTAAAGCTATTTTTGTATTTTTTTTCTTACCTTATAAAGCTTGGGTAAGGTGATCTGGAACCCCTGGAGTAGCCAGCCAATACATTAGGTACACCTGCACCATATAGATCTAATATTCTGCATTTACAAAGACGATAATACTCAGTTTTGATTGACACTTTTAGTGGTGTTTAAAAATATTTTATTATTTATTATAATGTCACATCATATAGAGAAGTGTTACTAATCTTTCACATATAATCATTCACATACATTTGAATGGTTCTAAAAGAAAGGGATACATCAATGGCAAAAACAGAAGAAAAAAAAAACCCTGAGTGCATTGACTTGGACATAAGATGAAGACAATGTATTGATTTAAACAGCTTGCTCCACCCACCATATGCATTATGAAAAGGAGAAAGAGCACATTAAATATCATACTCACAATGGTCAGGCAGGCCTTCATTAATATATTAATAATTTAAAGTATGTATTTACCACATGACTGCAAAAACAGTCACTGGCGAGCTTTTTAGTTCACGCACATTAAATCTATGTACTGTAATATTCCAGTCATGAAGCATCTAACTTCCATATTTTGTTTTGAAATAGAGATGTTAAAACACAAGCACCATTTCAGGTTTTAAAAATACATGAGCTCCACTACGTTAATGTTGAGTTGTATCCAACCATGAGAAACTTAGACCAAGTCAGGGGGGCCGGATCGAGGACACGCCGAGGCATCAGCCATCGTGAGGAAGTCGACCCAGTTCTGGTAGAAGCCTCGCGAATAAGTTCCCGTGGCGACGGCGAGCCCCCACAGGCGACTTTGGCCCGTTTTGTTCCTCAGGGCCAGTTGGGCCTCCCGCTCAGTCACATTGAAGCTGATATTCGCCAACTGTGACACTAGAAGGTACAGCAGCCCACCCGTGACTATGACGCTGTACCAGGCACAGGTGAAGCAGAGCGCTGAGCTACACATCGACAAAGGACATTCGTAAAAGTGAGCTGCAGTTAAAAATGTGTGGCAACTTTATTGTTCACTTGTAGTTAACACATTTTGCTGTTCATACCTGGACTGAGAGTAGACGCCCGGGCAGTAGAAGAGCGCGCTGACTAGATACTGTTGAGGACACAGGCTGTGCAGCACCAAACTGATCCCATACAAAGATGTTAGCAGGAAGACACACAGGGTCAACAGGAAGCTGCGGTGGTTACCCTGTCCGACACAACTGTTTATCCTACAACATAGTACACACACATTGATATTTTGTATTAAAACATTGAGTGATAAGCCCGTATCCCACTGAGTGGCGAACATTTGTGATACTAATGAATGTCAGGGTTCATTCAAGGTCAAAGTATTTCCTAAATGTTTTGTAAACAGTCTTAATGGTTTCCTAAACAGTCCTAATGGTCTTAAATGTTCTGCAAGCAGTTTTAATGGTCTTTTTTTGTGGCAAGGACACTAAAGAAGAAAAGTTTGAACATGTTAAAAATTTACTTGCAACAACGAAGCCCATTAAGACTGTTTAGAGAACATTTCGGAAACGCTGCTACCTTGAACGATCTCTGATGTGAAATCAACATTCATTAGCATTGCAAATGTTTGTCCCTCAGTAGGATACAGGCTTCAGGAATTCTAAGAATATTTCAAATTCATGAAAAATAGTTTTTATGTTGCATTTACATTTTTGATTTATGACATGAGACTAAATACAATAAACCTAACATTTTTAATTAGCAAAATATGTTGTTGGTAAAACAAAATAAACATGAATGAATTGATAACTTACATTTCTTTCTTTTATTGAAGTATATCACTTAATTGACTGAGCAGTTCACATGTTTAATGGAGAAATAAAATAAAATTCTGCTACCTTTGCTATTGCAATAGGCTAGAGGAATATGGTTAGTTTATTGTACAGCAAAATATTTTACAGTGGGCTTTAAAATGTGGAACGGCTAAAATTGGACCCAAATAGATCTGTAAGAATCTTCGTTAATGATCTGTTGTAAATGGACTATAAAGTCACACACCAGACGCAGTGGTGGTCCAGACGTTGGACACAAACTCCACATGTCCTACAATGTCCCGCCCGAGGGGGTCTCGTAATTTTGCACACAGGACACCTGCTCCATTTTTCTCTTGATCTTGATCCTGAGAAAGAGGATGACACCTCTGCCTGGATAGACCCAGTGACAGATTGTGAACCGTTGATGTCCTCCTCATGCGGTGTACTACTAACAAATCCCGGACTCCTCTTGGTCCAAACCAGAGAGACAATTGTAAAAACCATCCCGGTGGTCACGGTACATAGCTGCACCCGACTCACATCTCCTCGGGGTACAATCTCAGTGATGAAGAGATAGTACATGTAGGCCAGAGAATAGAGCGCCAGGGTGAGAAAGAACAGCGTGCGTCTCTTCCTCTTGTGGGTGGCGTAGTAGAGCCAGAGCACCAGACCGGGAAGAGCTGTCAAGATCATGACACCCAGCAGGTAGTGCAACGCCGCCACACGCATCAGGAGAGGCAGCAGAACCAGCGCAGGAACCAGCGAGATCTCCAAGTTGTCAATCAAGGCCCCGAGTAGAAATGAATGGCATCCACTCTTTGGCGCCTTGTCCCTCAGCCATCTGCAATAGATAATTTTATCGATGAAAGGGACAGACAAAGCAATGGGTGCAGTGGCGTTAATTTCATCAACAAAAAAAATTAAACAAAAACAATTTCGTCAACATACACTTTTCACCGGTCTAAAATTAGACTAAACTAATTATACGAATTTGTAGAATCTGTCACTGTGACACTGTCACGTGACACAGTGACTCACCCTCCCTTCAAAACTGCAGTTAGCGAGCGCAACATTCACAAACACTTGAGATACAGGAGGTTGAGTCACGGTGAAAGGTTTTAAAAAAAAAAAAAGAAGAAGATGAAGTAAATTATAGTTAGAACTCAACATTAATCCAACGGCTATAACGTTCCAACAATATTAATCCGACCTCTAACTATAATGCTAGCTAATTTACTAGCTCATAGCATGGAGCCATAGTGGCCACTTGTTGATATACTGCAATTGTGTGTGAAGTTGTTTTTCATCAAAAAGATGAGAGAAAATGTTATGTGAAATAGTTTTAGAGCCGAAATCTGCTGTCAAAAAATATTCAGTGGTAAAATGGTTGTCCTGACTAAAACTAGACTGAAATGTTGACAGTTTTTGTTGGCTAAAACTAGATGAATACAATTGTATTCTTGGACTAAGATAAAGACTAAAAGGCTATGTTTATAGTTGACTAAAAATTGACTAAAAACAGTATGAAATTTACTAACTATGAAAAAAATAAAAAGCGTAATTGAAACTGGACTAAAAATGAGACTAAATTTAAAAATGGTGGATAAAATTAACACTATAGTGCACAGAGAGATGCTAGCAAAATGAGTGATGGATGGACTTGTTCTGACATGCTGATTTTCTTAGATGAAAAAGATAAACATAAGGAAAGGGGAGGGTGTTTTTAAAAAAAAAAAAAAAAACTGCCCCAAATTATGCTCCTAAAAGCGAGGAGCAGATTATTTATTTGTAAGAAAAACCTCAGCAAACAGAATGTTATAGAGATGATGCACAGATACAGATGATAGATAGATAGATAGATGTTGGTGATCAGGTGAATAGAACATTGAATTAATAACATAACATATCCATCCAGAAATGTCAGTGCATGGAAAATACTTTGTTGCACATGAAGTTTAGGTATACAAATGTGCCTCCATACCTGTTGAAGGCTTCGTCCAGATCCTCACAGTCACAGCAACATCCGTACTGGAATACGTCGCATTCACAGCAACACATTGGGTCATCTGGTTCCGGAGGTTTTAACTTCTCCCATTTCATCGTGGCTAACTTTGGATTTACACACAACAAAAACCCAAAATCTGTCACTTTAAGGCAAAAAAAAAAAAATGTTATCACAGCCATGCAATTTATAGTTATAGTATTATGTTGTATTATAGGCTAATTATCTGGATCCCATGGGGTGTGTAAAAAATTAATAATTTCTATAATCAGCCTTTGGTGCTTTCAATGTAATTTGTTGAAACAAGGCCACAGTGTCCATAGAGACAAACTATCTGGGCCGATCAAGTCCTCAATACGCTACAGATTACACTGTACAACTATTGTATGTTATTATCGCATATTTTATAGTATTCAAATGTCACACTCCCTATAAACATTCAACATAAACATTAATATTATCAGCTTTCACTGTGTCAGTCAAAAAAAAAGGCAGAAGTCTTGATACATTATTAGACCTAATTAGAGTGCACGTAATGGTATGTATATAATAAAGTTTGCGACACATGATTTTTAAAAATTATTTGTCAACCTTTACAAAATCAGAACAAATATGCAGTATTTTCAGTTGTTAACAATATCAATTCAACTCACCTTTTATGTCCAAACTCAAATTCAGTTACACTCCTGTGCAAAAATTATATGCGTCTCTTGGTATGAGTAAAAAAATTAAAAAGCGCCAGTAGTTGGTGGTTAAAAAAGATAAAGAAGTTGTTACACCTCTGCTGTGGTTTCTCCGTGTCAAAGCAATGAGATGGTTGTCATTTCTAGCATTCCCATGGTGCAAACATCCCATCGAGTGCTGCCCTCACTTAGGGGGAGGAAAAAAAAAAAAAAAAAGTTATTCTTAACCTAATTTCTTCTTAGTCACCCTTCCAGGTCTTTGAATTAAGAGCTTCGTTTGATTGGCTGAGGCAGCTTTGTTATTGAGGTGGTCAGCAGCCCCGGTGGATCCACACTGGCCCGGCTCTAGGACAAGGCTGCGTAATATTAGCCACATGACAGGCAGTGTAGTAGATGGACGTAAAGTGGAGTGGAGTGAAGCGAAGTGATGATCGACAGGGCAGCTCCACCCTCTGGGATCACATTTCCTCTTCAACACAAGCAACCTGACCTTGCCGCTCGCTCACACAAAACTCTGGAAGACTTTATTTGTGCCTGCTCCACTTGTTGTTCTGATATTAGGAAGGTTTTTCTACTTAGGGATGATAAAAAAAAATTAGTGCGTGACAACAATAGTATTGTGATAGGTGATGCATATGGTGCGTTTTAACTGTCACATTTTCAAGCTCACATTAAAATGTATTTCTTTTGTATTTCCTTTTAAGGACCCAAGACTCATACATTGAACACACATACAAAAATAAACATGTTACAGTGTTAATCAATAAATCAATTAGTTCTAATTTAAAAATAGATTATCTCAGGAAATAAGTGAAATGAATTAATTTGTGCTCAGTCTGGTGACAGTGTGCAAGATGTTCGAGGGATACTTGACTCATTTAGCCATTTTCAGCAGTAAAAAGTTATTATTTTGTCTAATTGACCTGATAACTTCATTATTTTTCATGTATAATTAAAAATTTAAAGTGATACTTGACTCATTGAACCATTTTCAACAGTAAAAAGTAAATATTTTGTCCAGAATGCATTTGATAACTTCATTATTTTTCCTGTACAATTAATAATAATATTAATATTTCCACTAGGTGTTGGCTGAAGATGACATCACCTGTGTTGTGGAAGGAAGTAACGACCAATCATGCCTCACCTGCTTTCTGGGTTTGGTCAGGAAACTGAGCCATGATTGGTCGTTACGTAGTTCCTCATCACAGGTAATGGCATCTTCAGTCGAGAGCAACCGGCAAAATTAATTTTTAAAGGTTATTAATTGTACATGAAAAGTAATGACGTTACCAAATTCATTCTGGATAAAATATTAACTTTTTACTCCTGAAAATGGCTCAATGAGTCAAGTATCCCTTTTAAAAACACATTTTGCCACTTACAGTCGACTAAAGATGACATCACACGTGCGCAGGAAACCAATAATAACCAATCATGGCTCAGTTTGCTACTGTCACATGACCAAACAGATAACAGCTGAGCTGTCATTGGTCATTACCTGTTTCCTGAGCAGCTGTGATGTCATTTTCAGTCGATATCAGGTGGCATAATGTGTTTTTAAATGTATTAATTATTGTTATCAATAAAAAATAGGTACTTTTTGTTGCTGAAAATGGATAAATGAGTCAAATAGCATAGCTGCCTCACAGTTCTCTGAGGTCAGGGGTCAAATCTGGGCTCTGGCCTTCCTATGTGGAGATTGTGCTCTACTTATGCCTGCATAGGTTAGTAAATGTGAATGTTTATTTGTCTGCTCCGTCATATATTGTAAATAGGCTAGTTACAGTGCTGCTTTATTTTTACCATCACTTTGCTATTGGCAGTAAATTACATTTAGGTGATGTCAGGACAACTGTAATAGAGCGTGAATCTGGACACACCCTCATATTTCTTTCAAATTTATCACTGAATATCAGAACATCAAATAAAAAGGGCCAAGTGCATTACGAGATAAAGGCCCGAGTCTTATGAGGTCACTGAAACCTTTTTAATGTCCGCGAGTGTGAGTCTGGATGGACTCAATCAATGCGGCGCAAAAGCTGCTGCTCTTGCTCCTGTGGCTTTGTGTGTCCATTAGTCTTGATGGAGGCCGGAACTGGAGATACACAGGCCGCCTCTAATCTATTTTGGAGGAATTACTGCCGCAATTTGAACAAGCGAGCGTGTGTGACGGGTGCACGAGCGCGCCGCAAAAGATGGAGGATTTGCAAGGAGTGGGCGGAAAAGCTTGTGGAAATTGTGACCTTGTCATTTGGGATAATGTGTTTTTCACCTGGTTCGAATCAGGTCAACATTTACAGTCAAGGAGTTCTACTATTTGTGAGGAATTCAAAAAATGCCATCAATTTATAATAATGCTCATACTTTACATAGGATTCAGTGTTTTTGTTTTCTTTTTTTTTAAAGTGTTAAATTTCATTTCAAATGGCATGTAATCAGTTTGTGTGCCACCTACAGTCTCATAACAGTTCAAGCAGATTTTTTTTTTCACCACTTCCACATTTAGCCGCATAAAAGGGCAAAGTGTCATATAAATGACCTCTCTTGAGTTACTCTTCCTGCATCCAAAGTCAGCAACAAATAGAGAATAGAGAATATATTGCATAATTATTTTATTTCATGAGATACACTTGACTTTACAGACGTTTCGTTACAGCACGATTCTAATAATTCATCCATTCACATTTTACACATAATATCAAGTATATAGTCCACAAAATCACATTATCGTCACATGTTGGAGATGGAAGATCGGTTTGCCTTCCCTCCACACAACACAATGTCCCTTTTAGTCATGTGCATGTTCCCAGTAGATTCCCGCTCATTGCAACAGCACTTGACTGTTTTAACTGCAACGTCGTGAGAGATAAATAAATACGTACCGACTGGTCCTTCTTTTTAACAGTTGAGGTAAATCAACAGGATGAAATGTGTGCACATGATGGAATGCTTACACAGGAGAGTAAACACAAAGGAGTTCACGTGACTTTCAGAAATAGGACCATTTAATCTGCACTAGACTGCACCACAAAACATGGGGTTGAGAAATCTGGTGGGGGGGGGGTGCTTAAGGGTTGACCAACTCATTCCTCCAAGGTCCGGAACGCATTCTGCATGTCCTCCAGCAGCTGTGCGTATTCTGCTTTTATCTTAGCTTCACCATCTTTGACGGGGTCCTGAAGTGTCCATTTGATAGACAGTAGCATAAAAAGGAGGGAAAAATAGGTTGGTTAGTGTTTGGTGATGATTGGCAACTAAATTAAATATTGCCAATTTAAATTAAAAAAATAAATAAATAAAAAAAAAGACGCCAAAAGCAACAGGGGGTGCTATAATGCTAAGCTATGAGGCAACTTAGTTAATTCATGGCAAACAGTCAACTTATTTTTTAATAGGAGTGTTCAATACCACAAAAATTCCAATTTGGCATTTTTCCTAAACACGGCATGAAATTAACACCAATTTTCTATTCTTCTAATTTTTAGTTCCTAATCATAAATGGCCGCCATCATGAGTACCAATACCTAAGGCCTCGTATCGGCTCGATAGGAGTGAACACAGTTTGATGTGAATGATAAAATTAAATATCAAACAAACTGTTCGGGCCAAAAAGAGATGGGAGAGGAAAAAAAAAACCAGATGATCCCACAATTGCGAGAATAAAGTTAAAATATCACACGAATTAAGTCATACTTTCACAAGAAAAAAATAAGTAATTTCATAACAATAATTATATGCGAATAAAGTTGTAATATTTAAAGCATAAAATTAGAAGTGAATTTTAATAATTGTGAAAATCATGGACAATTTTATTTCAATAGTTCAATTCATAATGTGAAATACTTATATTCGGATTTATTATTATTTTTTGATGATTATAGATTATATATGATGTAAACCCATAATTTATGGTACATCTAAAGAAATTAGAATAATTTTTAATGAAAAAAAAATTATTTTCTTCTTTTGAATGAGTCTTTATACAGTGCATTAATGAGTATTTTTTTTTTTTTAAATTAACTACTGAAATGAATAGAAAAAAAAAAGACATTTGTACATTTTTTTTAAAAAGATTTTTAGATGCCCCTATGTTTACTATTCAGTTATAAAGAGTTACAACTTTATGGCCATTATATTATCCCCGTTCTTTAAAATAATAAACCATTCGCGTAACTTTAAATATTTCCCTTCCCTGTTTTTGCCTGGACGCGACCAGCCATACCTTAAACTTCATCGAGCTGATCTTGTACAAGATCTCG
This sequence comes from Festucalex cinctus, assembly GCF_051991245.1. Lineage (NCBI taxonomy): Eukaryota > Metazoa > Chordata > Actinopteri > Syngnathiformes > Syngnathidae > Festucalex > Festucalex cinctus. Next base: position 9,453,128 of record NC_135428.1, on the reverse strand, counting down.
CCCAGGTGCTCCCTGATCATGGCCCAGGTGATTTTGTTGTCGCTCTGAGCCGTGGACTCTACGGCGTGCCGCGACATGTCGTAAAAGGCGATCATGTTTGAGAGGATGCCGACCGTTTTGTAGAAGGGGCAGAACCTGTTGATGGGAGGCGGGGCGAGTGTGAGATGAGGTTGACAACTTTGATCACAGCGTGCGATGCTTCCGTCTTCACCTGTCGTAAGGGGTGTAACCGTTCTGCTGCAGGAAGTCATCTTTAATGAGCTTCGCGACTTCCAGCGTGATCTTGTCGGTCTCGGCCAGAGAAGCCTGAGGACAAAATACAACCCAAGATGGCGCGATGATTATTATTATTATTATTTTATTTAGCTTTCGAAATCCACCTTTTTCCTCACCTTTCCTACAAGCTGTACTATCTCAGCCAGGTCCTCCTCCTCCTGGAGAATCTCCTTGGCTTTTGTGCGAAGAGGCACAAACTCAGGGAAATGTTTATCGTAGTATTCATCCAGCGCCCGGGTGTACTTGCTGTAGCTAATTAGCCAGTTCACAGATGGGAAATGTTTTCTCTGAGCCAACTTCTTGTCCAGTCCCCAGAACACCTGAAAGGACACAGATGCAAAGAGATAAGAGTCATAGTAGATAACTGTGTTCATTGATAAGTGCAGATTGCACCACTTGCCTGTACAATGCCCAATGTGGCCGATGTGACAGGATCTGAGAAGTCGCCACCAGGGGGCGACACACTAGAAAGGTTAACACAAAGAATAGGTCTTATTTAGCATCTTTTTAAAGCGGAAGTCAACCCCCGAAAATATTTTTGACAATAAGTTCTATACAGCCCTGCTAGTCCAACTATGGTATTCTGGTTAATATTGCATAGTGGAATATGAGTTAAGCAGGAAAAATCCAGCCGTTTTTGTCCATTTCTGGCCTCTTTGCCACTTTCTGTCAATCTCAGGTAACAAACAGTCACCGTGCAGCTTCAGAAAACAGGTGAGCTGTGATTGGTCGTTGCCTGAGCTCTCGCAACATTGAAGTCATCTTCAGTGGACAGCAAGTGGCAAAATGGGCGCACCCTGAGATGCATAAAAACAGCTGGATTTTGCTTCCTAACTCATATTCCACAAATGTAATATTAATCAAAATGTCATGGTTAGACTTGTGAGGTCAAATGAAATCCAGCTTACGCTCCGACGATGCTGACACTGCCTTCTCTCTCGGGATTCCCCAAACACTTCACGCGCCCCGCTCGCTCGTAGAAGGAGGCTAGCCTGGCACCCAAGTAGGCCGGGTAGCCGCTGTCTAAACACGATGACACGTAGGTTCACAAAATGGCCTCTCCTCTCTCGTCTGAGTTCGTGACCTACATTGTGAACTCACCAGCGGGCATTTCGGCCAATCGGCCCGAAATTTCTCTCAGGGCTTCGGCCCATCGCGACGTCGAGTCGGCCATCATGCTCACGTTGTAACCCATATCTCTGAAGTATTCAGATAGTGTGATCCCTGTGAAGTGATAATGAAAAAAAAAAAAAAAAAAAAAAAACATTGGCACAGACCTTCATTAACTCATTCACATTCATTCCAGTCATTTTTACTGAAGCAACCCCTTTCACTCCTGGCTGTTTTACTGGATTTTGACTTATTTTGCAAGGTCCGCAGAATATTCTGTTGTAGAATTTTTTTTTATCTGTTTCTGTTTTGCAGCAATTAGCATGATAATATAGCTAAGTTTCATTATTATTCACAAATCTGTTGAAAACACTGGGGAAAAGAGCTTGTTGCAACATGGTCCTGGTTGATCTCTTATACTCTGCTGCCACCTGCTGGCCGTTTTTTGTAATAACTACTATTGCTTTAAGCGACCTCTTCATGTCAGAAGCTGATGTCAAAGCTGTAGCATTTTAAAAAAAAAACACATAAATATATTTTTGGGAGTGCAGGACAAAAAAAAAAAACATATTTAGAAGTTTTTGGGTTTGAATGAGTTTAGGACAGTTATGGACAAATTATTTTTTTCTACCTGTATAAATTGAAGCCTCTCGAGCAGCCACAGGCATGTTGGATGTGTTCGCAACAAGCGCCGTTCTCTTCATGATACTCTCAACTTTGCCGCCAACTTCCATTGTGAGCTGTTGGGCAGGATCCGGATGAATATTGTGATGCCTTCAGGTACAACTCAAAGTTTTCATTAAATCCAAGTTTTTGAACTCACCTCTGGGAAATCTCGCAGCACCTCCGACATTTCATTCCCACGCTCTCCACACCCAACGTAGATGATGACATCACTGTTGGAGTATTTGGATAACGACTGGGAGATTACAGTCTTTCCACAGCCAAAGGCACCTGGTATAGCTGTGGTGCCGCCCTGCACGCAGCTGTAAAGTGCAACAGACATCTATTTCAAATTTGTTTTAGCACATAAATAAATGTTTGCGTTAAATTGAGAAGGTCTCACGGGAAAAGTGCATCCAGGACTCTCTGACCAGTGAGTAGAGGATGATTGGCAGGCAGTTTTTCCGTGACGGGGCGGACCTGCCGTACCGGCCACACCTGCACCATGGTGAACTTTTCCTTGATGCCTTCAAAATCCAGTTCAAGAACCACATCCTGAGCAACAAAAAGCAGTAGCTAAGTTCTAATAAAGCCCAAATCACAAAAGAACTTTTGGGGGAAAACACTCACAGAGACGTCGTAGTTTCCGGGCGGTGCCACATAAGTGACTGTGCCTCTGCTGCGAGGCGGCAGCATCAGTTTGTGCTTTATTAGGGAGTTCTCAAACACCATGCCGTAGATGTCGCCACCTGTAATGTGGCTGCCAACCTACAAGAGATGACACATCTAAAATGAAAAAACTGCAAATTGTCTTCATTGTTAATGTTGAGATATTCACAAATATTTAACTCATTCACTGCCACTGACGGCTATACACGTCAAAGATCCATTTTAACAACATACCCGAAGACTTTGGCTAGGCGTAAACTCCCATTTGAGGTCTCTGTTCAGGGCGCCGATGTTCACTCCTCTTGGGATGTAGATGCTTTGCGTGAGGTCATTGATGTCTTTTAGTGGTCGCTGGATGCCGTCAAAGATGGAGCCCATGACTCCTGGTCCCAACTCTACAGAGAGAGGTTTACCTGTGCGAAGAACTGGGTCACCCACGGACACGCCAGCTGTGATGCTAGGTTAAGGAAAACGACAATCTGCTAAACCAAATGACAAGATTAGCTGTGTGTAGGAACAAAACAGCTTTTGTAACATTCAATGAGCATGGCTTGCTAAGTGTTTGGCTGAAACAGGATACAAGTTTCCTCATAGACCTGGATGGTGGCCATATCTCCCTCTAAACGGATGATCTCTCCCACCAGCTCGCTGTGGCCTACGCGGACGAGCTCGTACATGGCGGCTCCGGCCATTGCTGTAGCTGTCACCACTTGGAGAGAAAAACAGACAAACAATTATTTATGAACAAACTGTAGGCTATTTAAGGCATAATATGGGGCATATGGTCGATGATTTCTAAGGCATTTATAACTAGATCATGTATTTATTTCCAAACGGTAACTAAACAAGACCTGGTCCAGAAACTCCATGGACGTATCCAAACTGGCTTTCTCGTTCCGCATCCCGGATCTTTGGAAGTTTTGAGGTGTCCATCTTGACAGTTCCTCTTCTGAAAGACCCATTGAGACATATGTGTTACGCACACGCTGTCGGGCAATTTAAACAAGCGCAGAGCCTTCAACATCTCGAATGTCAACAACAGGCCAGCTCACATGACCCGATGCTGCAGTATGAATGACCGAGCCTGGCAGCACAATGTCAATAGCTAACACCGTTGAGGCGGAAACATTTACTTGCGTCTATTACGACCGTCATTAATACTTTGTTTGTGTCGCTTTTGGCAGCAACAGAATCAAGTGTTTTTGGATAAAATCGTTTAAGCTGATTCGTGTGTACACGTACAAGTCAGGTGACTGGCTTGCAACGACATGCTAACGTCATCATCATCATAAACACGTCAAATCATTATTTTCAAAAATATACCACAGCAGTAATATTAACGAATTGGTCAATAGTCAACTTAATGCAACAAGTAATGTCCTACCTCGCAGGGATGTACAGTTATCCAGGTTTGTCACTCACGTATTGGCTGAAGAGAGAAGCTTAGCTGTGCTAATCACCTGCTCGGCACTAGACAGGGAAGAAACTGTCGCCATTGCGGCTCGGGCCGCAGCCTCGGTGCCGAAGAGTGAGGCATGTCTTTGAGCCAACATGGCGGCGAGAGTGCCACAGATTCCGAATCATAGGTCGATGCAGTTCTACGAGGCACGCTACTGACATCTACTGGACATAATGGATGGCTTCACCAATACAATTGCAATTTATTTTTTTAAATTGGCAAATAAATATATTAAAAGCAGTATGTAAACAAGATACTGTATTTCGTCATTTATTTTTTTGACTTCCACTGCGGATGGTAGCTGTTGACACATAATATTAATAGTATTTGATCGAATTTGCATATTTACTTTATATAGACACATCTTTTTGACATCTATCTTACCATGTATAGGACAAGCGACCCAAAGATTGACATATATAGACAACTGCATTTTATTTAAAAAAAAAAAAAAGAAAAACAAAAGTTTTTCATAAAATGCAACATATGCAATGAAAATCACAGAAAAAAAATATCTTACTCAAGCATATTGCTTCATTTATCTCACCAAGTGATAATAATTCCGGCCAGTGCTGCAATATTGCAGTACTCTGCTATTTAGTGTGATGTAATAAAATAAAAGAAAGACACATTTGGAGATTAAGTTAGGGAGACTTAAAATATTGCTAAATGACCCTTGTGAGGAATAAGCGGTCAAGAAGATGGATGGATGGATGGATGGATGGAAATAATAGACATATTACACATAAAACATTACATCATAATGTGGCACAAAAACGGATTAAAAATGCAATTATTGATGGACTCATTTACAAATTTTCACAATCTTCCCTGCGGACATGTCTTAAAAAGCATGTTTTTTTTTTCTTTTTAATTTCAGCGTCACTGTGACCTGTGACAGTGTCATAAAAGTACAAGAAAGGGGAAAAAAAAGGTCATGAGGAAGATGCTATTTTTGGACTGAAAATTAAATTGAGAATTCACGATGTGTGTCAGAAGATTGGCACGATCCTCTTAAGAAATTAAGATCCGAGTTACTTCTGCCAATGAGGACATGTTTTCAATGTTGTGAGTTTTAACCAAAAATGTAAACACACACATAATGATGTCATAGTACTAATAAATATCCTTCAGGTCCAGTGAAGCCACACTGCAGTCAATCAGACCATTCGTTGTCATCCAGCTCTGAATCATCATCAGAGTCAGTGTACTCCACCGCAATGCGCCGTGACAGGATGGTGGCCACGTCATCCCCGACTGGGTCACACTTGCTCTGCAGCTCTTGCTGCTCTTGCACTTTTTTCAGCTGGATGCCTAATGACCAGAAGCGAAATGCTAGAATCATATAACCGAACGTCAATTTCATGAACATGGAGGCAGATCAATACTCACCCATGCGGATCGCAGATAACAGATCACTCCTCGCATCACTCACTGGTTTTATTTCAGTTCTGATGTTTCCACAGAGTCCCGAAAGGTGTGATGGGGCAGCAGGGGGAGGTAGAGGTGGTGGCGGGGGACCTGGAGGAGGAGCAACGCAAGGTCCTGGAGGAGGCACAGGTGAAAGTGGGTAACCTGGGCCGACATGTGTAGTGATTCCATTCTGAGCTGCTGGGGGTGCGAAACCAAAGGCGGTCTGGGTTGATGGGATGGGTGGGCTTTGGGCAGGTGGAGGGTGGGCATGACTGGTTCACAATAAAGAGAGAAAAAAAAGATTGTGTTGGTTAAATTAAAAATATTCAATTGTAGTTGTGATTACAGCGGTTAGGGTCCAAACATACTTGTAATCTGCAGGCAGGCGTTTTGAACTGCTCATCTCTGCGGCCTGAGATTCTGCCGTTGTTATCTTATAGTTGACGTCAATGCTGTGGTATTCGTGCTCTGCTGGTGGCGAAGGCTGCGCTTTGCCGTGCGACTTGATAAAGTTAGAAGCACTGTGGGCTGCCACTGGCGGGGTAGGATAGTCGGAAAGGTCAGGCCTTGAAGAACAAAATGAAAGGCAGACATGATTTTCAGTTTGAAAAAGTTAATTACTGCTTAAGGCAACAAATGTACAGAAAATGTACAATACCTCTCCAACTGAGTAAATAAAAAACTAAATATGCTATTGATGTCTGTATCGAAAAGTTAACATTTGTTTACTTTTACAATCAAAAATGGGGATTTTGAGGTGACAAAATGGACTCCTTGATCACATTCCCATGGCACAAACCTGCCCTCTGGGGAGAGTGAGCCCTCAGAAGACGCCCCTCGCCGCAGAGTCTGAGGGTGGCGGTGATCTGGTCGGAGTTCTTTGTCGAAAGCCATCATGTTCCATGCTTGTCTGCGGTTTCGAGCCTTCCTCACCTTCTTCACCTGCCGCTGGAGGGTGCTGCTTTCCACGCATCGCTTCTGCTCCTGAATGCAGGGTAAATTCATAAGCAAAACGTTGACACATAAGGTGACTTGACTTACAAGTCACATCATCTTTCCCCATTGAAATGAATGGAATTGCAATGAATCCATTTGATTCCCTCAATGAAGCGCCAACAAAAAAAGTGTAATGTGTTTTTAATAATACAAAATATCACTCACAATATTGTACTTCATAAAAACAAACAAAACTGCTCTCACCCTCTGCTTCCTCCTTTCTTTCCTCTTGTCCTCTGTGTCCTGCAGCATTTTCTCCTTCCACAAGTCAAAAAAGTATGACGGGTCTGAATAGAACCTCATGCCGTCAGTGCCGTCCTCTCTGTTAAAAAAAAGAAACCTTGTGTTTATTCTGTTTGTTGACTAGTTAACGAGATGCATTTGACATACCGAAAAGTACTGAGATCTCGAAGAGGAGGTGGCTGGTCGCTGCTGTCGTACATGTCAGTCACCGAGCTCGGAGTGCTGCCTTTGGACAACACCTGCTGGTCTTGAGTAGTAGAGCTTTTAAACGCCTTCCTCAGATTTATGGCCTGAAGAGAGACTACAAAATAGTGGGACGCATGTTTAAGGTATTATGAAGGGGTGTGAAGGTAGCTAGCAAATTGGAAAACATTTAAAACAGGTGTGCATTTGGTGTAACTAACCTTCTTCCACACTGGAGTCCAGCTGAGTGACTTTGATGGCCAAGCGGTCAATGCGGTCTTGGAGTGAGTTTGCACGCACATAAAAGGTGTTGGCTTCATTGAAAAGATCACCAAATACGTTTTCTGCATGTTTACCTGGAACCAAAACATTTTCCAAAATATTTGTTAGCAGATGAAAACAGAAGGGTGTGGCTAAAATTGAATATGTGCAAAACAGTAAATGACTGATTATATACATTTTCTATCAATTGCATAGTCTTTCCTACACTGAACGGGCACTTCAGGGACTGTGTGCTTTTCGAAATCCAATTAATCTGTCTGGATTATGAGAGCGCCACGTGATCCATTCTCAAGCAAACATTAAGAATAGGAGAGAGTATTATATGTTATTAGACTGGCTTTGTGTTCCCACCCACCCATTCTCCATCTTATCTGCCTATGCAAGCTCGGCAGTAAGCTCTAAACATAACCTAACTTCACAAAATCCCCTCTCACACACACGCACACTGAGCATGTGTATGTGTGTGTGTCAGAGACTACAAGCCAGATGTCCAAGAGTAAATTTGTTTCCAAAAACAGTCTGTTCATTTTTCTCCCTGCATGCCACATTGCCGCAGTTGTCTTTGTATTTCACATGGTGAAGCATCATATGTGTCTTATGGGAAGGAGGGGATATACATTTGGATCTAAACAATAATTGAAAATCGGAGAATCTTACTCAGGCTACTGAGCTGACGGATGATAGCAGACAAGGTGTTGTTGTTCACACATTCCAGCTCGCTATCAATCCGGTCAGGCACTGCAGCTTGGCACAGGTGCCGAGGCTCAATGGTTCTCCTGACCAATGGCATCGCTCTTTTCTCACATCTCGTCCACGGCACCTGCTGGAAGACAAAATGTCATTTGTGTTAATACATAAATCACTGCACAACTCAAAATCCTGCCTTAATTAAAGGTATACCATACCTTTAAATACAACTAAACAGTAGGCTACATGTCATGTGGTGCATAATATAATGCCACACAAATTTCTGTATTTATTGCTGATGTATTTGTCTTTTCTATACCCCTAAAATTGATGCCCTCTAAGTCTATGGGATAGGGGAAGTCAATTGCGCCTCAATTTCAAATTCATATTTACAGTATTTTTACTTCAACCTATTTAATGCCAATAATCTTGCATGTACATTCATCCATTTTCTCTAGTGCTTGTCATCAGTCAGTGGAAGAGGTGAGTTCAAGTCTAATCTGTCGACTTTAGGAAAGAAAGTAAACATTTTTTTTTTTACACATAAAAAATTGCTGTACACGCAATTCAGAACAGGAAGTGCCCCACAAAAGCGTTTCTTTTTCTTTTGTTAAATTTTTATTATTACTTTAACCCACAATTCATTGCGCCCTGCTAGCCAATCAAGCCATTTGAATTCAGGACAGGTGCTTAGCACGGTAATCAAAAGCATCTTGAAAATGACCGTGCAGATCACAACAACAGGTATCCTTTTTCCAGTACTCTTAATAGAACGTTCTATGTGTGACAATGGCGCAAACGCATATTTCTGTAAATGCCCAAAACAAAACAAAACAAAACAAACAAAAAAAACTTACCTTACCTACGGTGTTGTCAGAAGTGGGTACATTCGTTTTGCATTTTCCCCAAATCCGCCGGGCGGAGCAATATGGGACTCCTCGGATTTTAATTAAAATAAAGTAAGACAAATTAATTTTTTTGTTATTTTAAATTTCCTCTCTGCTGTCGCGTGCCAGGTAGCTGCTGGAGACATTTGTGCACGACGGAATTCACTGTGACAAAATGACCTCTGAGTCTAAATCACAACATGAGGGGATTTAGTCAACAGATTTACTGGATCGACCAATCCCTTGTGCTCCGGTAGACCTCTGACATCCTGTGTGCTTTTTTTTTTTTTTTTCCCCAAGGCCTAATTAAGATCGCACACTTTGGACAAAGTATGAGGGAAGTCATTAGTTTGAATCAGCATTTTTCAGGTGAGCATTTAGCTCATTGTCTCTCACATTATTGCATTCATTTATTCTGCAATTAGTCCACACGGGACTAGAACTGCATGTGACTCTCCTATTCCAGAGCCCAAGTCCTGACAGATAAGATACTTCCACTTCGTTAGTATGAAAACTCATTACTCCGAGGTTCACTTGTTGCAGTGAAACAGTATCACTTTCATGCATTAATGCTAAATTTTGCCCTTTAAACACTCCGTTCTCTCTCAATTTGCTCTGTCGCTTATTTGAAATCACCCACTGTTCAACACAAACCAGTCAGTTGGATAGTTCACTGTATCTGCCCTGGATTAACAGTGAAAGGAGACACTCACTATTTGATTTGAAAGCATCATGCACACATACACACATGGCTCCTTTATCACAGATGGCATCATCTGGATTGTGGGAGGGAGCAGTGTAACCTAGATATTGAGGCTTAAATCTTTATAAGTAGCACACCGTCGGACTCTTAACCCTACAGGAGTCTGCTTATTCCATAAATACATTGATAATCCAACATTAAGGATGTTTCTCCGACTCGTTATTGTGAATAAAACTGTTTTAAAAGTGTATTTTATTCCCTTTTGTACATCTTCAACTAAAACGAATTGTTTAGTATAGAGTCGCTTGCATTAGGGTGTGAGGTCCCACTTTTTTTTTTCGTTCGAATTATTATTATTATTATTATTATTATTATTATTATTATTATTATTATTATTATTATCCGCAAACGATCGCATTTTTGAGGACCTAAACATTTACGGAACTCACTAAACTTTGCACACTCTTCGGGGCCGGCGAAAAATTTTATATGATGAAGTTGTCATAACAACGCGACTCTATTGCGCCCCCTAGCGTAGAAACCGTCGTTCCCGAACGTGGTTCGAACCAATCACAGAGCGACATACAATACTGTGTTTGGGGGCGGGATATACAACTGTGATGAAACCAGGAAGCCAGCGCCCGCAGGAGCTAACAAACAGGGAGGGTGTTCCAAGATGGCCGAGTAAGTAGACGCTTACTGCTGAGCAGAACAAGTTTTTATTAGGAAAACGGTAAAAACATCGTATGTTATCTTTTACCGTAATTATTTTTTTTTTAAACTGCAATGCTCGGTCCCTTATAGAGGATTTACTGAATAAGCACTCAACACTTTCTTTTTTGTTATTGCTAGTTTTTTTTTTTTTTTGCTTGCATTGTCGTGTTATTTCACTTAATGCCAGGGGGTTAAGACAAGCTTGTAAACGCAAAGCCTTATATCTGTTTGCAAAAAAAAATTCAAAGTGATTTGTTTTTTCAAGAAAGCCATTGTGTAGCTGCTGATGTGAACTTCTGGAAGTCTCAATGGGGCAATGATACGTGGTATTCGCATGGTTCGGAGAGGTGGGCTGGGGTCACACTCACAACTCACAAAAGTACTTTTGGTAGAACTGTTCTACATTCAGATTAGGAACTCCACTGACTTAAACACTTAACCTATGGATGCAATTTATGAGTACAGCTTTAGAAAAAAATACTAAATAAAGTAAAATAAATATGTCTCATGAAAGGAAACCGGAAGCAGGTGCGGCAATGAAAAGGCTAATTTGCTATCCTTTGTCGCCCTCTACAGTCCCATTCCAAGAACGCAGCAATTTGGAGAACTGAAACTTCCGCATTCTCGACTCAGAAATGTTTCACGTCGACTCCATTTTGCCGCCCTAAAGCCCACAAAAAATAAAAATAAATAAATTCCCTTCCACAATCGAAAAATTGATATGACAGTTTGCTTTTATCACCAGTTAAAGTTATTCATGCCATCCCAAAAAATATACAGATTTGTATGAATTGAGAAACATGACTTTAATGTTCCAATAAACCATTGTAATGTGAAATAAGGTGAATCATTTACTGGTGGTAGCAACGGTTAACCGCTATTTCTGAACATATAACTGAAGCGTCTGCAAAAACAGAAAGCAAGCATAAATCCCGCCAGCTTACAACCAAGTTGTTTGACGAGCCGCTGTGAGAAACAAAACAAACAAAAAAAGAACAAACAAAAGGAGAAACAAGTTACAAGAAGGTTCTATTGTACTGTACCTAGCAGTAAGCCTCGCAGTCACCACATACAGGGAAGCTCAGGAGGGGATAAGCTTGCGTAAATAAAGCAGTTGGGTGTAATCCACTTTCTCATGATGCAGTGTACTCATGCTACGACAGTGGAGGAAGAGAGTGGACATCCATATTTGTAGTTTGTTCCCCAGAATGGATTTATTCGAATTGGGACCATACAAACCTAGTGAACAACAGGAGGTAATATACTTGTTGAAGGAATGACATTGGTAAAGGAGGATGGTGTGGAACGTTTCAAAACAAATGCACAACGTACAGCCATTACCCACAGCTAAGTGGAGAGAGGACACTATAGTTTTGTTCCCATAAATAAGGCAGAATGCTGAGTCCATAAGAAATGGAAAGAGTTTTAACATTTAGCCAAATTGAACAGTGAGGTGACAACGTGACTCGTTTTTTTAGATGACCTTCTTCAGCTCATCGTACAACACCAGCACGAAAGCCCCGCCCATGCCTCGGAGCACGTTGGACCACGCGCCCTTGAAGAAGGCCTTGCCGCCCTCGTCGCGGGCGATCTTACGCCAGCAGTCGATGGTGCCGCTGTACATGATGTCGGCTGAGCGGGAAGAGGGGAAGGAAAACGTTAGGTCGAGCCTCGGTCGACTTTAAAACCTCATCGATGTTAATCAGCTCACCTCCTTTGCGTCCAGACTGCATCATCATACGTCTACGGACCGTGTCGAAGGGGTAGGAGGTCAGGCCGGCGACGGCCGTCACAGACTGGGCGATCATCCAGCTCACCAGGATGTGAGTGTTTTTGGGGTCAGGCAACATACCTGCATACAAAAGCAAAAAAATAAATAAATAAGGCTCAGTCACCAAGTCTTCGATCACAAATAGAGCTTGCGCCCACCCTTAGCGGTGTCGTAGATGCCAAAGTAGGCGGCCCTGTAGATGATAATTCCCTGCACGGACACGTTGAAGCCCTGATACAAGCCCCGCAGGCCGTCAGACTTAAAGATCTTGACCAGGCAGTCGCCCAGACCGTTGAACTCCCTTCCCGCGCCGGCTTTTCCGACGTCGGCGGCCAGGCGGGTACGGGCGAAGTCGAGGGGGTACACGAAGCACAGGGACGTGGCTCCAGCGGCGCATATTACTTGAAGTAATATGCCATATTTCCAAATTTCCAACAATATGTTTATAACGAAATTACCTTACAAACATAATTGGTATTTATTTGAATATTATTACTCTTGATAATAAATATATGTACATAAATATATATGTGTGTGTGTATATATATATATATATATATATATATATATATATATATATATATATATATATATATATATATATTAGGGGTGTGAATTGCCTAGTAACTGACAATTCGATTCGTATCACGATTCACAGGTCACGATTCGATTCGATTAATCCCGAAACGAATTTATAAGTCAATTTTTGCAATTTTTATTTTTTTATTTTTTTTTACTTCAAATTTAGAAAATACTAATCTTGTCCAGTGTAAGATTTGTATGGAAATGTATTCTTTATTTATCTGAAACTTAAGTCTTATACAGGTTGTAATCTGTTTCATGTTTGAACAGCATTGAAATAAAATATTAAGGTTTAATGTTCCATTAATAAAACATTCGTCCATGCTTAAGGAGTGAACCCTAACCGTTGTGACATCGCTGTCCTGGACTGATTTCACTGCTTTCTTTCTTTCCTGTGTGTTTTCCAGGAACGGTCTTCACAATAGTCTTCTTTTGGCCTGCACGCCCGCCGCATCTGATACTGCTCAGATACTTGGAAATAATCTGTTGAACCATATGAGAGCAACATCTACACCCACAAGCTGCTTTCAGAGCAGTTTCAGGTCAGCAACATTCATGGTTCATCCATCCATCCATTTTCTTGATCACTTTTTCCACATAAGGGTCGCGGGGGTGCTCGGGGGACACCCTGGCCTGGTTTCCAGCCAATCGCAGGGCACACAGAAACGAACAACCATCCACACTCACACGCACACCTAGGGACAATTCGGAGCGCCCAATTAACCTGCCAAGCATCTCTTTGGAATGTGGGAGGAGACCGGAGTACCCGGAGAAGACCCACGCGGGCACGGGTAGAACATGCAAACTCCAGCCAGGAAGGCCGGAGCCTGGACTCGAACCCAAGTCCTCAGAACTGGGAGGCGGACGTGCTAACCAGTTTCTCATCGTGCCGCCCATTAATGGTTCAATATTCATGATTGTACTTATTAACATTTTTTTCCACCTAATTCAGTTTTTTGGCTGTGTTTCCATGTCTTTTTGGGCAGTGTGTTAATCCTCTCCTGGTGAAGGATCTGACAGAGAGAGGCCTGTGAAGTACCAGGATGAATAGAAATCTTTTTGCTCATGACGGCTCCATCCAGGTAAACGGTCACATAACCTTAAAAATAATAAATTGTAATAAATGAAAACAATCACATATGCTGATCACTCACTCAATCACTCTCATGTTGACATAGAACATCGACGAAATCCCAGATCTGAAGCGGTTATATAGACCCGCATGGGAAATCCCTGAGAGGACTGTTCTGGGAATGGCAGCAGACCGCGGCGCCTTCATCGACCAGAGCCAATCGCTCAACATCCACATTGTTGAACCCAACCACCAAAAAGTGAGCGAAATGCACTTCCACGGCTGGAAGTTGGTGAGTCATACCGAAGCGAACGCATCCCCAAAGTATGTCCCCTATAAGCTCATTGACTCGTTTTGGCGTGCAGGGCCTCAAAACAGGCATGTACTACCTGAAGACAAAGCCTGCTGCCAATCCCATCCACCGTCAAGAGAGAAGCAGCATGAAAAGAAAATCCGCAGAGCTCGAAGGAGAAGAAGAGCAAGAAGTGCACCATTTTGGCCATGGTGTGTCCACTAAATTTCCCAACAGGAGCAAGAAAGCCAAGTCTTAAGTCTAATTACTGAAATTTGGCACTTACTCAGGAGTTGATGCAAAACTTTTGCGCACATTTTTGTTAACAAATTTCAGATGACTTTGCAGTAAGATAATAATAATAATAATAATAATAATAATAATAATAAATGGCAATATTTTAAAAATGTAATTATTTGTACCTAAGAATAGGAAATAGTTTGACCTGTTCTAATCCTTCAGTTGTAATACACTTAATAAAACACATTCGTAATAAAACCAATATACGTTCACGGATTTGTTAGGATTAATTATGTGATTACCGTATTTTCCGCACTATAAGGCGCACCTTCAATGAATGACATATTTTAAAACTTTTTTCATATATAAGGCGCTACAGTAGAGGCTGGGGTTATGTTATGCATCCATTAGATGGTGCTGTGCGAAAGGGAATGTCAACAGATAGTCAGATAGGTCAGTCAAATTTTATTAATAGATTACAATCCAGCTTTCTGACAACTCCATTCACTCCCAAAATGAATAAACAGCTGTTTTATTATTTTCTCTGAGGTAAAGTATTAGTATTAGCTGGCGATCCAAGATGGCGGGATCTTCTGCGCATGCGCATCACCAATCGTGCAGGGTCACCGATAGCGTCTTGACAGCGAGACCTGTTGCGGCTCAATATTGATCCATATATAAGGCACACTGGATTATAAGGCGCATGGTCAGCTTTTGAAAAAATTGAAGGCTTTTAGGTGCGCCTTATAGTGCGGAAAATACGGTACATAAAGCAATGGATTGTGATGGTATGCAGTCATCAAATTTTTTAATTATTGTCATTTAAGTTGTATGTTCTAATGTGTCTTTGCAAAAGCTGAAAGCCGTTTGCTTGTTTTTCCACTGTGACATCTCTGTCATTTAAATAAACATCACATGGTCGCCATTGCAGGTGTTTGGTTGCTATAGCTACAGTATGCCAGAAGCTTGGAGATGGCATGTTTTCCTTTGGCTGATGCAAATTACCATGGGGACATGCTTTCGGTGATTAATAAGGGCGACCTCGTGGGAGCAGAACGTGTGAAGCAAGCTGCAATATTACTTAAGTTTATTTCAGTTTTTTATCATTTCAGTCCATACATTTTGTCATTTAAATGACGAGCTCAAGGAAGCAACTTGTTTTTTAGCTCTTTTCTGAGAACTGTTGTGATTTCATGCCAACATTTCCAGGTAGGGAACGGCTGGCGTTATCCGGCAGGAAGTGGAGTAACGGGTGCTTTGCAGGATGTGAGGTTCTAAATGAGAGCTAATTGTGGCCAGTTTGCAGGCTTACCATACTCATCCTCCTACTGGGCTCGGTGAACACAGAAGCAGTGGGAATTCTTCAAAATACATCAAGAAAAAGCTTTCTTGGTTTTCAGTGACAAGCTGCTTCTGCACATGGGGAACGTGTCTCTTGTGTTCTATACATGTATTTATAAGTTCCGAAAACAAAAAAAACTCACGCACCCACTTCCATAGTGACAGCATTAAATACACACACTTTTTATGCTGCCTTCATGAGCCTGCTGAAAAAACAAACAAACAAAAAAACAGCATAGATAGACCAGCATTTGCTGGTAGTACTCTGCTGGTTTTTGATGAAGGGCATGCTGGTCTTGCTGGAGTCAACAGATTCCTTTAATGGTACAGGTCTGTCGATTACTGAAAACTGATGTTCATGTACAGCACTTTGTATACAGCAACGCCTGTTCTTAAAGCGCTTTATAAATAAAGTTGAGTTGAGATTAGCAAATTGAACAACATTCTATGGTGAGAGCAGCCAGACTGTAAGATAAGATCACTAAAGCATTTTTGAACGAGTTCAGATTTAAATGATCACAATTATTAATTTATTTAATTAATCCAATTTATGCATGGCATATTTGGCAACAATTAGTATGGTTGTTGCTTTAAGGAAGTAGATTAAATTAAAACGAAGACAAGAACACTGATAATTACAACAAAATTGTTACTTGACACGGCACTGAGAGGTTGAGAACCACAGTTTCTTTCTATTTATTTATTTATTTATTTATTTATTTTTTGTATGTCCAGTATCAGTTATGTATTGTCCACATCCCCCACTGGAGCTTCCACCGTTGCACACCTTTTGTTTATTATTCTTATTGTGGAGTCACTCTGCAGGAATTAAGCTGAAAAAGACACAGTGAGTGCCAGGCTAAACACCGTTATTTGAAGAGATTAACTAAACACAATACTATGTATTTTGTTTAAAGTGTTTAATTTCTATATTCAGCAGCGTTTATATTTGACATTTTCATCGATTGTTCAGATTTGCCTTGTTTTTAAGGCTTGAGTATGTTGATGTTTGCATAAAGCGAATATTAAACGTGTCCAATCATGGTTCAAAGTTATTGTGAGCAAGATTTGAATGTAGACTCACGTCAATATATACTTTAAGTATTATTATTATTTTTTAAACAATCACTGCAAACCTCTTCCCTTAAGTCAACATCATTAACGGAATGCTCACTGTTAAATCAGTGAAAATGGGTAATCAAAGTGTGAGTACTCTAGTTGTATTTTTATTTTTGCGTTGACAGTTGAAATGTTACTGAAAACGTCAATTTAATAACGTCACTTCATCACAGGACTCTGGAACATATTTACATGATGTGTTTGAAGCAGTGTTCTAGAAAGGATTTTTTTTAAACTTATTTTTGTGTCCCACTGTACTTCATAATAGCAGCACATCCACGTTTCAATGCATTTTAGACACTAATAAGCCCGTTTTTTGTTTTCTTGGAACTTGTTTTCATGTCATAAAATGGGAAGCAAACGTCACTTAGGGGTCTTCTGTATTTTATTTTATTTTTTATAGGGTGCAGTAATCTCTAGATCAGCGGTATTAACCCCAATCCAATACTTACACCCCCCATTATCATCTTGTCGCCTTTTGCACTCTAGCCCAAACACGCATGTGTTCTGCTATCATGATTTTCTATTGATCATGATGTTGATACTAAATGCTATTATGCTAAGTATATATATTTTTTAAAATAGGTAATACGTAGCTGTGATATACAAAGTTTGAGAACCACTTCTTTATACTGCATTGGATTCAATTTTCCTATGACAGCAGTGCCGTCTGCTGGGTGTTTTTGGTATCACATGTAAATGAGCAGATTGACCCGAGTAAATGTCAAACATTTCTCCTGTGTAAATTGTATTTTATGGGATATTCAATGAACATGTATTGAAACTAAGACGATGAATATATGTGTAGATTACTGTACATTCTGATATTTTTTTTCTTTTCTTTTTTTAGATGGCCAGCTGTGTGAGCATTGTAAGGAGATGGAGCTTCATGGACATCTTCCATCTGGTAAGAAATTGCAAGTAAAAAAAAATGTAATTCATAATGTGCTGTATATAAATGGTAAACACTGGCCAACCATATTATTATTATTATTATTATTTTGAAATTGTATTTTTATTTGGGTATATTATCATTATTATTATTACCATTTTTTGACAGTAGTTATGATATTCAAGACAAGCTTTATATTTTACAGAATGTTTATTTCACTCCTTGGTGGATATCATTGTTGTGCGCAGGTGAACATAATATCTTGTCTGGTATTTAATACAATTTATAAGACAAAAATTATGAAGTTATTGTTGGGTTTGATGAATGCGAATAGAACATTGTTCTATAATTTGATGTTACTTTAAAACACCTTATGAAAAAGTCCAAGTCTTTTATTTGAAATACTGAATTGTACTTTCTCCTAGCGGTGCTATCATAACGTAATTAAGCCACCGTTGTCTTCTTGTCTTGTTTACAATGAGCCTCAACAAAAGACAAAACGTTGAATTTTTCCCATAGTGGCGCATCGCACATCACACAGCAGCGGGAAAAATAATCAGCCGCAGCTTAATACCGCATGAAAAGCCTTCACAGTCCCTGAGCCGCCTTAAGTGGGGGTGACTCTAAGAATGCCGTGGCTTGTTTGTCTCATGGTTTAAGTGGCGCACATAGCCATGGAAAGATCATTAAATCACTGTTTTACCACTTGGCTTAATCCCCACAACAAAAGGGGCCGATGCGAGAAATGGGGAGAAAGGGGGGGTAAAAAATGGCGAGCGAGATTAAGAAGAAACTTGATGGATCGAAAGTGACGGCTCGGTTTCCCAGCCTTGCCAAAAGGGAGTTAGGAATCTTGATTCCGCATCGCCCATGCTGAAGAGCAGAGGCCGATCGGACATTCCCTGTTACCCCTGCAGCGGCCAGCCGCGCTTGTAGTGTCCACCGCTGTGGCCATCTGCCGGATTACCCAGCAGGATATATTTTTATAGAGAGCATCCTTTTCATATCCTGCCTGCAAAGGTTTACATTAAGGTTGAACTCGGGTGCACTTACAATGGCGGATGAAGTAAGCCCTGTCCTTCTTACAGCACCCCCCTCCCCATCTTCTCACTGTTTGGGTTGCTGATGGCACCGAGTTGAAAGAGGCTGCTTTTTACCGTGCCATGAAAGAGGATCTCCCACTGTCTGCTGCCGATTTTGTTTTTGTTTTGTTTTTCCTTCAAGGCACAGACAATGAATTGATGCCCAGCATGAAGGAAAAAAAAAAACACATTTGGGATGTGCCAAGTGCGATTGTTTCAGCTAATAGGCATCAACAGGCCAACTTCTCCCTGTTACCATACAGGTGAACTCATTCCTGGGAAAATGTTTTTCTCTTTCTCAGCCTTGTAGGCGCGATGGCGTCCCCCATTTTCCTCGCTCTAACGGGATTAATCGTGCCAGTGCTACCCCGGCTGTCACGGTACTGTCTACTTCCCATCTCTCTTCTGGGCCTCTAATGTGATTAACCCATTCCCTGTGGTCCAAATGGTTCTGGAGTGGGGGGGGGGGGGGGGGCGTGTAGGTGGGAGGGGGGGGGGGGTGCACCTCCTTGGCATGTTCACCATGATGCCCAACTTGCAGTCATTGGCACCTTTTGTCAGGAAGGAAGGACTGAGGTCAACTTAAGTCACAAGGGAAGCCATTCGTTCTCTTTTCTAACACGGATCATTTGAAACAAATAGTTCTGGTAACCACTTGTTTAACATTATGTTCTCAATTCGGCCGATACATTCACTCATTCACCTACATGCAAATCCTCAAAGGCTGATACTCGGAATCTTCATGTTAAGGCGATGAAGATTGCCGACGCCCATCATCTTGTCAAACGTCAGCGTGGCGGGGGCTTCGCCTGTTTAACACGCGTCACGCTCATTTGCCATGAAAGTCGTCTCGCACGCAGAGGACCACATGCCCTTTGCCACCGCTCACAGGGAGCGGCACAGGGCGACATTCAGAAATCATCTTGACTTTGACAAACACTTGTCACGTTGTGTTTTTTTTTTTATGGCGTGGGATGTAATTGGAATGAATAGTATGAGGGGATGATTTCTGTTTTCAAGTTTGAAGTACAGTATGTCTTGACAGGAAACAAAAAACATCTAGTGCCATATGAACTGAAATGTATGCCTAGTGGAATGATTTTGAGTGCAGGAAATTCTTAAACGATCAAAGTGCTTGTATTTAGGATAAAGTGCTTCAAAATGTTTGAAATTATTTTTGCGTGCTAGGTGGAAAAATGGACAGGATTTTCCTTTAATTCTTGCCTCTCTGCTGTTACAACATTGAGTTTTTTTTTAAGACATTTAATAAGTTATTTAAAGGTATTAATTATTCATGAAAAATAATGAAGTTATGACATTAATTATAGACAAAATAGCTTCTTATTGTTGTAAAGGGCTCTATGAGTTAAGTATCCATTGAATTGCATTTTTGACATAAATATTTTACAGTATTGATCAAAACTTTGGATTCTGAGGGTTTTTTTTGTCTGCGATGTTAACATTAATTTATCTCATTCACTGCCAGCATATGAGAAATTGATATTTGACGTCTTTAGCCGTCAATGGCATTAAATGAGTTAAAAGTGAAATAGTATTTTTGTTGTATATTTGTGTCAAAATGTAACATCAGTGTCGAAAAAACTATAAAACTTCTTTAAACTTTTACTTCTAACCCCCTTGTGTCCAAAAGCGTTTTTTCTTCTTTTCTGCTTTGTGTCTGACTTTGTGTCAGAAGTGAGTTATGCGTAAACCAGTATCAAAAAAGCATAAATACCCCAAAGACAGCATTTCACGTGAGCACACAGCTCTGCTCAGGCGACAGCATGAAGAATTAGGAGTCTTAATTAAGATTTTTAACAACTCTGCATGCGCTGTTCATATGCGAGACAACGGGCTTGAATAGGGTGGGGTGTGGGGCTCCTTAAACAGCTGCCCGCTCCCAAACAAGCCGAACACGAAGATCCCCACTATGAAGGAATGTGCCACTTCCATTAGATAGTCGATAGTGTTGCTGCTGTGGTCGAGAAACTTTCTCTGTGAGCATTTTCTACACATTTAGTTGTATATATTTCAATTTTAAGCAATAGTAAAGGAGCAAGAAAGAACAATTCATCATTGTGGCTGAAAGACAATAGTGGGCATGAGACGGCGGCGCCTCTTGTGTGGAGATTTGGTGGCTTTCCAATCCTGATATCTTTGCCAGCACCATGTAATGGAAGCTGACACTTATTGTATTAGCAGGGGCTAATGAGTGTCTAAAAGCTGTGTGACTGTTTGCGCCCAGGAATCTCATCGTGTGCGCTGGTTGCTTGAAAAAAAAAAAAGAAAAAAAAAAACAAAGTACAATGTCTTTTTGCAAAAGAAGTGCAGCCCCCAAAAAACAAATGGCCGCGCCACCGTCAGTGCGACTCTCATGAGACACGCGAGCTCAATTATTCCCCTGCTAATAGAGATATGAAGGAGAAAAAATTAGCTTGCAATTTCGGTTGACCTTTGGTCAGCTAACTTGAATATATTAATGAGTCAACATGGATGTCGCCATTTTCAATATAAAACAGTTGAAATTTTCTTATTTAACTTCATATTCATGCTCATTAATTGAAGGTGTGTTGTTAAAAATCCTTTTTTTTTTTTTTTAAATAAATACATTAACTGCAATCAGGCAATGTATATGCAAATGGCAAAATATGTGAGCTGCTGACAGGGTGGACATTTTTTGCTGAGCACAATGGTGGACATTCACATAGCAACATGATTTTATAAGCACTGTGTACTGTTGAACAACTACTTTATATTTCAAAGTTAAGTTGATTTTTTTCTTAAGCTCAATTGATATTTTTAACTATGACAGAGTGGGACACGTTAATAACGTCCAACAATATAGTTAATTAAAATTAAGAAGCATAAGTGTAAATGTTTATTAATTCAACTTTATATGAGAGAGAGGTCAAAATACTGGTCATAATATATATTAAAAAAACAAAAAACGAAGGGTTTGTTCAAGGGGCAGTAACCTCATAATGACAGGGTGGACAGCAATTTCAGGGAAACATGGAAAAAAGGGTTTATTATCACACAAAAGGATACTGTCTACAGGATCAAATAAAATTAACAAGCATAAGTATAAATATTTATTATTCAATTCAAATTTTTATTTCATTCCTTGAAAAAAACTATATAAGAGTAAGTCAAAATACTGGTCGTAATATCACTAAAACATGAGTTTTTTTTTTTTTTTTTTTTTTTTTTTTTTTTTTTTTTTTTAAAGAGACACAAGGAAAAAAGTTATTATGGAAAAAATAGAATATGTAGGATTAAATTGACTCATTTAACTAAATTACTTGTCGACAAAAAAAAAAAAAAAAAAGTTGAATTCTGTATTATTAAAACACTAGTTAGCATAGCAGCATGTGGGATGTGCCATAATCGCGTACATCCAACAGAGGAAATAATGGAACAAAATGATTTTAGGAGACTTATTATTGGACTGGTAATTGGGCAAATAATTTGCCATTTGTAATGAGACCTTAGACTCAGAGTTTAATTATTGTCATAATTTTGATAAGGACATCAAAGGCACTTTGTAGATATTGACCCTAATGTTAAACCACCAGTAGGCTTTACTGAATAATTCCCTCATTATTATTATTATTATTATTATTATTATTATTATTATTATTATTATTATTATTATTATTATTATTAACAGCAATCATCACAAATTTATAACATCATTTCTAAACCTGACCGATTGTTTGAGTCTTGAAGCAATTCAATCAGTAAATTGAACCAGTAGTACTGTAGTACCCTGTAGTCGCCACATGGGGGATATCAAGCTATTAAAATGTTTCTAGCAGGCGCCTAATTTCCCAGTACCATGTCTTGCATTATATGCAACTGGATATATTTGCCAGTGTTTTATTGAAAGGAGATTCATGCAAAGTATTTTGAGTTAAATTACACAGAAAACTGTTTTCTTTGCCTTAGAATAAATAATTGCTTGAATTTGTGGTTTTGTAAAGCAGACAACACAATGATATTGCTTTATAATAGCTTAAGCTACACAATAAATTTCTTAATGTCTGCAAACTGCCAATACACTATCATAGTTGATTTTAAAAAAAAATATGTTTTTGTCAAGGAAGACGCCTTCACCTCAACCTCACTTACCAGTCAAAGTCTGACTGCAGAAATTCTAGTCATTGTTCCAAATTTATGAATAGCCTAATTTGTTAGCGGCTCACACATGTGCCCTTTCACAGACGCGGACATTTTATGGACGCTTTCACTGATCGTCAGCTATGAGGAAAAACAATGTCGTCAAAGCAGGAGGCTGTCAACTATCGGCACATGGCCCGCTGGAGATAGAACGACATCAAGGAACTCGAATGCAATCGGGCTTTCTTCAACACTCGCTACACGGGTCAACCGCAGTGCAGTCATCTGCACCTAACTCAGCCTGACACAATTTGACCTCACTCGGTAGCCTTCTCTGCTTGCCTTTTTGTTTTGCTGCGCTCTCCTGGGAACGCCACTTAATACTATCCGTACACATTCTATCAAATGTGTTAGTCTTCTAAGCTCTCATTTCTCAACATTTGCTTTTCTATTATTCCCCACAAATGCATGTCTTTTCAGGAATGTTCCTTTGGAGGACGGGGGTCTGTTCGAATTGTTTGGCTCGGGCTGCCATCAAAGGCAAAAAGCTCCTTTAGAGGTTTGGATGAAGAGGCTGTTTTAGATGTCTCAAAATAGTTTGAAAAAAAAAACCTAGCGTGTTTTGTGTACTGTTTTCGGCAAAAATAGAATTGTCTAGCTATCAAAACGCCATTTCCCTAAGGCAGTTTAAAATGAAACCAGACTAAGTGCAATTTCTGGAGAAATTGCGTGGGAATGCTAAAAGCTGAATGCTAAGATTTTGAATGCATGTAGAATGCTTATGAAGTAAATTGAGAGATAAATTATGAAATTATGACCTCCCGGTTACCGGGCAATGGACTTTACCAACTGTGTCACCGAGCAGTGTAAGACACCTGGGAATGATGAGACGTTCTATGTATGGAAGTGGGCGTAGAAAGTGATACTTCAATGTCTGTCCCATTGAAAATGAATGGGGTAAAGTTTATATTAAATGTTAAATTGTGCAAATACTGCAAGTAATGTGGAATCAGGCGATATATACCCCGGGAGGCGTGAATTTTTGAAGCTAGTTGAAATTTGAACAGTGGAAATTGGAAGTATTATGTGGGAGTTGTTGCATAAAAATCACAATAACATTATAACATTATATAATGATATAATATATAATAACATTATAACATTATTGTGGGAATGCTGATGCATTCCCACAATAAAGTCAAATTGGTCTTTTAGAATGAGCGTTTCCAAAGATTTCACAGTCAGATGATCAGCAAAAGATAAATATGGTTAATGTCATTCAATGCAAAGACGCTCTAATCTTTGCTTTCTTCTCAGGATTTAATTTAAGCGTTAGTGGAGTGTTTTTAAACGACAGTTTGAGACGGCGCGCATCACCTGCTCCGCTCACAGGTCGCTCGTTCTCACATTGTCGTTGCATTTTTATTCGTCAAACGTCAAGATATTTATTTCCCCCCCAGCTTGGTGCTATTTTTGTGCAATTTACAATTATGATTTACTTTTATAAATTTTGTTCTATATCATTTTCAGATTGGCACTTTCGTTGATAAACCTTCAACATTTTTTTCTTCTGCTGGGAAGACAAACACTACAAAACCCCAAAACCTTGTCTATGCTTTAAATTATTCTGCATGTTTGAAAACCAATTTAAACTCCTCTTAAGTGACATCTTAAAAGCACAATTCAGTCGTAGCAGGTGGACGGACAGCACGCTTGATCGACCATTTCCAAATGGGCATTCAATAAAGGCGATGTTCCTTATTTGCTAATTGGACGTCGCTTCCTTGTCGCATCCCACACAGTGTTTGTAATAACAAACCGAAAAGAAAAAGTTGAGTCAAGCCACACAAACTTGTCCTTTCACACCAAACAGGTTTTTGTTTGTCGGGGGCGGCTTGATTTAGTAAGAGTGAATGAGTGAGGTGTGAGGGTCAGCTCCTGCGCGATGCTGTAAATACCGACTGAGCTTGTTTGGAACGAGTGAGGCCACAGCCCAGCTTGCTATTCAGCCTTTTGAACCAAACAAACTGAATGCTCAACTGTCGTCACCAAATAATTGTAACTGTACATTTGTCTCCCATTTCTTTTGTCTCACACATTCCTTTTAATAGTTTTTTTTTTTTAAAGGGATGACAATCTTATGATGATGCAATTATTCTCAGTTTGACTGTTGCTAACAACTAACTAGCTACAGTGGGTATCAAAAGTCTACACACCCCTGTTCAAATGCTAGTTTTTGTGAAAAAGAAAATGAGACCAAGATAAATTTATTTTTGAAACTTTTTTCCTGCCGTAAATGTGACCTACCAACCAGTGAAGCTTAGTTTCATTATATAAAAAAAAACGAGAGGTGCTAACAATTGGAAAGCTCATTTATTAGTTGGTGAACCGTGAGTATCATTATAGACAAATACCTTCATATGCTAATGACACATCTTGACATTTGGATCATAAAATAGCTTAGGTGTTTGGCTGTAGATATTTATTTACTATGTACAAAAAGTAACATAAACAAAACTTTTGTTTTCTTTCTTTTTCTTTTTTACATTATATTTGAAACCTTTTTTTTTTTCCAGTCCAAAACTGTCTCTCTTGAGTTTTACATAGGTGCTGCAGTTACACTTTTGGCCATGGGGTGTCAGTAGAAAGTCGAATAACTTCCCTACTTCTTTCTGTCGTTTTATAATAAAGTTGACTCACAAAAGTCAAGTCGTCATAATTTACAGGCGACACGATACAATTCAGTGTCTTTAGCTCGCTATTATAAATATGCTCTAAAAGGGTTTCATGTAACAGATAGAAAAAATGTTTTTAAAGGAAAATAAAAACATACTGTTTTCTTCTTACTGTTACAGCAGGCCTCCCATAGTTTAATAACTAATAATTTAAATCACTGAATTAGTTTTATCTTTATATTGGAACATGAAATACCTGCGTCTGTTTTTAATCTGCATAGAATCAAGGCTAATGCTTCATTACAGGGTATTTTTACATAATGATCCTCATGTTGCCGCTGTTAAATTTTTTTTATTAACGCAATTACCTGGCTCTTATTGGACTGGGTCAGAGGTCTAATTAGCCTGCGTCATGCTGGTAAATAGTTGGCGGCGCCGAGCAGGTGGCCCTGGAGGTAAGAGGGAGACATGGGGCATACCGAGGCGGGCAATTACTGGATGAATTTCACTTTAATAAATGTTGAGCTACATTTGGAAATTCAGATAACAGAGCTTTCTGCCTAATGGGTGCTGCACTGAGGCCACTTGTGCAAGGAAATGATCCCAAAGAGGGTTTAATTAACAGCAGCTACATGATCCAGGGAGCGCGTGACAGAATGTTAAAGTGAGGGGGAGAGCGGCACAGCACAGGGAGAATATGAAAATGACTGAGGGGGAGGGGTGTGGTTGAAAAGTGGCTGACAACTTTTATATGCATGCTTTAAAATCAAGAATCTGCTTCTGTTTTTGAAAAACAATAGTGGGGGGAAAAAACATGTTGATACTCGTGAATCTTAAGTCACCATGTGACTTTTTACCCAGTGAAGTCCAACCAAAGTATATATTGTGATGATATAGTTATGCCAAATAACCAAGTGGCTTTTAGGCCAAATGATCACATAAACATAAAGACCAAGTGTCAGAAAAGTTCCAAGACTGGTTAAATCCAAATTACAAACTTTAAAGTAATTCCACTGCCATTCGACGTAATTTACCAGCGTTCATTGCCACAAACTTTTGAAATATTCTTTTGGGATCCGTCATCATAGCTTGGACTGTATTTAAAAAAATCTAATAATCGATATCAAATCGATTTTCCTTTTTGAGCGTGATATTAATTCATAAAACCATGAATCGATTATTTTAATACTTTTTTGTTTGTTTATTGAGCATATAAACAAGTAGCAGAAAAGAAAAATTTAAAGGAAAGAAAAAAAACAATATATATACACAATCATTAGTCACAAGGAGTAGTAAGAAGTTGAAAACTTATCTAGTCCTACGCTTTATTCTTTGTATCTTTTGACTCATTTCATTTATTATTTTTTCCCATAAATTTACAAAAAATTAGACATTTAAAGGCCTTTTTTTTTGTACCTTACTGTTTCCTTGAAATTTGTTGATCACATGAATTGAAAAGTATTTTCTTACATTTATGAAAGACCTGACTTATGGCACTTTTTGACAATTCAGAATCTTTTTAATTTATATTTACAATTATACAAATCTGCGATTGGCTGGCAACCAGTCCAGGGTGTACTCCGCCTACTGCCCAGAGCCAGCTGAGATAGGCTCCAGCACCCCCCACGACCCTTGTGTGGAATAAGCAGTCAAGAAAATGGATGGATGGATGGAATTATACTAATAGAATTATGAAAACAGGTAATGCCTCCGCGAAATTTGATTTGGAATTTAATGTTTGTGGAGTTTTTTTATTTTATTTTTTAATTTTATCACGTCCTTGATATTTAAGAAGAATTGATGTTCCATAATCAATCAATATTGGATTGAACTGAAGTGAACCAAATTGAATCGTAAAAAAAAAAGAAGATTAAATTCCATCCATTTTCTTAACCGCTTGCTCCTCACAAGGGTCGCGGGGGGTGCTGGAGCCTATCTCAACTGGCTCTGGGCAGTAGGCGAGGTACACCCTGAACTGGTTGCCAGCCAATCGCAGAATTATTAATGAAATTAAATTATTCAAATGATTGAGTAATCAGATTACATTTTTTAAAAAACCTTTCTTTGCATTAAAGTGTACAGGTATTTTCAAAAGCATTTTTTGGCGCTGATTAGTGTTTATTAACCAGTTTGTATTTCATATTTGTATTGTGATTGAAACAAAAAGGATGATTGTTTGATTTATGTTGTCTTTCATGAAAGACTGTGGATATGCTAAAATCAGAGGATATGGACAATTAAAAAAAAAAAAAAAAGACTCCAAATGATTAATTAAAATTTAATTTGATCATCGATTGACGATTACCCTGTAATCAATTAATTTTGACAGCTCTATTACATTGCAATCGTATTCTAAAACCAACTGGCATTACCTCTGCCCAACACAAAAAACATCACATAATGTTTTGATTGCCACCTGTTGATTTGTTAGCAGTTATGAAAACAAAAATGACATATTGGATTTCCATACAACTTAGCTACCCGTTAAATTTTGACACAGATCCGGATCAAGACGCGTATCCTTGAATTTATTTATTGAATCAGCAAGTGATTATGCAGTTGAAAGGAATGTCTATAGGAGTAGTCTTCCACTTTGTATTGCGCATTGCTGCCACCTACAGGACTGGAGTGGGACAGTTGTGACTTGGTGCCATTGTAGTTTTTATTTTTACGCTTTGCTGCTCTGCCCTCCGTCTGATTGGTTACAAAAAGCATTCCGGCGGAATGCACAGTGATGAACAGCCATGTAATGGCATGTTTACATCAACACACCTAATTCATTGTCACGCATTCGACGCGGAGAGTTTGTTTTGTCCTGTCACCGCTCTCACTTTTCATGTTTGCTCCCAAGCGCCACCATATAGGGCCGCGGCGGTTTTGTTTTGTGTGGTTTTGTGCATGCAAGGTCCTCATGGTTTTACACACCGCGGTCTCCCTCCACTCTCCACCGGTGCTAAAAGCCCAGAAACAGAACGGTAATTGCCCAATTAGGGCCCTCGCTCCGTGGGCCGCGGAGCACTATGCGCCTCCACATGCTCACAGAGTCAGATAATTGAGATGAAAGCAAATGAACGGATGGCAGACAAACAAGCTACTAGAAAATAATTACTTGGAGTGTTTCTTTTCAGTACCTGTACCGCGAATTTCATTATTGTCAATAGCCTCTAAAGCTGCTCGAAACGCCGGTATTTGTCATATTCATAGAGACTTGATAATGACATTAATTTGTCTTAATGGCTTGGTTCTATTGTTAAAAATAGTGAAATGAGCAGAAATTGTCTTTCCTCAGCAGGTAGAGAGGACTTCAGCACACTCCTGGCCAGCATGAGGAGATAATTTGGTGTGCTTGTCAAATTTCCAATAATTTGTTACATGGAACATGAGTAATGTTAATACCATTAATGTCCATTTTCCTCTAAATTCATTACTGGCCTTTTTCTCTTCCGTTGTAATGCCTTGGCCAATTTCCTGGGATTCAGGATATTACAGCAAGAGTGCTTAAAAACATTTGGTCTTGTACACAAACATACACACAGATCTAAAAAAACAAAAACAAAAAAACTGTTACCTTTGCTCCTCCTGACATTGTATCATTTCAGTTTATTTGAGAAAAAGCGCTTGGCTAATTCAGAATATCACAAATAATGTTCTGTAAGATACCACTTTTCCCCATTAAGCTAGTTTACATGTATTCAAAATACATCTACGATAAATGATGTAAAATATTTAATTGAAACCGAAGTATTTCTTATGACAATAACCTCAATAAATTTCCACTCTTGACTTACACAAAAGGACGTGTTAGACGATGAATGGAGGTGACTGCTCGTATCGGCTTGAAAAATGTCAGCTTTTTGACAGGGTGGACATTTTTGGCTAATGTTAGCATTTAATGAGCACATCATGGACCCTAATAAGATTCAGTTAAAAAAATGACTGTGTACTATTTAACAACAAATATAGTTCAAGTTTGTGAATGTGTATACAGTGTATCACTTGATATTTTACTATGACAGAGTTGATATGTTCCGCTCGATGACATCCAACTGCGCACATGATCAAAACTATGAAGCATCAGTGTAAGTACTTTCTCTGTAACTGGCTACAGTTTCGGTCGTCGTTGAAGAAAGATAAGATGTGCATTGTATTGATGCTGAAAAGATTACAGGGCTCCTTAAAGGGGCAGTTGCGCCATTATGACAGGGTGGACAGCAAATTTCAAGGACACACGCAAAATGTTTTATATGATTATAAAGATCACATGTTAAAAATGACTTGTGGACACTAAAACCATGACGTTTTAGGTGATATAATATCATTTAACCACTTAATTGAATTAATTTATATGCTTCAAAAGTGATGATGATGGAGATGAATTATCAGGAGACTTTACACATTTTTTCTCTTTGAACACTTGACTTCACAGTCTCGTCACGCTATGACTTGTTAAATTCAATTTTCTACAAATTTAGGTTTATGTAATGATTATATCCAAAGGCTGATGATTATCTTTTTATTTTCTGCAGAGAACAGTTATTATATTTTATACGCTATGTACTTGACTTAAATCACACATTGTGCATGTTTATTTGACATTTGCTTTCACTCTTTAAACAAATTACTAGCCAGGGTTCCTGCGTGTGCGTGTGCGTTCCAACTGTTGTAAGTAAACTGTTTTATTTATGTGTGAGTTTGAGTACTAAGAGGTCGGGGTTATTATTGCTTAACACAGGAGCTGATGATTCATTTGACTCCTGTTTGGAGCTTCTTATATAACGTGTTGAATAATACTTTTTAAATAGTTTTCTGTACTTTAACACTGCGATGGAAAATGTCGGTGTTTTCCTTGAAAATCAGAGGGGGGAACCAATGCAACTTTATATTGCTAACATTAAAAATGCAAGTTTCATATATTGCAAAATGATAGATCGGTTTGTTGGTTTCTAATAATGTCCTAATTAGGGATGTTTGATAACACTTTTTCCCCTGACTGGTACCGTACAAGTACTCAATTTTTAAGAACTCACCGTTACTGGTATCAAGTTCCGATACCACTAGTAGTAAGAAAGACCTATATATTGGAAAATTGTATTTTTCCTTAAAATTGCATGAAATTAGTAGAACATTTCTATTATTTATAAATTCTAGTTCCTAACAGTGTTGTTCCGATACTGTTTTTTGGCTCACGATACCGATTCCGATACCCAGTTTTGCAGTATCGGCCGATGCCAACACCATACCGATACCTAAGTTTTTTTTGTTTGTTTTTTCCTCAACATGAAAAAGCTGTCCTGCCATTGGTTCAGAGCATTCAAGGGCCAATAGGATATCTTAGATCGGCTTGCAGTAAACATGTCACATATCAGTGAATGTCGTGCGCGAGCAAGACGCAAGATGCTGCATCCAAAATCCTATATTAGCCTTGGAATTAATGGTATCGGCCGGTTACTTGTTAGTAGTCACCGATACCGATACCGCCGTTTTAATGCAGTATCGGGGCCTCTGCCGATACCAGTATGGTATCGGAACAACACTAGTTCCTAATCATAAACAGCCAAAATGACTATCAATACCTCGCCTGGTATCAGCCCGCTACTGACACTTGGTATCAGTACTCGCCCATCCCTCGTCCTAATGTCGAATAAATCAGTTCTTTTTTTAATGGTAATCTGTTGATTTTGTCTTTTTTTTTTTTTTTGTATTTTATTATTGATGCCCGACACTATTTGTATCAAAACCTGTAATTCGCCTTCATCATGCATAAACCCCCTCTGAAGCACATTAAGCCAGTATTTAAATGAAATTTCGAGGGCTCTCATTTGAATAATTCATTGATGGTGTATCTCCACCTGCTTCGGCCTCCGCGCCAGTGTCTGAATTTGTGTGACGGAGGGCCTGAATGGTGATGTGTGACACACTCCCGATGAAAAATAACAGCCGCCCTCAGATCTGCACAACGGCCGATGAAGAATCGCTGACTTTTATTGGCGGCGAATAAAAGGATGCGATGAAAGAGTCAAAGGCTCGGGGGGGGTTTGAGCGAGGGATTCAGAGGGAGGGGCGGAGGAGTGCAAAACAAGGCCCCATCCATCACATGAGTTGAGGAGACACATTCCAGTGCCCTTAGCAAGAGGATACATTCACTCAAAGTCACAATAGAGGAGGAATCTGGGAGAAGCTGGGAGGGGCGGCCATCAATACGCAACCTCACCCTTGCGCTCAAACTCAATGCGCCTTCCAACCCGATTCACTTCCCTCTATGGGCATGACAAATGTACATTTTGCAGCCCGTGAATGCGCCGATACTCACAACAACAAAAACGGACAAAACAACAAAATCACGGCATGGATGCGAATAGTTAACAATTTCAACTGGCCTTCTCTTGCTTCCCTCCCTTGCCCTCCCTCTTTCTGTCATTCTCTTTCGCCACTTGGATCCCACTCGTTCGTCGGGAGTTGCGGAAATTTGGGGCCGGGGTGCTAGGACATCTCTGTCTGGCCGAGTCGGCGGGGATTTGAGGGTGGAGGGAGCAGGTGATGGCTTTCTGGAGTGCTCTCATTTACACTCCTCCCTTTCTCTCGCTGAGCAGCGTGAAGAGGTGGGAGAGATGAGGGGGCCGCTTCCCCTCACTCCTGTGAGCTGCACCTGCCCGGGGTGAGAGGATCAATGGTGAACTCTGACCCCGTACCTTTCACAATGCTCAGTTTATTACCCCTAGCATGTAATGTATACGTTGACAACTGTACGATTTTTGTGGCATTCGCATCACAAGTTTGAAGTTGGGCAACGTGAGCCACACTTGAGTTTGGACAAGAACACCTTACAGACCAGTGTAAAAGTCTACATTTCCTTACTTGACTGATGAGGACAATTAGTAGCCAATTACAAGTCGAGATACGCATTCACTGAACCCTTCTTGAGCTCCACCATAATACAAAAATATGCAGCATCCAATGCTTTGAGGTTCATTTTCTTCTACCTTTAGTCTCACATTCTTCAATTTTTTTAATGTTCAAACATTGTTTTTCTTACATTTTTAGACTTTTCTGATTTTCTGTCAAATTTCTGACATTTTTGGCAAGTTATTTTGTAGTGATTTTCTGCCTCTCTTCCTTTTTGGACATTTTATGGCTATTAAAAAAAATTATAATAATCTGACTTTCTTTTGGCAAATACAAAGATATCTTATGGTGGTTTTCTGCTTTTCTTTTGTTTTTGGACATTTTATGGATACTGAGAACATTTTCTTTTCTGCCTTCGTTGAAATTAAATTTTCTGACATTTTTAGTAATTCTATGGATATTTAATGGTAATTTTCTGATTTTGGTCTTCCTTTTTGGAGACATTGGTGTAATTTTAAAAACTTATCTCTTTTTTGACAACTTAAAAATTTGGATTCAGACATTTTTTGAATACTGTATTGAATTTTTCATTTTTAAATCTATTGTTAATTATTTGAAGAATATTTAATCTATAAAAATGCTAAATAAATTATTAGTAATAATAATAATAATAATAATAATAATAATAATAATAATAATAATAATAATAATAATAATAATAATACTGCGATTGGTTGGCAACCAGTCCAGGGTGTCCCCCGCCTACTGCCCAGAGCCAGCTGAGATAGGCTCCAGCAGCCCCCGCGACCCTTGTGAGGAATAAGCGGTCAAGAAAATGGATGGATGGATGGATAATAATAATAATAATAATAATAATAATAATAATAATAATAATAATAATAATAATAATAATAATAAAATAAATAAAACCTCATTTCTACTCTAAAGCGGGATTCACCAATTCCGGTCTTCGAGGTCCGGAGTCCTGCAGGTTTTAGATGTTTCCGCCTACCAATACTAAAGATCAGGATTGTTATCGGGCATGATGATGAGCGGATTCTATGAATCGGATGTGTTAGTGGGAGGAAACATCTAAAACCTGCAGGACTCCGGACCTTGAGGACCGGAATTGTTGAACCCTGGACTAAAAGTGGGACGTGGCTCCAGAGTCGCAGGTTGCAGTCCCCTGACATATCTAAGTATCGGGTTCACTGACGAACAAAATGAACAGGAAAAGTAGTCTTTGCATCAAATCTGGATCTGAATTCAGAAAGTGTTGTATTCTTGTATTACATCTTCAAAGTATTCCTTTACATTTGCTAGCTTCTGTAGCTAGTTGTGCTGGACTAGAATTGCTCAACTTGGCATTGGAAATCATGCAGTTGGACTCTGATTCCCATCACTCAACTCCGTATTTATAGAGCACTTTAAAACAACCACCAATGTTTTCTTAAGATAAGATAGAACCCAGAGGCAGCAGATAAAATGAAAATAGCTGAGGCCCCAAAATTGAACCCTGTGGAACACCATACGTTCCATTTCATGTGTGGATTCATATTGCACACATTTTTTTTTCTTTGCTCAACATAGTTTAAAGAGATTACAATAAAAAAAAAATATATATATATATATATATATATTAATTATCAATTTAAAATTTGATTAGCTTTCCACTTCAGTAATTACTGTCCCGGAATGGGTTCATGATCAATTAGCCAACTAAACAATGATGCCCATTCCTAATGTAAGCAACACATTATTTTCCCGGCATTGTATTTAATGGCTGTTAATAACTGTTGTTGTTTTTTTTAGTTACCCGTTGCTTTTTTGCCATCAAACTACTTGACAGTTTCCCTTTACATCAATACAGTCATGTATTGTGTTGGTGTTTTCCCATCTTGCGTTCATTATAAACAGGAGGCCTTTTTTTTTTTTTTTTTTTTTTGTCCGTCAGCTCATTTTGTCCTTGAACCAAGTATAAATGCTGATTATTCAGAGTGGCGCGGTCCATTTTGGATTCTGCCGTAGCGTTAGAGTAGTGTGAAAGTCGGCAGACCCCTGGCCTTGACCTGCTGAGAGCCACTGTGTCGGTTTCTATGGTAATGGTGAAAAAGTAACTACCTCCCGGCAGCGCCCCGCCGCGTGTCGCCTCCCCAATAGAGCGCATCTGCAGAATACAGGAGGGGGGGGGACCCGGCGAGATGGGCAGTGACCCGTCATCACACCGACTCTCACACATGTGCTCGTATATAGACTTTGAATTAGCCTAAATCTCTTTTTCACACTGCTTGTGTCATAACTCTTGAGAGGGAGAGTGGGAGCCATATATTCGCAACTCAGTTCTCTGAGTGTGAACGGAGTAAAAAAAATAAAAAATAAAAAAGCCGGCACAGGGGTACAACAACAAAGTGAAAGAAATGTGACAAAAGCAGACTGCAAATCAAAATGCTGACAATACAGATTTGAGGATGAAGGATACTGTTGTATGAAATATAAGGGCTGCAACTATCACTTATTTAAATCATAAATTAACATGCCAATTTGTTTTCAATTAATCAGTTAATTGGATTTTATTTTTTTTTTAATTTACATTATTTTTTTCAATAACGGGACAAATTTTCAAATCAACAGTGCACAAAAATTAACTACGATTTTTTCTTTTCTTTCTCTTTTTGGTGAGGAAATTGACATGAGGAAAATGTGCAAAAATGTTGGTCATTGTTTTCCAAAGTAAAAAGCATTTTGATTCGAGAATAGTTACCCTTGAGGAGCTGTAATTCCGAGCATTGGGAGTCCATTTTAAATTAAATTAATTAATTAAAAAGAAAATGTAAATGATTCATCAAGAAGTTGTCAATTATGTGTCAAGTAATCAATTTGTCATTGCACCTTTTTATGAAATATATCCTGAGATTGGTTTGCTCATGTCCATCCATCCATTTTCTTGACCGCTTAGTGCTCACACGGGTCGTAGGTGGGTGCTGGAGCCTATCTCAGCTGGCTCTGGGCAGTAGGCGGGGGACACCCTGCACTGGTTGCCAGCCAATCACAGCGTTTGCTCATGTGTACATCCAAATTGCAAATGCACTGTATTCAGTTACTGTTGTTTTATGACCTTTTTATCTGCTATTTTATATCGTATAAAAAAAGTAAAAAGTACATACAAATTTACCAACTTTAATTGCAGTTTAACTCTATTTTTTTTGTGTTAATTATTCTATTTTGTCTGGTCATAGTGACGATGTGTTCATCAACAACAACAATTGATCTTGGAGTGTTTTTCAAACTTTCTGATGGAATGTTTTTAAAAGCTTTTGTCCACATTTCAGAAGTCAAAGTTTGTGTTGGCAGTCAAACCGCTTCACCCTAGAAAAAAAAATGAAGACCCCCCCCCCTCCAAAACAAAGGCCACCCCTGAAAAGAAACTAATGTGAGATGAATGGGGAGGAAATAGTGCAAACCGCAGGAGGTCATTAATGAGAAAACCATAAACTTTCAAGGAGTCACACGGTGTGTTTTTTTTTTGTTTCCAGCTTTTAAACTTCAACCACTTTTGTGTGTTTTGATGTTTAAAACTCCGCTGAGGTAAATCTCAATAATATGCAGATCTGAAAATGAGTAAATAGTGTTTTCACGAGTTCTTTCTTGCAGTGTTTAGACACTTCTCTCCCTGCTCTCTGACCTCCCTCCTCCCTGACTCTTACCCCCCTCTGTGGTTTCCCATGAGCCTCCAATTGACTCAATTACGTGAACACACAACTACCATATGCTTAAGGATGTTTGTTCTCACAAAACGGCTTCGCAGCTGCATCCAGGGAGCTCGCGGTTAGTGGGAATTTGGGCGACGGTGAGATGTCCTCCCATCCTGTGTTCCTGTGATCTTTTGTCATTTGCAAGAGTGTTCCGTGGAGACATCAGAGTGCCAAAAAATGGAGAGAGAGAAAAGTGACAATGAAGGAAAAGTAAGAACGTGAATGAGGGGAGGATCAGGAAAGTCGAGTGAAAAGGAGGGAGGAGCAGCGAGTCGCCATCAAAAGTTGTCCAGCGCCATCGTTCCTCTTTGTTTGGGCCACAATAACGTCTCGGGCATGTTGCTGCAGCATGACATTCGGCGGAGAGAAATAAGGCAAACAGAACATCGCAAAAGGCGCTTTTGTACTCGGGGGACTGTTCACGGTGCGGCAAAGGACACAAAACGTGGGACAAAAGGGCCAGTGTGGACGAAGGCGCTATCACTGACAACCCCGGCACTTTGAACAACTTGTCAACGTGGACACTCAACTCTGTCACGTTTGTGTACAGACCCCTTGAAAGGCCTTGCTGACCTGCCCATCTCCCTTTGCTGGGGTTCAAATGGCAAGAAGCCTTCATTGTGTCTGCGGGAGTTCATTAAATTCATTGGTTTGACCTGTTATTTCGAGGCCAAAAGTCTGCTGATTTGGAAAAATGCGAGGCAGCCATACGTAATCGGCGAGTGACCTTCGCAGGGTGACAAACCGCTTTGAAGAACATTTCAAGGCTTTTATATGAATGGGGTCAAAGGGAAAGTTGGAGACATATCTATAGCAGAACAAATGGATTTACATCAAAAGGGAATTTGAAATAATCCAAAGATATTTACACCTCTAATGGCGCCGAGGCCTTTTTCTTTGGCCACTTAATATTTTGACTTTAATGCATTTGTCATTCCTTACTTTTCATTGATTCCCCACAATTGAAGAAAGTAGTCTGGGAGAATGGACAAATATTAAGAAAAGTCAAGTCAGGTATTGGTTGGTGAGATGTCAAAACACGTCATGGAGAACTTGAGCCTCTTAGTTCCCATAACGTCGTCACATTTAGATGTAAATTGCCTCATTAGGATGGCGAGACTCTCAGGTTTGCATTTATCTCCCATTTATTCTTGTCATACACTTGCCAGGCTCCACGACAACTGAGGAATTTAATTAAAAGACCTTTAAACGGGCAAACTTAATGAGCTCTTGGACAGATAGTCGAAACTAGGGGTGTGCCAAAATCGATTCATAAAAGAATCGAGATTCTCCTTTATTAAGATTCAGAATCGTTTAATATCCAAAAATCGATTTTATTTAAATTAGAAAAGAAGAAGAAGGGGGGAAAATGCGCTTCCTATTGGCTTTCATTTATTATATAGATGCACTTTATTTTTGTTTCATCTCATTTTATACTGCAAAAGCTCGACAATGTATAGTTGGTGCCAGTAGCTACAGAGAATAGCAGTTGTAGCCCACATACCGTGTTTGTGAAAAAAGCCACTTACAATACAAAATTAATAATAAAAAAAAAAAGCAGACTGGAGTAGACCATGACATTTTTTTGCATATCTATAAATTTAAGCAGAAATCATTTGTCAATCAAATAATTTTGAATCGAAAATCGTTTGAATCGTGAATCGATTCTGAATCGAATTGTAGACCCAAAACTCTGTAATCGAATCGAATCGTGAGACAGTTAAAGATTCCCAGCCCTAGTAGAAACTATCAATGCTACATATAAATCATCAATTTGCAACACTTATAGTAGATTTCCTTCAAATGCACAGCAGCTAGATTGGGATTCCGCATATGTTACTGTAATAATCAGCTCCCTTTGCGACCTAACTTTTTGACTTTCACAGCTCAGGAGCACTACTTGGTCCTGGAAAGTTTTGTGTGGAGTGTGCCTTTGTCCCATCTTCACAATTGGTGACCCCGACGTGATCACAAATGACAAATTTCAATCCAAGCACAGTCCAAAAAATAAAAATAAAACATGGCCGCCGTGGTTTGAAATTGTGTAGAACAGCAAAAACTCAAATGTAGAATTTAAATCCCAGTTTGCTTAATAATTTGGAACGTGTTGATGTTGGTTGCTCGTTGAAACGTGCTGCCGTTCTGTAGCCACATAGCCGTCGTGTACTTGCAAGAACAAACAACAATTTCAAAGTTAAAACACAGACACGAGTGGTCTCAGTTATAGTCCCTCAGGATACAATGGAAAACTCTGAGTGGAATAACTTCAGAGAGCTTCAGTTTAGTCAGCAAAGTATTCCATGCCACGGGGTAGCAAGGCTCTAAAAGCTCTTTTTCCAAATTTTGTCCTTAGCAAGGAACAGATGAAATAGTGTCGTGAAAGAACGTGAGGCGGAGCAACTTGAGTTGGAGTCCAACCTAAAAAAGGCTTATAAGAATGAGAATGAGAAACAAAGTTCAAATAATGGCAACAGTTGGATGGCACACTCAAATAAAGTGTGGTTGCTTCTGACCCTGAGAGAGAAGATTCTGCATTTTAAAAAATAACCGAAACTTCACCATCGCTGCTATAAATAACGGTGCCATCTACTGTATATACAAATGAAGCATTGCATTTGAAAAGTTTTTAAGCTACTATATGGGGGATTTAAAATTTCAAAGACTCAGAGGTTTGTGTAATAACTACCATTTCTGCAACCGTACTTTGCAGTTGAGAGGCTGCATCATAGCATAAAAAAACCAAAAACAAAAAAAAACGTATAAATACGTCTTTGGGACACTTAAAACATAAAAAAAACGTATTTACGCGTTATTGGGAGAAAATTAGTTAATCATCAATTGACTGAATGTGACTCTCGATCCCCACTAAACAATTGACGTCCACGGGACGTGCAGATCTTATTGCCTTGGTCGGTCGAAGACCAGTTCTGTACTGTACTCCAAAACGACGTGCAAATTGCGTCAATTAATTGGACCTCATTCCGTCGTCAATATGCAGTTACATATAGTAGTCACCCCGCTCGATGGACGTGAACCCGATTCAAGTCATTATTAGTTTGTCGCCCCGAGGCTAGCGTCATTGTGCGTTAGCCGAAAGGTGGGCCGTCATTTATGGAAATTGACGATTGAGGAAAACATATTGACCCATTCACTGCTTAGTCTGATACGGCTGTGAATGTTATCGGCATTCAGTAGTAGCGTTCACGTGCAGCTAGCGTGATGTAGCTATCGTCACGGAGGAAAATAACGCAACATTTAGCCTGATTGAAAACCCGGCGGAATGGCGTTCATAAAATCATTCTTTTCTATTTCATCCATTCACGCTAAATGTTGCCGTCGACCTCACATTCACGCCTCGTTACGTTACGACCGAGAAGTGGTCGATCTTGCGGTTACTGCTAATTGAAAACAAATGTCAAAATACTCGCTTCTTTCTTTTGGAGTAGAAAGAAAGCCAGTTGTGATGATGATGATGATGACGTTAAGATTGCTGAATGAACAAAACTGAGCACACAAGAAAAAAAAATGAAATTGCATGAAATTATTGCCAATTTTCTCATCTCATTTTTAATCCCTGATCCTAAAATGACCATGAGTACTGATACCTTGAAATAAGGCTGGGTATCGTCGTCACCTATAGATTTAAAAAAATAAAATAAAAAATCTGAACCGCCTAAATCTATAGTTCATCTTCAACACACAATAAAACGACCCAAAATACAATCATCAACCCAATCTACGGGGACAAAACAAAGTGGATGGAATATAAAACTATCGACATGACAAATTCTGGATCACATCCCCTCATTTATTATCACATTAAAATTATTTTGATCCCGTCTGTTTATTTTATTCCAACAAGTTCACACACAACCACATTCACCTGTAGAGCCCCCCCCCCCCTGGCAACCCTCCCACAACATCA
Source organism: Festucalex cinctus (assembly GCF_051991245.1). Taxonomy (NCBI): domain Eukaryota; kingdom Metazoa; phylum Chordata; class Actinopteri; order Syngnathiformes; family Syngnathidae; genus Festucalex; species Festucalex cinctus. The sequence goes on along the minus strand of NC_135428.1, from coordinate 9,413,138 downwards.
CGTCCCTGAAGCACTCTCACTTTAAGATTCATTGGTCCCGATAGACTCCGGCAGCCCGAACATATTGCACCATTCAGCCGGTACTTATGTGTCATCTGTTATCTATTGGACTGGTGTTTCTGGTGAGCATATGAATGATAATCAGGCCTTTTGTGCGTCCAGCGAGGTGCGGCAGGATCCGCGCTCCGCCATGTTGCCTCGGGGGGAGATTAGGAGGGGCAGCCGGCCCTCTGTGTCACGTCGACAGTCACAGCGCCCGTCGGCGGCCGGGCCCAAACCCCACTGGGACCTTAAATCCTGTTACACTGTCAGCTAAAACCATCATTTGTATTAGAGATGTGTGGGTGTTTAAGTGCGCGTACATATTAAGTGCGGGGGGATAGTGTCTTAAACTATGAATTATTCATACTGAAAGAAAAGGAGATATTGACTACATCTCCATAAACAGACTGCGCTCTTTATGTCAGCGGGCACGAGATCTTTGGGTATAATTGCATAAAAGCCCCTGAAAATGATCTCCTCCTGCAGCACAGCAGGCACTGGTCAGCCTTATCATCAGGGATGAGTTTGAGTGATGGCAATTGTTCCAACTTAATATCTTATAAATAATTTACTGTCTTTTAGCCAACGTGAACATTTGGAAGATTCTCTAAGCAGCTGCATGTAAGTTGGATTAGCACAGTGAATGATTCTTGACACATGATTTTTTTTTTAAAGTGTAGAAAAAGTGCTGAGCAGGCTGGATTATTTCCCTCAGTAACAACTGGAGAATGAGATTCTTTGCACTTCTGGCCTGCGCCTCCAGAGGGAGGTCAGAGCTATTTGTCAGTCTCCAGTTGGGAGTGCAAATTGGGATGAGTCTCCCTGCGTGACGACCCGCACAACCTCTATTCCTATCCACGGGGCGACTGCTGTCCATAATTTGGGAATTAGTGCGTCTAATAGCAGAGCCACACAAGTTGATCGTGGTCTTAAATGTGACATAAAATCACTTTCAATTTGCGTGAGAATTGCATTTATAATTTCGAAAAGCAGTTTTAAGTTTGGACGAAATTGGCAGTTCCTGAAAAGGCATTTTTTTATAGCACGTGATAACAGATCTCATCAGTGTTTAACTGCTCCTAATTCACTGTAATGGTGAACCCTAATTACAGGTCTAAGGTTTATTGCACATTAGTGGCGTGATGCTGAACACATAACACCTCTTTTAATGGTCGCACTGATGTGTTTCAAAGTGAATGAGTGAATTTGTAAACCGTGTTTGATGGCGGTGCTATTCATTCTCCACGTTTTTTACCTTAATGATTTTTAACTCATTCACTGCCTTTGACAAGTATACTTGTCAATTGTATTTTTTAGAGCGGTGCTAAATGGGGACTAGTCTGACTATGCTCCACTGTAAATATCAAACTTGGAAACAACTTTACTGATGCCCAACCACCGGTAGATGACATCATTGCCCCATTTTATAGGAAATAAACACAGTTTCAGAGTCCATGGGAGAAATGGCTGTATTTTGGCAAACCTACATTTTTCTGCTGTCCATTATAAAAGAACGGGACGGGACAAAAAGTAGGGAGTCTATTCTGTTATTTGGTAGATTCGGTTTATATATAATTATTGAATGTAATATCACGTGAGTATTGGAAATGTAAAAATTTCTAGAATGACTGGCAGTGAATGAGTTTTAAAAACGTCCAACTTTCTTAACTCACGCATCTTTGAAGGCCGATGACAGAGCCTTAAAGTGAAGGAAAATGTTTTCCTATTAGCTAATTGAATGAGAGCGCAATGCGAGGCCGTGCCGCTCCATGACAGAGTCGCCTTTGTTGCGTCTATCCGCCGCTGTCACACACTTTAATTCGACTCTCTTTCTCCCTCATTGAAACCCTCCACAATGACATTCAATAAGGGCCGCCGAGTGAAAACCTGGTTATTTTTACATATTCTTCCAAACCTCCACCCCTCCCGCCCCCGACTCGGCAGGGGCCCGAGCAAAGGAATTAATCACTGCTCTTTAACAGAACTGCCTTCAGGCAATGACTTGTCCCTTTTTGTGCCTCGAAATGACACATTAACCCTAAATTGGTTTGCATACACTTAACATTCAGCTGTTAGGTCTGTAGCCATACAAAATAAAAAGTAAACATTTCAAATTATTGACAATTCCGAGTTTACGTCACAAGTCAAAATGGTGGTTTCATGCTCTATTCGAGGACGGTTTGAAGTCGGATTTGTGAAAGTCAAAGCGTTTGAGGCAAATGTAAACAACTGATTTGGATGAATTGTTTGTTGTTTTGGTTAACGCAGTCATTCTAAATAAACGTCACGTCAACATAACTCTTTGAGATCGGAATTGACACAATAGGAGTGATATATCCGATTTCCCACTTTTCATCGAATGCAACATTGCATCTTGGATCGTAATTTGATTTGGAAGGATTATTTTGATTTGAAAATGTGATAAAAAGTTGTAGCCTATGACTATTATAATTTATGCTAGTCACTAGGGATGTACCGATAAGGGCAATATCGTGATATCGTGATATTAAAACTTCCACAATATCGTCGTTGTCATGTTCACAATATTTAAAAGAAACACATCTGTTAAAAAAAAGTCAGGTTGATTTCCATTTGTGCAGTTCTAGCACCCTCTAGTGGCTAGTTTATTAGTGCGACTTAATTTTCATTAGGGATGTTTTGGCCTTCTATGTTTAAAATCTATGCTAATTGTCAGATGAAGGAGAACCTAATTTGCTTGTGAAGCTATCAATGTGTGCTTGCATGAGCAAGTAAGTGTCTCAATATTGTTATTAGAGATTGTAGGTGCTTTATATGCACTGCTGTTATATACACATATATATATATATATATATATATATATATATATATATATATATATATATACGTATATATATATATATATATATATATATATATATATATATATATATATATATATATATATATATATATATATATATAGTGCTTTTTTTAGTATGAGCTCTTTTTTTTTTTTTTTTTTACAATATTGTGATCTTATTTAACTCATTCACTGCCTGTGACAAGTATACTTGTCAATTGTATTTTTTACAGCGGAGATAAATGGGGACTAATCTGACTATGCTCCACAGTAAATATCAAAACTTGGAAACAACTTTACTGATGCCCAACCACCGGTAGCTGACATCATTGCCCCATTTTATACCAAATAAACACAGTTTAAGAGTCCATGGGAGAAATGGCTGTATTTTGGCAAACCTACATTTTTCTACTGTCAATTATAGAAGAACGGGACGGGACAAAAAGTAGGCAGTCTATTCTGTTATTTGGAAGATTCGGTTTATATATAATTATTGAACGTAATATCACATTGGTATTAAAAATTTTGAAATTTTCTGAAATGGCTGCCGGTGAATGAGTTTTAAATCGATATAAATATATGACCTTCATCTCGTGATAATATCGTATCGTGATGTTTGGATATCGTTACATCCCGACTAGTCAACATGGCAAAAACAATACAATACGTCATAGAAATGAAGCGTTGCATTGTGGAAATATCAGAAATACCCGGATGTTCAGAATTGTCAGTCGGTATCGCAATTTTTGCACCAATGCCCGACGAATCAGCTCTCTGAATGTGCCAATTTAAGACGTGTTTTATGATAAAATAAGAGCGATGCTAAAAGGCCGAATGGGGCAGTACCGCCTCTCGCGGCGTGGGTGGGGCTGACAAGAATAGACTACATTATGCAGTTCATTTAGTTAACAAGTGAAATAATGGGGAAGCGTGCAGTGGGAATGCCGAGAGAAAAGCACAAAACCCTATTGAGGACTCTCTGCCGCTTGCAGCGTAACCGTCACATGTCCGAAGCGGCTCCACGGCGCCTATTTAAGGAGCCCCCGGCGCGCCTTCAGCACCACTTCGCTGTCCACGCTTCCACGCGAGAGCACGCAGCCGCCTCCCAAATCCACGTTGCACGACTCGCCCGCGCGCCCGCAACCATGCCGAGGTCTTTTCTGGTGGATTCGTTGATTTTAAGAGAAGCCAACGACAAGGGAAGCGAGAACAGCCCGCCTCTCTTCCCCTACGCGGTGCACTCGCCCGGCCACCACCCGCACGGGCTGCCGGGCTCGTGCCACTCCAGGAAGGCCGGGCTGCTGTGCTTCTGCCCGCTGTGCATGGCCGCCTCCCAGCTGCATCCTTCCCCGCCCGCGCTGCCGCTCCTCAAAGCTTCCTTCCCGGCGGCTTTCGGCTCGCAGTACTGCCACACGGCTCTGTCCAGGCAGCACGCCTCGTCCAACAGCATCAACCTGGGCCACGGAGCCGCCATGTACCAGGCGGCCTACGCGGTGCCAGACCCGCGGCAGTACCACTGCATCTCCATCGGTGAGTCCGCAACTATGCAACACTTCTCTCCCACTTCCTTTCTTGACTACATGACGAATATTGGTTCATATTCGACAGAAAACAGCAACAGCAAACTTCAGAGCAGCAAGCGCATGCGCACGGCCTTCACCAGCACGCAACTTTTGGAGCTGGAGCGCGAGTTCACCTCCAACATGTACCTGTCCAGGCTGAGGCGCATCGAGATCGCCACCTACCTCAACCTGTCCGAGAAGCAGGTCAAGATCTGGTTCCAGAACCGCAGGGTGAAGCACAAAAAGGAGGGCAAGAGCGGAAGCGGCGGCCCGCGGACTGCCAACGGCGGCTGCAAATGCTCGTCGGCGGCCAGATGCTCGGAGGAAGAAGAGGACGACATGCCCGTGTCCCCTTCATCATTCTCCGAGAAGGATGATGTGGACTTGTCCGTCTCACCCTAAACTATCCGGACGATTTTTTATTTTTTTTTAAATGAGCCAAAAAGACTGTTCCACTTGTGTACATACAAAGAAAATATTTAATCAGGAATTTATCCTGAATTACTGTATAACTATGTATACATGTTGTACGTTTTGTATGTAGTTTTTTTTCTGAAAACGGTCAATTTGTTGTTGCCCATATTTGTAAAAGAAAATCCAAATGAAAAAAAAAAAAAAAAAAAAAGGGACATTTTGCCCTCTGTTTTTTGAGCTCGGTCTCAAATGTATTATTCAATGTAAAATTTATTTATTTATTTAAAAATGTTGAAATAAAAACAATATTTCTGAGCCGTACAAGTTGCGTAATTGTCTTGGTGGTCTTTTTGCGCGCGCGTAAACCTGAATGGAGTTTTTTTTTTTTGTGAGTCGACTAGCAATGCACTCGAACTGCAAATACAAATAAATATCACAACGATGCATATTTATGAATTATTACAATTAGTGTGCATCATTTTGATACAACGTGAAAGGCGTTTCTGCTTAACTTGGAGCTATAAGGCATGTTTTTTTTCGTCTTTATTGCATAAACATCCTTTTCTCCCTATAGACCTTTAAAGCAGATTTCACTACTTTGTGATCTTCGGATGTCTCGTGTGACTGCACGAGTTAATCGTCATCATTTCGCGTCCATGCATGCGCTTAAAAGATATCGATCTAGCATGAAATTCAATGAGGAGATGCGGCTTGGTGTCCATCGTTGTGTTTATTGTCGTCTTCATGAGCAGGTGGATTTGCGACTATAAAGAGAATAAATGCACTCAACTTTTGGGGTAATCTAGTTTTTATGGATGGAAAAATTGTGCTATTTGAGATTCATTGTGTGTTCTAAAATGTCATTATTTAAAAAAAATATATACATATTTTATAATATGTATTTTAATAAAGTCCGTATTTGTTCTCATAGCCTGTGCGCGTGTTTTCAATCCGCCTATTTTACGCACTGTTCCAACCGCGTTTTGCTTCACTGTTTAGCTCATAAACTGATCTGATCACACAGAATACACTTTAAATTATATCAGCCTCGTTTTAAAGACGTATATTTTTTTTGTAAAGGGTAAAAAAACAGCCTGAAAAGTGCACACAGAGCCTGCTGCCATTTGCATCAATGTCCCTTTTTGGATGTTTCGCTTTTAAACTTTCCTTTAATGGTTCACTTAAGCATTTTAACAAAACAGCAATATTTGCATTTGTTAAGATATGGGATTAGACTATTTTGTTAATTGCGTCATATAGCCCCCATTTTGCTCCAAAATGTGCTCTGTAAAGCAGCTTTTATCCATTCAATAGCCCTGGGGGAGCTTATACGCCCGCTGCTCCAAATGCTTCATTTATTTATTCTTAATTTTGTGCCGATCAATTCATTGAAGCAAAAAAAAAGGGACCATGCACGGTGTCTTTTTTTTTGGAAAAAGGAATAAAAGGCGATTGTGGAACGTAACCTCGACGGGGGCTGACGTGAGGGCTGGAGAGCCGCTTGAGTCAACAGGCGCCCATCGAGCAGACTCGCCCTCGTCTTTATCCCGGCTAATTTTTTATTTACGGCTTTTCTTTGACATGTCTCTTATCTATCAGATTAAAAAGAACGGCTTGTAACAAATCAGTCTGCCCGATTTACAACAGCATTAAAAGGGGACAAAAGGAGCAGGCAGTCAGTACCTGAGAGTCTGGTAGACGGGCGCGGCGCTGCAGCTGATTCGATGGTTTGGAAATACGCACGAAACAAAATACTTGAATCCTGAAAAAGAGCCTTTGTACGTTTCTTTAGAAATCAAGCAATTCTGCATGACAAAGGACAATTAATAAGCCGTCTTTTCACGACCAGCAGCTGGTTTCCCCGTCAAGGAAAGTTGGAAAAAATTCAGGCTGAATGCGCGCAAAAGCCCTTTGCGCGCAGACAGCAACCCAAGGTGACCCATTTGGCACAGTTAAAATAACCAAGCCGAGGTAAAAGCGGGGGGAACTGTCAAAAACATTTAAGCTGAAATATCTTGAAATTGCAAATCCCTTTATGTGGAGGGACGCTGCCGATGTGGGTTAGTGGTACAAAGGAGGTGGTTAAGTTGGAGAGGCTTTGCAAAACGGACACGTGGCTTCTCAATGAGAGCGTGCAGGCTTGCTTGTGCAGCCGCTGCACACTCGACTACTTTCAAACTTGTGCTGCAGCCCAGTAAATAATCTAAAGGGGGGCCATTATGCAAACCAAACAACTTTTAAGACTTTAGGTCTTTTTAAACACTTTTTTTTTTAGTTGTTTGTTCTCCTCATTTTAAATAGTTGCAAGGGCTTGCAACCCATTTAAAAAAAAAGGCTTTAATTAAGAACAATTATTATAATTAATCGATGATGTAGTCTAATTACATTTTTTATTTCAAGATAAATACTTTTTCCAAGTATTTACATTATATCAGAAATAACAATATAGGCTATATGCATAGCAAATTTTAATTTAATTTAAATAATAAATAATATTGTATATTTTAACACTTCTTTGCTCTTGTTTTCATCTTTTTTTAGGCGTAATCCACGCATTTTCACTTTTTTTTTATTTTTTTTTTTTTATTTTTTAAATTGTGTTTTCCTTTTGGGTGCAGACCCTGCCAAAGTGTCAGAGAAGGAAACTGTCGCCTTGAACTCCGCGAGTGTATTCTTTTGCTGCAACATTTGAACCCATTCAGCTGCATAATCTGTTTAACAGCTAATCAGTAATGTAAGATGAAGGGCCGGCACGCAGCTTCACTTCTCCCTCATGTTGCCCCCCCTTCTTAATTGAATATTCAACGCGCGCAACCGTGCTTTTGCTTTTGCTTTGCCTTTTTTCAGGGTGCTCAGAATGCGCCTTTTTCATTCGGCCTCCGCTTATAGAAGCAGTGTCAGAGGTCGACTAATAATGAACTGACGTAGACATGGAAGTGACCTCTGCAAAGCGGCAAATGATAGACTTCTATACCGTGCGTGTGATGCTTGCTCCTTTACGCGTTTGGATGCATTTTCATGCTTCAGTAAATCAATAAAACGCAAATACGACCGCCAGTGCAGACTGCATAGCGACATTTATTTGAAACTTTTTCATTGGGATAGTTCATAAAACAATGTGGATTTCCCCTCTGGAAATTGAAAATATATCGTGATGTTGCTTATTAAGAGAAACTTATAGGCTAACACTTAAAAAAGAAACAAAAGAAAAAGAGAGAGCGATTTTTACGCACAAAAATGCTGCTGTTTAATAATGTTTTTTAAAAACAAAATGGCTACTTTTCATTTGCCGCCTGTTTGTTGAGTTCTACGCGGAGTTAATATAGTGCACCTGCAACATGCAAACTCAAACTGGCTCATGCGTCCAGCTGGAGTGCACCGCGTGGCTTTCCTGCAGTTTGGCGCATGAGCGTCATCTGCTGGTAAAGAAAAGACAAACTTTGGTTCATTTCCACATTGAAGTTCACAATTGTAAGTTTGACGTCAAAATAAAAAAATAAAAAATAAAAAAATAAAAAAAAGGGGGTGGGGGGTCCTCCATGTTACTATTATTATTATTATTATTATTATTATTATTATTATTATTTATTATTATTTTTTTTAATGCTAACATGACAATGTGCAATGAAAATGTTGTAATGTTTCCTCATATTTTCACTACAGTCGTTTTTTTTAATTTTATATATGGAAATATGTAAAAGAAAAGAGTGTGTTTCTAGGCCACAAACAATCCACTTATGTGCAACCAAAACATTTTATTTAAAGAACTGTTTATTCTCATAATCTTTGTTGTAGCAAAACTCTCCAAACAATGACTTTCTGTGGTGACATTTTTAGGCATCAATGCAAAAGAGCACATTATAAAACGAAGGAATCAAAATCAAAATGGTCATCACATTACATCGAATAATGTATCCAAGACATTTGGATAACAATGCGAAACACATAACACAGTTGGATCAAATAAAACTAAATTTTATCGACGCTTTCAGTGGACGTGTCCACGTTAGTACAGTCAGCAGACACAAGTCAACCTATAGGCTAGCAACTCCAGGATATGTCACATAGGCTGTATCGGTCTCCTTAACTTCTCCTCACAAAGCATCTTTGTCAGATAAGAAAAGAAAAAGAAAAATATAAAGAAATGACGCACAAAAATGTTCTTATAGATTAAATTTATTATCCAATGTACAGTCTGTATACCAGAAAAACATATTTCCTTTTAAATACCACATTAATCACAGTCAAATGCTAAATATTGTATATTTTATTTCCTTATGTTTAAAGTTTACTTGATGTCATGGACAGACATCTTCAGCAGTATAGTTCCTATAAACTATATGAGTATAGCTATTGGAGCTAGTCAGGTAAACTGTTAAACAGCGTCATTATCAGTTTTTGAACACTTCCTTTCATCCAGAAGCTGCTATGTTTGAGGACTCCCCCCCAACTGGATGCAACAATATATGAAAATGTATCCAGCATACCGAAATCATTCAATCAAGCAATTGCATTTTTTTTAAGCTGCTACATGAAGAACTTTCAACAAAGTAAAATTAAAACAAAAACAGAATGGTTTGGATCTTGACAGAGAGCAGATTTTTGCTTGTAAAAATTGATTGTATTTATTCACCAGTGTTCTAAAAAGAAATGCTGTTACGTGTTTAATTGTAAACATCTCATTTGCATATATAAAAGCTCTACAGTATATAAAACCAATTTATTAGTAGCAGATGTCATTTTTGGTACATGCTATGCGCTTCTAAAATATTGATGGCAGGCCACAAATGGCCCTTGGGCCATAGTTTGGACGCCTCTGTTCTAATGTATTCGAAGCCAGGTGTCCGCTAATTGTTACTGTTCAATTCTTACCATGGTATTGTTTGGAACTGCCAAACTTGAGCCATCAGATTGGAGCGAAATGTACTGCTTAGTGGAAATTGGGTTTATGACATACAGAAAATGTGCTCGTAAATGTAAGCTAGTCTTTCACAATTGTTGCAGTTCAGCTGGACATACAAGAACTTTTTTTTTTTTTTCCTCCCCCCAGTAAGAGAAACTTAACAGCGTTTATAAGACTGAGCTATAAAGAAAACGATCTCCAGTCAAAGTAACCTTCATTGGTTTTCAAGTATATAATAAAGAGTAAATTCTGCAGCTTAATGATTGATTATCAAAAGCTGATTGTCAGTCATACGTTGTCAAAAGCATTTTTTTTTGTGATAAGCACCACACACGGGGTCAAAAAAAATTTCCATATATGATTCGCAGATAGATCTCCAAAATGAACAATACTTATTTCTCTTAAATACTTCATGAAAGTAATGAGAAATCTTAATTTAACAAAAAGTTCAACCCTGAAGAACAGCTTTATACATGTTATCCTGTCTCGTAAAGTTATTTACATTCAGCCAGTCTATATGATTACTCGATCTGTCGGTGGTTCCTGCTATCAAATATCATCGATCTCCTCTGTGGCTGGTAGAAGCAGCTGGTTGATGTTTCTAGTCTCTGGCCACTTTTTGGAATTGTCATTTTACTTTGGAGAGCAATCCCCTCCCCTGAAGTCTCTTTCACTGCTGACTCCTCATTCAGGCTCTTGATGGATGACAGAAGCTTGCTGTCGTCACCCGATGGAGGGTAATCCATTATGGGAAAAGGGGGACTGAACAGTATCAAACTCTGAGGTCTCTGCCGGTTCCTAAAAGACGGCCTTTGTAAAAGGTTTGCTCTGTTGGGTTTGGGACAGTCAACAAACACTTCAAGACTTGGTGGGTGTCGCCTGGTGATGACTGGAAGTTCTGTCGTGCTCGTCCTCGCATTCTCCGCTTGTTTCTCGACCTTTGGCTGGGACTGGTGTTTGGGCGCGGGCTCTTTATTCTCCAATTCCTCCTTCAAATCAGACATCACTGGGAGAGGTGCAGCATGGCTTTTCTCTGTACTCGTTTTAGGATATTCCTTGTCTTGTTCCTTCCCTGTCTCAAGGTCACCATCTCTCCTGGAGTGAGGTATCTGACTATATTGCACCTTGGGAGGTACAACGGGCACGGCTTTAGCCTGACATGTCTTTATCATGAAGGCAGTCCGCACTGACGACACACTGACTGGGGCAGAGTTTCGCCGCAAAGGTGCCTGGCGATCGTTCAGGAACAAGTCCAACTCGGAGAGGAGCCCGTTGTTTACAGTCCCAGACAAACTCCTCGAGCAGGAGGAAAGCTCGTGTGAAGGACGGCTTTGCTGGTTAGAAATGTCCCTAATGCATCGGGGCCCCAAGTCCAAATTAAGGGAGTATGGTCTGTGCTTAGGAAGGTTGTATTCTTCTCTTTTCTCGGACCCTGCGGAATCGTAAGACATCTGTCTGTAAAAGTGTTGTGATGATTTATGTTTTTTTGGTCCACATTTCCCTGCTGGAGCTTGTGTTCCATTGCTGGTGTTGACACCAGGCAAGTGGGTCAATTTAGTTTCACATTTGCTGCTGGACGTTTGAGGAATGGTTCCGGACAAGGTCTTAGCCAGAGATGCTCTTTTTGACGGTTTGCTACTGCATGAAGGAAATGAGGTCCGTTCCTCGTCCGAGTTCAAAGTTACCTCTTGCGAGCTGGATAACGATTGCTGTTTAAACAATTCCTCCACATCAGGTGAGTGCAGTGGACTGGTGACCCACTGCTTGTTGGAGTTGAGGTCCTCCCATGATTCCACTAGGTCCAGTTCCTCAGAATGTCCTGCACATCCTTCATCATCTTCATGGATTGGCAGGTCCAGAGAATTTGGTCTCTCCTCCAAACATACAGAAAACCTTGAAAAAACTTCAGGAATTGTCGCTACAGCGCATGTAATGTTTTGCTCTCCGTGAGGATTTTCATTTTCCTCAGATTGTCTTTGGCCATCACATGCTGCTGAAGAGCCTCCGACTATCGTCGGAGCTTTAACTTCATTTACACTTTCCTTTAAAGACATTTTCCACCGTTCGCTATGAGCTGCATCGTTGTTCAAAGGCGTATTTTTTTGAGGCATCTGTTGATCTGTCTTATCCATTTCATCCAGAGCAGGGCTGACAATTTTTCTGTTCTCACTGACCCAAACATCATTTTTATAGAGAGAGAATAGGATGTCTGACTCTGAAGGCTGCTTCTTTGTCGATTCAGCCCTGGAGGGGTTGGGATGATCATTGAGAGAGGTACTTGAAGTCTGGTCTTTGCAGAACATGGACAGTGATGGAGAGCTGCGACTTCTTTTCGACTTTACATCCATGGTTAACCTCCTGTTTACGTAAGGTAAAATGGAATCATCGGCCTTATCCAGCAAGTCAGTTTCAGCTTCAGTTATCTTCAGCTCTTGGTGAACGTCATGCCAAAGCTCGTCTGAGTTTCGTAAATCCTTATCCTGGATTCAAAGAAGCAAAAAAAAAAAGATACTTGTTTCATTCATTGCGAGCCCAGGTAAAATGGATTTTTGACGTCTATAGCCGTCAATGGCACTGAATGAGTTAAACTTAAGACTTTTGTAAGACATTCTAATAAAAGATGATTTACCTGTTGAGCAATGTTTTGGCTGCCCAGTTGTGTTGTCGCAGTGCCTTCTCTCACAACTGAAAGCTCTTCCACTGTAGTATTACTCTTTACTTCCCTGGCTCTCTCGACCACTTCTTTGCTTGAATCTGAGGACAAAGCACATTTTTACAGGCTACTGCTAGTCTGCAATTGCTAACCTATGCTACCAAAGATGACGGTAGCATACAAGCTGTTTCAGAATGGGTCTAAAAGTGGTGTCATAAAAGAGATATTTCAAATCCAGACTACAAATTTTCATAGTGCCAAGTCTTCATGCACTCCTTGATGGAGCTTTCCTTCAGCTTGTTGTCAAGTATTTACATTATATCAGGAATAATGTCTTTATAATGGGTCCCTTTGAGCATGGGAAAGTAGCGAGATCAGGAAGTGACTGGCGTGTTGTCATGGTGAAGCAGCCCTGAGTTGTGTTGCCACAACTCTTGCTTCCTCTTACATACATAACAAAGAAAACATTGCACGATCTTTTGGAATATAGAGAAAACTCAGTTTGTAATTTAGGTTTGAAATACATCTTTTGGGACACCAGTCCTGGAATTAGCTGACACATCTGGTAAGAGTCATGACGGAAAGAAGAAAAGGAATGACTGGCTTTGGAACAGATTGTAGTGGTTAAGCGACCTGCATTCTAGAAAGGGTTCAAAGAAGCAGCTCTTACCCTCTGGCGTAACACTTGAGGCCAGCTCCGATGGTTTTTTCTTCTCTGCTCCATCTCTCTTGACAGAATCCACTTGAGGACACATGTTGCTTTTTCCACCATTGCTCTGCTCAGCGGTTTCTCTGCAGGGTTTCAGGGTTGCTGCAGCCATTCTGTCCTTGGCGAGCCCTCTACATGGCGTGCTGTTTGAGCTGATAACAGCTGACACACGCAGAGGTACCGACACAGCGAAAGGCTCTGATATGTTGACGGCCCTGCGTTGATGCCTCGGCGATGACTCCAGTGGAAAGAAGCTCCCCGGAAAGGAAGGTCGCGAGGTGTTGTTGTAGGAGGAACCAGAGTATAACATCCTCCTGTTTTTAGGCGATGTCGGTTTGTAGCCACTCAGGTCATCTCCCTTGAACACCTTCAGCTGCTCTGGCAGTGTTCTTTGAGGAGTTGCCGAATCACCTGATGATCCGCCCTTTTGGCTCAAGCCGGTGTTCCAACCGCCTGTTGCTCCGCCAGATTTATTCCCCTTAAAATCCCAGTTTTGCTCGTGCTCACTCAAGTCATAAAGTGAATCAGATCCCAGTGTTCTTGATTTTACATCTGGAACAAAAATGTTGCCTTGTCCCCCCGTTTGACTCGTTCCAGTTCTGTCATCATCTGGAAACAACAAGGTGGAGCAAAAATTCAGATTTTTTTTTAGACTTGCACGCATTATTTTACTTGGCAAAGACTTTACCTGTTGGCAAGGAGCACAGTGACTCCATGCTCCTGGATGGTCGAAGAGATGCCTTTTCTGAGGACAAAATGCACAATTATCACAAACACAGAGCAAAACAGGAAACTGTAAAGACAGTTTTATCTCAAACTTACTGAGTTCTAGACGAACCAGTAATGAACTTCAAATTAATGTTTGTATCAATGAGTGTTGTGTTTGTGTCACCAAGAAATAGAGGTACAGTGGATTACATTACTTGGCGGCATCTACCAGATGGCACAATAAATTCAGGCCCCTCTACTTTACTGCTGACCAAAAGGCCTATTTAGTAAGAAAATCTTCTGTCATTTCGTAGTGGTTTTTTTGGGCTGCTAGACAGGCTGTCATGAGACTGATTTCACACAGTATCATGCTCATTTCTCAAGAATTACTTGGCGGGAGTTGCTGCTCTTTCAACAAGACAATTGTTTTTTCTGTCATTGACAAACAGTCCATCTTGCTGTTACAGTCACACGATACTTGCCTGTTAACCCTGGAGCTCTAATGAAGACACTTCCATTTCGGCTCAGTTTTCCTTTGGAGTCCACGGACCGTCCCAAGTTGAAGATGGATTTCCATTTTTTAGATTTCCCAGAAAGCTTTCTCCTAAAAGATAAATAGTTGTAAACCCAATTGATTCCTCACACCGTTTGTCCACTCGGTGAACTGCGACATACTTGTTGTCCAAGTCTATGACGGTGTGGTAGAGCGTAGTCATGCTAGTGTCAGGTAGACTGTTCTCGCGTTGCCGTTCTTTATGCACGGGATGATTTGGACTTAAGGAGCGGGCTTGGGCTTCTTCCAGGCTCATCAGCTTCATTGGCCCACACTGACTGCTAATCGGAAGCGTGGCATACTTCTCCCCGCACAGCAAACTTGGTCCTGTTAAAGAACTGTATGTCATGTCTTTGCTAACATTTTCAGGGTTTGTTTGCATTAGGTCAGTGGTTCTTAACTTGGATTCGTGATGATACGCCCCAAATGGCCGTCATTGGCTGTGCTATATAGAGCCAGATACAACCTATGTGCTACAGGGAATTTGGTGTGCTTAGTAGTCGACTTGTAACTGGTGATGGTACGTCGTGTGATTTATTCATTCTTCTCTTCATACTAACTGCAAAACTAGAAAGTAGTCGGACGAACATGTGTCATATGAATTCCCACTTATAATGGAACATATGGTGTTCCACAGGGTTCAATTCTGGGGCCTCTGCTGTTAGAAAACTGGCGGGTTTTCAGTACTTCCAACAAGGTTAAGAAGTGCATTAGATGAATTTCATACCTTCTTTGGTTTTGATTTGCACAGAGTCACTATTGAAGATCTGCTCTGTGTGATTTAGAATGAACTCCACCACAGACTGTTGTATTCGCACCTCCTGGAAAGCCATGTCTCCATTACCAGATGTGGCCTCTATTGTTTTGGATCTGTGAAAATCAATCACACGTTTGGTCTTGCAAGAAAAAGGGCAGATTGTTGCCGATTGTTTTTTTATTTTGCATGAGCCAAACTCACCTTAAAAGATTAGGAGCCCAAACTAAGGCCAGATTGCGTGTGTGCATGTTTGTCTGGGCGCTCAAAGTGGCGAGGCGGGCCAAATGCTTGGTGAGATACTCCAGAGTCCTAAAGGCAGTTGAGAAACACTCAATACTAGGACTTAAATCAAGTATGAAACGGCATGAAGTGCTGTAGTTCACCTGAAGTGAGGGGTCGGCAGTTGCTTAACAGTCTTCTGAATGTGGAGAAGTCTTTCATGATCTCCACACACCGAGGCCACTTCCTGCATGTAAAATAAATGTCATGTTTTCATTCCCCCCACTGCTTGATTTGGAATATGAACCGAATTCCTGAGCTTGTGCGAACAAAGTAAACTCCCTCCTAGCGGGACCTGGACACTTGCGTGAACGTCAACAAGCCTGCGCCAGAGCGTGTGCACTCAAAATGATGTGTGACTGAGGCCTGAACACATTTTCTAGATTTGTCCGTCATGTGTGACGAATATAAATTGCTTTTCTACAGTCTCAAATGTGTCTGGCAGTTAAGTCTGGTGGCAAAGTTCCAAGAAAAAAAATGGTAAGAATAAAGCACAGGATGACAGATGTATACTCTAAAAGCTTCCAGGAAGGTTATTGGAGATGGAAAGGAAGTTGAAAATCACCTTCAAATGACGAATCACACTCGTGTTGCCAAATCAAACACATAACACACATCTGGAAACGTGAGATAGCGACAAAAGTATTGGCGCACTTTACAATTTGGAGTTGGTGGCCCCATTTTGGGAAGACTTCAAGATTTTATTGAGAGGCCACAACACATGGCTCACAAGCGCTGTTGCAGGTGAGATGGGGTTTGAGGTCACAGCTCTCAAGTTCTTCCACATTAAACTTATGTAAGCATGCATTACTTCGTGGACAGAGGCAAAAACACAAATGGGCCTTTCTTCATGGTTCCCACAAAGTTGTAAGCACAAGATTTAAGATTTAGCAAGACCTAAGGGCTCGAGCCCAAACCTGACCTTGGCAAAAAAAAAAAAAAGTTTTTAGATGAAGAAACATAAATTTTTCAGTGGTATACGGGTTAACACATTGAGGAGACATTTGAGAGCAGAGACAACTGATTTATTTATTTTTTGTCATAATTTTGTAGGCTCATTTCGTGGACATGCCTATTTATTTATTTATTTATTTATTTATTTATTTATTTATTTATTTATTTATTTATTTATTCATTTATTTCAATTGTTCAAATCTGGCCCACAAAACCAAGTGTTGCAACTATATATTTGATGTTCTCTTCATTTTGGCAGTAAAATCAGTGCTGAAATTGCAACTTTGCTTCACATTTAACAGATAATTACACCAAATTCTCACCAAATTCTTTTTTAAGATTACGGTACGTTCGCTGAAACATCAGAGGAGATACCTTTTTTTTTTCCTCCCAGACCAATATGGCATGGGTATTCACTCTTTCAGTAACCACTAATACAGAGTACCAATACGTCTTTTTACTTTTGATATATAGTTTCATTTAACACAACGACCAAAAAAAAATGTGACCAGAGCTTTCTTTCTGATGCAGATGATGATTCGCCGATGTCGCATTATTTATTTTGCCTTAAGTAATAAGTATCATGGGCTGGTATCAGCACCCCCCACGAGTACCTGATATCTTAAAATAAGATACCGATATCTGGTATCAGTACTCGTCCATTACTAGTACTCTTAATAATTACATTTAATCTTGATTTTAATGGATAAAACAAACAAATAAATAAATAAATAAATAAATAAATACAACCATTTCACACTGAGATTTGAGAATTAATGAGATTAATGAGAATTTAAAGAAACTCTTTATTTCGGCCTTTAAAATATTTTGTATTTGCTGTACTAATGAACATTCCGGTTCTGAGTGTTGGCTAGTGATTCTGAGCAGATTTTTTTATTTTTTTTTTCCAAGTCAGCCTTTTTGTTAAAGCTGCATGTGATTGATCAAGACGTGGCGGTGTCTGCTTCCACTCTAAGCAGAAGGGGGAAGGGGGAGGTGGCAGACATACAGTACTACACTAAGCCCGCAAAATGGAGCGAGTGAGATTTTGACACACTTTTTTACATAATGGGCAGACTCCACAAACAAACCAGCATTAAGCATGTTCATTTTAGACACAATTTGGTACTAAAGAAGAAAAAAAAGTCAAAATTTCCACCACTTCTTTGTTCATCCTGCACGAGCGGCCCGCTTACCGTGAACTTGCTATATAGCTCATGCGTGAGCAGCGGATTTGGTAGCTCCCTGAAGTAGAGCTTGCATAAGGAACCCACACAGTGGATGTCCTGAAGGTACACTTCCTTTGTAAGGTCAGGGCACGCCTCTGCGCTGAATTCCTGTCTGCACGCACACACAATAGACAGACACAGCTGATAAAAGACGTCCAAGGCTTGAATGATCAAGTCATCTGTCGTAGATGTTCAAAACGAGCTCCAAGCGACGTACCTGAGTCGCTGGATGTTTGAGGTGACCCCTGACAACCTGTAGATCCCATGCACAATTCCGTGCTTCTCGATGAATTCTGCACATTTCTGTAGAACCTGAGGGACTTCAAATGTAGAAATAGTTTTTTTTATGTTAGCCATATCTGGACGTCATATTAAATGTGGCAAACTAATGTTGCTTTTAATGGTCTGTGCTTGTTTTCTCTCCCTTCGGGTTCCTGATTGTAGGTGGCCTTTGACAGGAAGTTAAAAATGGTTTGTTTGTTTCAGAGGAAGGTTGACACACCCAGCCCTTGTAGCGGGTATTACTTACGACATTTCCTCTAATAGAAAACGGCTACCAGCGGCCGACGCGACTTTCTTCGCCTGCAGTGCATCACCTTCGGCTTGGCTGCTCGAGTTGGGACTTTTAAGTCTTAACTTATACTTCGCCTTTGCTGTGCTAAATGGAATCATTGTGTTCCGTCTGCCCAGCTGACTAGTCCAACTTTAAACTACACCCTCACTTGCTTGTATGTGAAGATAGTCTGCGAGCTATTTTTAGACGTGCTTCGGTTTCCCTCATCTCAGTATGTTCACACGTGTTTGACTTGCTTGGACTCTAGGTTGCGTGCCTGCGGTAAAAAACTGGATGATGACTAGTGTCGCGGCCCTGATTTATGTCCTCTGTCTTTTTACCCAGACGTCAACACAGGAACTCTTTTAGCTGCTGTTCAGGCTATATTTGTCTAGATTTGCTTTAAATGTGCATATTTAGTTGTCTTTACCGGAAGGCCCAAGCCGGGTTTTCCAAGCTTTTTGTAACATTGCAACTTCAAACTGAGCGAATGTTTGTGTGCATGCCCGCAACTAGTGTTGTTCCGATACCGATACTGGTATCGGCAGAGGTGCCGATACTGCATTAAAACAGTGGTATCGGTATCGGTGACTACTCACAAGTAACATGCCGATACCAATTATTCCAACGCTAATATAGGATTTTGGATGCAGCATCTTGTGTTTTGCTCATGCATGACATTCACTGGTATGTGACATGCTCACTGCATGCCGATCTAAGATATCCTATTGGTCCTTGAATGCTCTGAACCAATGGCAGGACAGCTTTTTCATGTTGAGGAAAAAAAACCTTAAGTATCGGTATGGTATCGGTATCGGCCGATACTGCAAAGCTGGGTATCGGTATCGGTATCGGGAGCCAAAAAAACGGTATCGGAACATCACTACCCGCAACATGCCAACTTGACTACATAATATTGGGACAGTTATATAAATTTTACATACAGTACGTTGTTGAGCAAATGAACAGCATTTTTTCTTCATTTATGAAATTACACATTTATTTGAGATTTACTTGTATTAAAATGTCATGTGGATTGTAGGCCAACATTTGATTTGTTGTTTCAGCAATGCTGTAATGACGTTATACTGAATAACAGTAGAGTGCAGACCTCCAGTATGGAACTGTGAGCAAAAATGTGGAGTCTTACTTCCTTTTTTCCCCCCCCACTATCACAACACTTCCTGTTTCATGGAGGATGATGTGTGATGCCGTCACAATTCTGGCGGCTGAACAATTTCATTGAGTGACTCAATGTGTGAAAATAACCAACATGTGATTGTCTTTTTTCCTTATCACATCTCATAGTTTGGTATTTTTGGCATGTACTAACCGTGTGTGTTGTATTTACTCCTTTAATGTCAAAATGGCGGTTGTTGAAAAAGGTCAACAAAATAACGTGAGAGGGGTGAAGGCTTGCACAGTACTGTATGTACTGAATGTAGTACAACTGGCACATTTTTTAGAGTAGTTTTTTTTTTACTCTACATTTAGGATTTGTCGCCGTCATGCACAGATACATCACATTTCCAAAGTGGTACGTTTTATACAATTGGTGAGTTTAAATGAGTAGTTTAATGCTAAGTGTGTTACAGCATTCAACGTGCTGAGATTCTCTTCAGAGAATTGCATTCTAATGAATATTGTGTTTGTGGAATATGAGTTCAGGGTTCAGTTCATGATCAATAACGGCTCAGCTTCAGAATACGAGGCCTAAGTAATTGTGACTTTATTTTAAGTTGATAGCATGTGGCAAAATGGCCGCCCCCACTGATGGATAAAAAACCCCACAATATTAATCAGAATACTGTGTTTGGACTATAGTAGGACTGCATATATTATGTTATAAAATGTTTGGCTTGACTTTCCCTTTCAGACAAAAAAAAGCAAAACAAAAAATGTTGAGCTTGATTGTAGGTGTAACCTATTTTTATTCATTGTTTGAGTAAGATGCAGTCTCACAATTTAGTTATGTATTACTTGTAGTGGGATTACGCAACAACTAAACAACTGGTTCTCATGATGAGAAGTGTGTAGAGGAAAAAATGATGCTCAAGCAATTTAGGGATTAACTTTTTGCACTATAACAGTCCCTTGTTCAGCCATTTTTAATATATTTCCCTTTACTCCCCATGAATTCTTGGCTTAGCATGCTAACATATGGTATTTCACAATCTTATAATGCTATTTTCTTCCCCCTTTTGAATGGATATAACAGATCCCACCTGAATTAGCAAGTGGCCAACTAACTTTTAGATTGACAGACACTAATATGATAATCCACTTTTTTTTTTTTTTTTACTTTTAGACAACCAACCATGAAGGTCTGCTAATCTTGTTATTAGATGTATTTATTCATGTTGTTGCTAGGTATCAACTTTTTTTTTTATTTTTTTTTTTTATGTCTGCCCATATCTGTGACAGAGGTGGACGGCGGTGTCACCGTACCCCCTCCCTCACTTCCTGGACTGAATGCTCCGCCTCACATTGTGAACATGCACCCGCCTCAACCCCTGCACATTAAAGTTACATTCAAAGTCCCCCCCCCCCTTTTGCATATCAAGTTGCTCACCCAAACCTTAATTGATCGTTTTAAAAATGATGATATCAACAGCAAAGGTGCTATGTATGAATAAATTGACCGTCTTGTTCTTTGTGTCTCTACTAGTTTCCTGTAGGCAGCAGCGAAGCCCAGACGGCGAGTCACAGGGACTCTCCGTCACTGGAAGCAATTGAGTCCAAAAAATGAGACGCAGCCACACCCAAACTTCACAAATGAGCAGTGCAGTGACTCGGGGCAAAAGGTGAATGAATGACAAGTAAATGTGAAATGCTTGAATATACATTGAAAAAAGCGCACTAGTAAGTTATTTACTTTTGTCTCATGGTGTTAGGTTTATGTGTCCCATTAGTAATATGCTACAAATGTATTGTATTGTAGTTTATCATCCTAAATTTTAGTGGTCCGACACAATTATGAGGTTATTTGTTTGAATGAGAAGAAAATCAAGGTGTTACCATCCTGTCCTGAGTTCTGGAGATGTTCCGTCAAGTCACAGCCGAACGCATTTTCACCTCCTTTCGTCTTTGACTTCTGCTTGGTC
The DNA here is from genome assembly GCF_051991245.1 of Festucalex cinctus. Classification (NCBI taxonomy): domain Eukaryota; kingdom Metazoa; phylum Chordata; class Actinopteri; order Syngnathiformes; family Syngnathidae; genus Festucalex; species Festucalex cinctus. The sequence goes on along the minus strand of NC_135428.1, from coordinate 9,391,897 downwards.
CCTTTTTTCTTCATGTGGTTCCAGTTAACAGTCCCGACGATTAGCGGCTCCTTGTAAACGTGGCGATGAATCCATATGACCCCGAGCGAGGGGGTGATCTTGCGGATCAAAAAGCAGCCGCGTAGAAGTCCCCGGCGATCTTCTCCCAAATGTGCTGCATCCGCTCACATTTTGTGGAAGCGCACGACTGGAGGCTGAGGGCAGAAGTGACGTCACTTGTTTAAACTTTGAACATTTTTTTTTTAGGGTGGCATTGCTTCACAGGAATGACCGAGTGGCACTTTTGGTTTGCTGGGACGTGGCAACCGGCCGCTTTATCTGTGAAAGACTTGCAGAAACAGCATTCGATTCGCTCCGTTTCCTGTTGTTGGAATTTTTTTCTCCTTTCTACTGGCCAGTCCTCTCTGCTCCTTTCTATCTCCTCCTCTTTTCCTTCATTCCACAGCCTCCTTGTTCACTGGCTCCTCTGTAGCGAGCACCGACCAATACAAGGGAGGCCAATCATCTCAAGAACGTTCTATTTATAATCCGATTTCCCTACAAGATGTTTGAGCTCTGTGTTTGAAATTGAGGCCGTGATGTGGCACGGATTTGAAGAAATGTGGAGATTCACTAAAGCAGACGGAGGTCTTCCATTTCTCAACGATATCTCCCCTTCACGTTCCCCAAATGTCTACGGGATGGCTGCCCTCTGCCTTCCTGAATGCTCCCAGTGTATACAATTTCCTGTGCAAAGCGTCCAGGCTGGAAAACAAAAACAGAGGGGTTCTGAAGGAAGGAGGGAAGTGGGAGGTGACTGAAGTGAGGGCTTGAAGGGCACAGATGGGAAATGGGAGGTGGGGTGGAGGGGGTGTTAGGGTTAGGAGATGGACACATGGTTCTTGTTACTTGCATTTGATCTTGGACCAACCGGTCCGAACTCCCAGCTAAATTCAGCTAAACGCTTTCTTCCACTCTTCCAGGCACCTCAAGTGGATGTCATCACTGCATTGTGGCGTACACACTGGTCGTCATGATTGACTCCTTGTATTCCCAGACTAAGTGGTTTTACAGGGAAAATTACACACCCGCAACCCCAAATTCCATATCTTGAGGTTTGAAATCTGTCCGCTGTGTGCTTAACCTTTCCAAAAAGCCGTATCTTTAAGAGCCGCTTTCCAATTGCAGTGCATTCACTCAGACAGGTCCACAGGCTGCAATGATTTACTCAATTGGATTTCAAAGTGCAATATGATGAGAAGTGAAGCAGAAAATCCATCGTCACGCTATTATGGAGCCGTTACTCATCTATTTGTGTGGCCACTTGAGCGCAGCAAATGTAAAGCTTTCTTACAAAAATGATCACCAGAGCTGTCAATTGATACTTTAATCAGTCACAATAAATCAAATAGGATTTGGGTTTGATCCCTCATAACACCTAATTTCTTGGTCATAAATTGAGACATTTTGGTTAATTCTGTGTTTCCATTTGTGTCAGAACATTTTGATGACTTATTAGCAGCTGCACAAACATTAAATCAACTACTGATTAAAAAACAACAACAACAACAACAGTATACAAATAAAACACTCAAAGGCAGCCAGCTTGTTGGTGGCTAGCTAACTAGCAACTAGTACGAGAAGTTAAAACTCAGTGCTCCTTCTTGTGAAACATCGAAAACAAATGGACTTATAATAATAATAATAATAATAATAATAATAAATATTTGTGGAGACTGGTGACTAGTTATAATTTAAAACAAACAAATTGGCCTGGAGTCCACAAGTTGCTCTGAATTTGAAAAGTCACCAACGTCCAACATAAAACACTAATCCCACCTAGTGACAGAAAATTACCTGAGCACAAATGTAAGACAATGTTTCACACTCATTTTAACTGCTTAGTATATCTTTTTAACCTCACATAACAATATGAATCACTCTAAAATGACTGTATCAATGATTGAAAAGATACAGCCATGTTTGTATTTGGTAACCATATATTGTACACTTATATATTAATTAACAAGAGTATGAAAAACTAGAAAAAAGAACATTTCCTTGCACATTTAGAATAAATATATGATTCATTGTGAGTTTACTATGGAAATCATGCGATTAATTATGATTAAAAATTGTGGTCAACTCACAGCCTCAATATGTCTCGGCAGCTCGCTAGATGTCATTGTACACATAGCACACATTGGGCAACATGGCGTGAACACTGCCTGTTTTATAAAATGTGCTTGTGAATGTGTCACATGTGAGCTTGATGACCAGGCCTGGCCTCTGGAAGACAAAGCTTCTTTCTGCACCATAGGAAGAGGACATGACATCATTTTGTCCATACAAAGCCTCAGACATCCCGCTCTCTTTACCCTGTTTAAAAAAAAAAAAAAAAACTGGCCGAGAGGTCACGACAAGCGAATAACAAGCACTTCACTATAGATGTCACATGCACATTTTATGGTTGTAAAATTTAGGCTTCTGATACATATGAGGGAGTGGAAACTATGTGCAACTATTCTTGTGATGATGTGAGGATAAAGATACTACAGACAGTTAAACTCTTGTCACTTCACAGCAACAAGATTCGAAAAGTGCAAGAAGCATTTCTGTGTGTCTGTTGCTTATCTGCTCTAAGTGTCAATCATGGCACCCTAGATAATCCACAAGGAAACTCCAGGAAAGATTAACTGCTTTTCCACTGGTTCCTCTATGGTGGTTACATCTAATCTGCAAACAGAAGAAGCTCTCCAGTGGACACTCAAGGACATTTTGTTTATAAACCAAAATTTTGCCATAGCAAAGATATCTGATTCGATCAATGGGCTATTTGTGAAGTTTTTCTACTCGTATTCTGCTGAAGTAACTAAATTATAGAGCAGGTAATGTGAATGTTACTTAAAACGACCATGTATAGTAAGGCTTTTTTTTTTTTAGAACGACCACGTAATATAGTAAGCCTTTTTTATTTTATTTTTTATTTTTAAAGAGCATGTATCGTAAGGCTTTGTTTTGTTTTTGTTTTGTTTTTGTTTTTTTTAAACGACCATGTATAGTATGGCGTTTTTTTGTTTTTGTTTTTTAACGACCATGTATAGTAAGGCTTTTGTTGTTGTTGTTGTTGTTTTGTTTTGTTTTTTCAAATGACCATGTATAGTATGGCGTTTTTAAAAAAAAAACAAAAAAACGACCATGTATAGTATGGCGTTTAAAAAAAAAAAAAAAAAAAAAAAAAAACGACCATGTATGGTAAGGCATTTTTTTTTTTTTTTTTTTTTTTTTTTTTTTTCAAACGACCATGTATAGTATGGCGTTTTAAAAAAAAAACAAAAAAAACAACAACAAAAAAACGACCATGTATGGTAAGGCATTTTTTTTTGTTTTTTGTTTTTTTTGTTTTTTTTTCAAACGACCATGTATAGTATGGCGTTTAAAAAAAACAAAAAAAAACGACCATGAATAGTATGGCGTTTTTTTTTTTTTTTTTAAAAACGACCATGTATAGTATGGCGTTTTTTTTTTTTTTTTTTTTTAAACGACCATGTATAGTATGGCGTTTTAAAAAAAAACAAAAAAACAAAAAAAAACGACCATGTATATAGTAAGGCGTTTTTTTTTGTTTTGTTTTTTTAAAACGACCATGTATACGAAGGCGTTTTTGTTTTTTGTTTTTTTTTGTTTTTTTTAAACGACCATGTATTACAGAGCCCCTAAAGCAGGGGTGGCAAACTGCGGTCCTCGATGGCCGGAGTCCTGCAGGTTTTATAGATTTCCCTACTCAAAGTGCATCTGATTCCAATTAACAGGCTCGTTATCAGGTTTCTGCAGAGCTGGCTGATGAGCTGATCATGAATCAGCTGTGTTGAAGAAGGGAAATATCCAAAACCAGCAGGAATGCGGCCCTCGAGGACCGGATCTCGCCACCCCTGCCCTAAAGTGACATGGGAGAAAAAAAATAATAATAATGTTTCTCGTCCGGATGAGAAACTTTCTTCTTCGGACGAGAAACGTCCGGACAAGAAAAGTTTCTCGTCCGGACAAGAAAAGTTTCTCGTCCGGACAAGAAAAGTTTCTCGTCCGGACAAGAAAAGTTTCTCGTCCGGACAAGAAACTTTCTCGTCCGGACGAGAAACATCACCTGCGAGCGGGAACTAGGAGAGCTAGCTTGTGGCGGTGGACGGTAGACCACTGTTCAACTTGCTTTCAATTTGTTTTAAATGTCTCTCAGACACAACATAATGGTGCCGATTTGCAAGTAACGCAGCAATGTCCTTATAATAAAGTCCCAGGTGAAAATAGAACCTGACTAGGTCCTGTGCTATCATTTTCACCCATGAACACAAACTGAAATGTAGTTAGTA